>NC_089686.1:41696420-42009470 GCF_031753505.1 Anomalospiza imberbis | reverse complement strand
AGTTACACTACATCTCACAACTAAATTACAAAGACTTTGCAATTTTTCTTTTGCAACACCACTAGAGAGACTTACTCTTTCCTAGTACACTGTCCTGCCCTCTTTCCTTAATCCTAATAAATGCATTAAACGATGCCAAGACCTGCCCAGACATGACATTATTGCAACCAGCCTATTTTCACAACTTATTGACATTATGAAAAAATGAAGAATCTTTTCAGAACCCCAAAGAGTGCTGTTGCCTCCCACGAAGAGGGAAGAAATAAATATGTTGTAGGCATTAGATTAGCTAGTCTTTCCTGTGTTTTAGCCAAATGCTTTACAATTCTATTTTGAACTTTATTCCTGTATTTCCCATATAGTTCAGGGCCAAATCTCTGGAGGAAAAAGGAAGACACAGAAGGCAAATTCTATTTCATTTCTAGCAGTCTGTGTGTTACTAGGGGGAAAAAACCACAGAATCAGGCAGGGTATTCGTGAATCCTGGTTACCCACAGAACTGAGCGGTTTGAAATCAATGGATTTTTAAGGTATCCTGATAAGGCTCACTCAAAATTTACAGGTTAACATATCCAAGATTCACTTGATTTCCCATACCTCCCTCATGAGCTTTGCCATGTTACTTCATCTTCAAATTTAGCAAAGGGGAAGTGAAAGATTCTTGAGGTTACTGATGGAGCATAGGTACATGGCTCAGAAAAAACAAGGTCAGTGCATAAGTTTAAGCAGGCTTTCCTAGCTTTCAGGTCTGAAACTGAAGCTCTGCATGTAAGTAAACTAATGTCAGTGTGGTTGCTGTATTTCTACACTCTCAAAAATTAGCAGAAAGGGAATCATATCAGTTAAAACAGACCTGAGAAAGCAACTATAGTTACATTTCAATTCTAAGACCATCTCATAATTAAAATGTAGGATGTTACTTAACCTTCTTTATTGTGTTAATAAAGATGTAACCCAGTTATTAGCAATTTCTTTACATTTTGTGAATGTAGCAAAGTGCTTTTTTCCAACAAGTGTTCAAACATGGATTGCCTGCTTAAAATCTAAACGCTTGCATGAAACTACAAACGTCATCAAAACAGTAGGCAACCTAAAAGCACTCCAGACAATGCCACGGGAACCCTATGTCATTCACGTATATTTTAAAAAGTATTTAAAAAAACAGAAACATAATGCAAGAACTTCAATAAAATAATAATCAACTGTCAGTCACAATAAAATTAGAAATCATAAGTGGATAGCAGGCAATAACAGTGATTTTTTTTCAGACCTCATGGGGTGGTGGTTCCCATGTAACTACTGTGAAACACATAGATAAGAAAAATAGAGGATATTTTCAAAAGTTCCTGCCAGTTGTCAAGAAAGATGCTTGTCAATATCATATCTAAAAGGCTAAAATGTTGAAAACAATTAGCAAATGGTAATTAAGTTCTATTATATATTTGCAACCATTTGATTTATTTGTACTCATGCCCCTACCTGTACATATGAAAATTTTTGTCATAACAGAATACATACATTTGCTAAAGTTAAAATCTGTACTAAGTTACAATTGAAATTTTGCTTATAATCACTGCTTTTAAACAGAATTAAAACCTTAATGTTCTATTCAGAATAGAAATAGTCTTATGAATAGGCATAAGAGATTTCTGTATCAGTTAAGTAAAAAGAACCAAAAGCACACTGTTGTACTGAAACAGGAATCCTAGGTGGCTTCCCAAAGCAGAGGGATTACATAGGAAAATAAATGCTTTCTGAAAATTTTCATATAAATTTTCAGATGTTGATTTGCCCTCATTTAAATAATCCCTTAATCTTATTATTTACATTGGTATTGTTCAAATTATACTTCATTTTGAGGATGTTTTAGATCAGGAAAGAAACTAGTCACTATTAATAAATCAAAAAACAAATATTAGAATATATACTGAAGTAAACTGAAAATCACATGGAAAATATATAAAGAATTTAAGTGACACCAACCCTTTAACACATAATTCAAAATTTTCAGTGGCACTGATTAGTTATATAACCTTTCAATAGAAAAATAAAACTATGGAGCTAATTGAAATTATTCAAAATGTAAGAAATGCCAGCTATGAGCTTGAAAGTATTTGTGAATTATCTATAGATGAACTTTAGGAACATTAAATAAAAAATTCAAATTAACAATATTATTAGCAAGCAATTATCAACTTGTTAATCAAAAATCAGTTCACAATTTTGACCATCACATTAAAAAAGAGCTAATTATTCTTCTGTAATTTCAGAAAACTACGCTGCTGTATTATCAGCAGATTCATTACAAAGCACTGCATAAAACCTTGTAGGACCATGTAAGCAGAATCCTGACTAATCCAGTCCAACAGCCAAACAAATAAAGCCAATAATATAACACTTATCACCATACTTTTGCCCTCACCTTTTAATTAGGAGTTTAAACAAGAATCAGTTTATTGCTAACTGAAGTCACAACAGCTGAAGAGTACCTTACACTGAAAGTCTCTGAAAAAGGGTCTGTAAGGAAAGTTTGAAAGATGATCAGAAGAAAGGAAAATTAATGCAGGCTAGAGATCATTCCAAGTGCTAAAAGAAGCAGGAGAGAAGGCATAGAGATGAATGTGAAAGAAATAAAGGAAGGAAATTATGTGTAGAATTGAATGAATATCACTTTTTAAACCCAGTAAGCAGCTGAACACGCACGACTGCCTGCTTACTTTTCGACCTGCTGTGTGAGAAGAATTGCAATGCTAAAACTGTGAAAAGTCATATGTTGGAATACATTAATATGACAAAAAAAAGTAGATGCATTTTATACCCCCTAAAAAAAATTAACTCAAGGAAAAACAAATTTTTTTAAAAAATATAACTAAACTCATTGCTCACCACCAGCTGACCAGTGTTCAGCCAGTTCCTAAGCAAGAGCAGTACCTGCTCTTTTCTCCCCCTCACTGTTTCATTGCTGAGCATGACACATTATGGTCTGTAATATCCCTTTGGATGGTTGTGCTCAGCTGTCCTGGCTGTGTCCACTCCCAGCTTCTTGTGCAGCCCCAGCCTGCTCACGGCTGGGCAGTGGGGGATGAAGAGCAAGTCCTGATTTTGTGTAAGTACTGCTCAGCAATACCAAAAACATCCTTGTGTTATCAACACTCTTTTCAGCACAAATCCACAAAAGATACTCTGAAGAAAATTAATGCTATTCCTCCAAAATGGGTACAAAAGCTTCAGAGGGTAAGACCTAAAAGACCTCAGCACTGAAACAAAAAGTTAAGAATTGCAAAGGACTCTGAAGGTGAGCTTCAGGTTGTATAAGGCTAGAGATCAGAGGGGATTTGAGACAGATATGTGAAGTGAATTTAGTAAAACAATAAGGGGAGTGATTTCGGTATGTACCCTGGAGAGATCTACTGGTTATGAAGGGAATTAGCTAGCAATACACTAGGAGAATATCAATTAATATCATTATTTTTATAGAATGCAGACAGTATTTCAGGAAGATGCCTTGCTGTTTGTTTTGATTTCTGTCCATAAATCTTGCGTATCAAACAGTCTTTTTGCAAATCTTTCAGATTCACTTAGAAGTGCTCCCACCCTTCCCTCCTGCTCTACTACCAAGTCATAATGGCCATTCTCTTTTTGTGCTGTTTTTCTGAGTCGTGATCTCATGCTGAATAACATAGTCCAATCCCCCATCTGCTTAAGATGTTAAAGTAGTTTTAGGAATATACCTATGAAAAATTATAGAGAATTGTATATAAAATTACATTTTCCCAGGTTTGAAATCTCATTCTATTTGAAGCAG
This sequence comes from Anomalospiza imberbis, assembly GCF_031753505.1. Classification (NCBI taxonomy): domain Eukaryota; kingdom Metazoa; phylum Chordata; class Aves; order Passeriformes; family Viduidae; genus Anomalospiza; species Anomalospiza imberbis. The sequence goes on along the minus strand of NC_089686.1, from coordinate 42,005,665 downwards.
GTTGCTCTTGGTGCAGAAGTATAAGCCTTTAGTGCAAGATCTACTTACAGATATATTCAACTCTTTTCTGCATTTATACTTTCCAAGATGTAACATATCATGTCAAAGTAATTTAATAAACATTACTTCATGTTTTTGTTCTCCATTGCTGATATCAACAAATCCTGGCCACCTTTCTCTTTTCTGCTTAAACATTCCTATGAAAATATTTATTAACTCTGGTCTCACAGCTAGGATTACGAATTTTCAGGCCAGCTTCCCCAGACACAGAAAACCTGAAGGTAAGGATGAGAGATAAAAATATGGTGTTATTAGTAAGAGGGAATCTTTCTCCTGGTTCTCAGATCTCAGGCAACATTCATCTCAAGATGAGACCTTAAAGTGATAGAAACACAGACCCAGAAAACTATTTCACATCAATACCCAAGATATGACTCTCTTATATTCTATTTTCTTCTGTCCTTTGAAGGAGCTGAGAAAAACTTTCAGACAAATAAGATACTTTAAAAATACTTATAATAGGCATATTTTAAAAGGGGAAAATGAGATATAGATTCCAGGGTTATAATGATTATGATGATGATTAAATGAAAGAACTACTTAAATGAAGGATTCAAAAATGCTGATCACTAAAGCAGGAAAATAGAAATGAACTGGTATTTTTTAATAATTACTTTAAAATTAAAGAAACACTTAAATCAGAAGTTTCTATGCTTATTAGTGTTGATTAATTTCTTATGGTGGGTGAAGAAAGGAACCCTGAAAAGTAAATTTGACATACTGAAAATTAAAGGAAAAAATAAATCAGTGAAACGGAGCTCTGATTTCCCCACACCCACTGCATTTTATCCTGAATATCTGGAAGATGAAAGAGACCTTAAGAATACTTTAAGGAAATAATTGTATTTCCTCAACATATATGTCTCTACCCTATTTCTTTTCCTTCTTACTGCCTGAAGGGGACAGACTAGAGCAACACAAGGAAAAATAATAGGAACTCCAAGCATATTTTGAGACACTAAATTAGTGTCAGTTGTGTTTTCCCAGGAGTCAGGCATTGAACCAGTTCAGGTTTCAATATTGCTTTCTTACAACAATGGTTGTTATGATGACAGTAGCAAATGTCAGGTCAAGAAACTACTAACAAGCTAATAATTGTTGCACAAGGACTCAGACAAATGTTCTTAACTCTGCACAGCTTTAAGTTTACGGTATGCTGGTAATTCTCAGTGCCAGCACTGCAAGGGCATGAATTGTCTATTCTTAGGAATAGTTTTACAGTGACTAACCTGTATTCCTGACAGTAGCAACTCACAAAAGAAAACTAATTTCCTGAGCCTTGCTCAGTCAAATTCTCTGAGTAGGAATAATCAGTAAGAAGACCTTGATCAGCCGCATCCTGATTCAAAGCTCAGGTACCATGGCACAGCACAAAGGCTCTAAACACATCACTCACACTAGAGCTGCAAAGCTGGTGCAGAAACCAGTTGATAAGTACAACATGTACTCAGCATGTCAATCCCAACACTTTCATACCCTAACTCATCCCTAGAGTTAGTCTTTTAAAAGCTTACCCAAAAGACCAATGCTCTACTCTTGTCTCTACCTGGTCATTACAAACACAGTCTCTCTTCCAGTATGAAACCTGACTGGTTTAGGCACTGAAAATGGCCAGAAAGATGTGCATGGCTGTCAGCTGCTGTGGGGTCCCAAGCAGGCCAGCTGCACTCTTGGCCCATCAGGACACTGTCAGTCCTGTTCTTACAAACTTTTCTGGGGCAGAGCTGCAAACCCAATTGAGATCAAACCATCAGCTCCTGTGTCTCTGGTTTGGAAAGGCCAATCTTTAGCTTAATTCTCCCTATTTATGTTTGATTCCAGCTTTGCATATATTTTACTGCCATCTCATTCTGTTGGTTTCCTATACCCATATTTATAAGTTTATATTTACTTCTTATTGTAGATTATAGATAGAATATATGACTCGCACAGAAAAAATACATTACATAACAACTACCTCAAGTTTTCAGTATTTTTAATTTCTAAATTTTTACAATACTTGAGTCATCTGATCTGAGTACGTCACAGGGCACCTTCATGGTTAGTTTATTGCTAAGAATACTTTTGTCACAGAATGTACTTCAGTTGAAGGAAAGCACAAAAGCTCAGGATCTCATTTATTCCTTCAAACACAAAATATAAATTTTATAGCTACATACTCAGACCTGAAAACAGTGAAGCATGATAAAAAGCTCCTTCCTAAAGGCATAGAACTTGCACCTTCAGGCAAGCACACAGAAAACTGATGAATGTTTAGTCAAACTAGCAAAGACTACATTAAGCAGGCATTTAAACATAGCAGTGATCAGAGGAGCATAACTTCCTTTTCTCCTCCTGCCTGACATGTGACTTATTTCAGCAACAGAAAGCATAAAACACTGAGAAGAAACCCATCTCCACAACAGCCTGTGGAAGATAGCCACTACATGCTTTGGAAGCAAATAAGAGCAAAACAATGTGCCCATGCTTTCAGTAGAATGTGTTTATTTTCTCACACTAAGAATCATGATATGAAGAGAGACCATAAATTTCTAAAAGTAGGCCTTTGTAAAGTTATAATAGAAGCTTGTGGCAAGTATCAAAGAATTTAACGAGACTGAGAACTTCATGTTTCAAGTTTTATCTAATATTTAATTTTTAAGGGCAAGGCAGACAGCTAAGATCTCTGGGAAAGGGCACACCATTAACAGCTGTTCCTGAATGTTAGTTTCAAGAACCTTTACCTGACACCTTTCAAAGCTCTCTGATGGATGCTGTACTGAATAAATGACCAGGCAATACTCTAAAGAATCAATTTGGGGCAGCATAAATATGTATTAGTCAAAACAAAAAAAAAAATCTGTAATTTGCTAGATAAATATTAAAAATAACTGCAACTTTATATCAGAGTACCTAATTTACCAGGATTCAATTAAAATGATCATAATAAACTCCTTAAGCAGAATCAAAACCAAAACACCAAAGAGCAAAAATATTCCACATTCTCTTTAGTCAATACTACTGGGCACAGAAGCAGCAAATGGAGATGTTTCATTTTAGGAGGGATTATTTACAGGATGCAGCACAGTATGTGAAAAAATGGATGGGCTGGTTGGCACAGTGGGGAGGTTATTACTCCTGCAAATTTACTGAACTTTTCCAGTATCCAGAGACCCCACACATAAGATGACTTACACTGCTGGCCTGAGCAGCACAGCAACAGGTAATTCATTACAGAGGATTAGGACATAGATACACAAGGTCAACAGACTAATTCAACTTCTGTGCTTCGATTTTATTTTGGTCAATGTTGTCTCTAAGAACATATTTTCTTGTCTGCTGACCAGTGCAGTGTTAGGATAAATATGAAAGTTATGAGAAATTTCAATGTCCTCCAACCTGATAGCTCTCAACATTGCTAAGATTGTTCTTGAGTCTGCCTAAATTAATCATTTTTTAATTTATTTCCACAAAATACATCATCTGCGGTTTTACTGGAAGCTAGTAACACTAGCCTGTTTGAAGGTCAGGAAAAAATATTCCTTCAGTTTAATTTTATATGTCCTAGAAACAGTTTCTTAGCCAGACTACAATGCTGATGGAAATTGGCAATTTTCAGAAAGATGAATTTTCACTTCTGCAGCTCTCTGTGAAACACCTTTTAATGTAAAGATTAATTGGAGCAGAAATAGCTCTGACTACACCATTTTATCTCGTGCCAAAACTATTTTGCCAGAGATTTTGAAACCCCCCCCCCCAAAATGCATATAATTCAGAGTTAACATAGTGGTATGGGAACAGTATATATTATAAAGAACATTTCTGAACATGCCACAGCTCTAAGGGAATTAATAAAAAGGATTTTAAAAGCGGTAAAAATGAGGGTTTCCCTGAAAGTAAAAAGGAGGGGAAGAGGCACAATATAAGAAGCAGGAGAGGAAATGTTTCCAGGATGTTGGTAAATTTTGATGCTTTGAAGATGTCTTGAATGATGAAGGCATGATATGTGGCATACAGAGAGTCAGAGAGGTGAATATCTGGCTGAGGGGTCAGTTTGCTCTTGGGTCAGCAAAGAAGAGCAGACAAACACTGCTGACAACAAAATCTTAATACAAAAGCAGAGAAAAACTCAGTAACTGTGGAGTTTGTCATACAATGCAAAAGAAGATTAATCCAAGAAAGAGAGCAATAGATGCTGAAATTTGTTTTATTTCTTATGTACTGAAGAGTTATGTCACCTTCATGTTGTACACAAAATGCTTAATCTTTACAGTCTAAACACTTATCTTCCATTACACAGCACACGTCCACACTATACAATTCAAGGTAATAAATATCCAGAGGAAAAGTTTCTTCTTATTTTCCTGTAATTAACATGTAGTTTTTTTTTTTTAACCTTAGAGGTTAAGCAAAAATTGCTCATGAAATTACAGAGCAGAAGCTACTCAAAATGTATGACAGATTCTGAGCAGCGGAGAAAAAGCAGTTGAAGAAAGAATCAAACAGCACCCTGTATATTCTGTATCTGTGGAACACAGAAACAGTTATTTTTCAGCAAAGAGGTACATTTATTTAAAAAATAAAGTTGTGTCACTGAACTGCATTTTCACTCACTTGATATAAGCAGCTCATCAGATCTACTCTGCATCTTTCCTGCATTCTAGGTAACTACAACCGTGCAGCTCAACAAAAAAAAAAAAAAAAAAAAAAAAAAAAAAAAATCCTTTATTAGCCATTTTTCAGTGCAGCTTTAAGACAGGCTGAGTTGTTTCACTAGCACAACCATGGTTATATTACCCCAAGTCATACCACATGTATGGAGGAAGGAAATAAACTCTAGCAGAGACTGTCAAGCACAGCAAATTTCCTTAAATGAGGGTAGACAGTTAATGTGTAGATTTGAGGCAGATATCACAATGTCAGCCTACTGAAAATGGAATACAAACAGTATCCAAAAATATACTATTAGCAATTAAATATCAATACAGGAAAATAATGAGTAAATTCTGTTCAAAGACTGGATTTTTAATTACAGACACTGTTTAAAAGTGAAATACTGTGGTAAATCACAATGTACAATGATTAAAATGCTAGTGTGATACTTCAAAATACTTTATTCTTGGCTCTAGTACGTATTCGCCATGCACAGTAATTCTCTGTCCTCAAAAGTTAGAGAACACTAGGAAGATTTTTTTTTTTTAGTACCCAAGGGAATTAGGAACTTCAATGACTTTGAATAAAAAATATTCTAAAGTCATGTAAACACATTATGAAATTCAAAATGGGGAAAAACAAAAATAAACAAACTTCATTTTGATGCTTGTAAAACTATCTTCCTAGAAAAATTTAACAAAATTGATTCAATTGATTTAATTTTATTCGAATATCACTTTGTATTTCAAGAGAAAATTGCTCTGCCAAGGGAATGTACAAATAAAGAGAAAGGTTTGATTTGGGAAGGACAAAAACAAAAACCCAAACAAACACCTTCCTTTGTGAGTTGTTCAACTCATATTACCTCAGTTGGACTGACTATAAAACTCTTTGTATTACATGCAAGACAGGAATAAAATTAAATACTTCTCCTGAAGGCTCTATGAAGCAGTGCAGCAGCCTGCTGAACTCAAAATATCTTTTGCTAAGAGTGTCATCAGATGTGCTGGAAGAATTGGAGTGTACAATCAAATTGAAATCACAGCAGCTAAAAGATTTTTATCTAAAAGGATGCAGCACTTTATCATTACTCACATCACCGTCTATTCCACGACGTATTGGAACAAACTTGAAACACAGTACAAACTGGAAAAAAAATCAGCTATGAGGAGAAAAGCATAAAAAACCAAATTCAAAAGCAGTGCTGTCTGTAATAATGTTTTGGTCACTTTGACATCCCTCAGTGGGAAATTAATAATACTGTACCAATGGTGATTTTAGTTCAGTTTTGCAAAAACTTGTCCATTCCCATACTAAAGATTTCTGGAACAGAACAGGGACAAAAAATACAGCAGAATACAATGCACAATTTGGATTTTCGTCATGTTTTCTGTATAAAACATTTTTAATTAAATTTAATTTTGATAAAGTTCCAGTGAAAACTAAATAGAGATTTGTGATATCCTTGCATGAATACAATTATTTATTGGGGGTAAAGGCCCCAGTTTAATAAACCAATATGCATTTCAGTGTAGAATACCTCACAGATAATGCTTCAGATATAGTTTCTGAACCGTTCAGGAGGAGAGGATAGATATTGTTTTTCAATGCAGTTAGAGTTTTGTTGTTGCTGTGGTAACAAATATATATTTACTTTCTGTTGTCATACCATGCAATTGGCAGGCTTTAAGCATTCAGATAGGACAACCAAGTTACCTCTAAGTTACCTCTCCTCTGCATCAACAACTTTCCATAAAGAAGGTGAAAAGAAGGGCTGCAATCACATCAAAATAAATTTGCTTGAAACTATGTAGATAGTTAAGCTTTCACAGGACAAACCACAGTAGCTGACTGGATCACAGAAGGATGTGTTTCTGCAGTCTTGAGTAAATAAAAATTGTGATCCAAATAGCCTTTAAAGAAAAATTTCCTTAGCCTAAAAATAATAATTAAAAAAAAAAAAGTAGCACATGGTGGGATTTCCAGGGGAGAGAAGGGTGAGGTATTTTCTGTGTTGTCCTTTTTTTATCTTCCATTCTGAGATCTCTCATGAAATCTGAGATGAGGCAAACTGCCAAGTCTGGCAGGAAGCCTTATGACTCTACTGAGAAGCAGTGTGTCCCCAAACTGTGGGACAAAACAACTCAAAATATAGTTAGTTTTGTGTAAAAGAGAACTTGTACACAAAAGCCTTTTTTTTCAGCTTTTAATTACTGAAAACAACACTTTCTCTCTCAATACAGAAAAAGATAAGAATAGACAGAAGCAAGTCCAGTCAAGGGCCACTGAGATGGTCAGTGTTAGATTCACTTGACCTGAGAGGAGAAAGTGAGAGAGCTGGGATTGTTCAGAACAAGTAACATGGGGGGCTGGCAGGTGGCAGGGACAGTTTCTACAGGAGTCTATCTTCACAGTGGTGTAAAGGAGGAAGACAAGAAAGGGCACACAAGTTGAAACAAGAGAGGTTCTGACTTTTCTGTTGTGAGAATAATCATGCTTTAAATGAGGCTCCTCACAGAAACTGCAGTCTTGGCGTCTCTGGAGATCTTCAAGCCTCATCTGGGTAATGCCAGGAGCAGTCTGACCCCAAGGTGTCCTGGCTGTGAGCAGGAGGCTTGACCTCGACTATCCTGAAATGCTTTATACATATGGAAAATTTCTATATTAAATATTTAGTGTTAATATGTGTGTACTATAAGTTATACAAATCCATTCCCTTAATAGCTTAGCTAAAGCAGTCTGAGAGCTTTCAATGTCCCCTTCCTGTGATCAGAAATTGGCAGATCTTAAGCTAGGATGAAGGATTCTTTTTGGAGAAAGATTGCTTAGTTTTTGGACACAGATTCATTACTTACAGATTTTTTTTCTCTTATCTCTTTAAGAGTTCTGCTCTTAAAGCAGTTAGAATTTATCCAGTTACAATTGCATTACATATGCTTAGTGTGTGTGTGAGATCACATTCTATTCTGGACTTTTAGACTTGGTAGTTTTGTCTAGGTGCAAGCACCCCTTCTTCAACTTAAACCTACAAGGCAACTTGATTTGTTTTCCTAAAAAACCTCTTTCACTTTGATAATAGCATGATATAAATATTCCTTTGCAGTAAATTCTACCAATTCTTTCAAGCCTATCTTTTTTCTGAGAAGTTGGAATCTTCCCACTAAGTAGTAGTCCTACTTCAGTTGATTTAAGATATTTCTGAAAACACTTCTTTTTTTTTTTAAACTTTGTAGTTTATGGTGATAATTAGAATATCCTGTGTATTACACTGATGTCTTCTCTTAATGAGTTCTGCTACATTATCTTCTGAATACTTCTTAAACATTGTCTTAAATTAAAATTTAAGCTGCTGGCAAAAGACTGAAATCTTGCTACTGAAGGACTCTTTCATCTGCATTGCAAATTAGCAGCTAAGAACATGTCTACTTGGAAATTATGTAGCATAGGTATGGAAATCTCACAAGGTCTAGGATGAGGTTATTCTTCCATAAAATCCATGAACCTGAGACATAAGCATAGCTTTACTTCACAATAATATTCTCATTACTTTCATAGGCTTACTAAATATTATATGATATTAAAAGAATATATTTCAAGGCGCAAGTCTCATTTCATTTTTGAAATTGTGTCCATGGTGCTTTATAACTGCAAATAAAATAAGATTTCAGTGATAAAATGTGTCTATGTATCCAGAGCTATTAGAATTCACGTGTAGAAATATGGGAAACCACCTTGGTTACATTGCAGGTCACGTCAATTGTTTTTTTTCCAGACCAAAAAAAAAAAAAAAAAAAAACCAAAAAAACCTGTAATAGCCTGTTTGAATTAGATTCAAATGCCTATTTTTGAATTAGGAATACATTTTTTTTAATATGCTTAAAATTGACTATAATTACTTTTGTTAAACACTGTTCTCAAAAAAAAAAAGAAAAATGAATAATCTATTTAGATAAAAATTGGCATGAACACACGTCATTACCGTAAAACAATCACAAAAAAAACATAGGAAAAAATGTTTATTGGCCTACACTTAGTGCTTGCTTGACTAAATTAGACACTAAACTGACTCAAAAAAGTTATTGTCCTGTTCTAGCCACTGAAATGAGTTTTGCACTTCCACTGTGGTTTCTGTTGCATTGGGGTAATCAGTCTGGATAGCAGCTCTGCCATTGGTAAGGTGGACAAGTGAGGATGACAAACAGCTATTTTTTCCACTATCATGTAGGATTTACAAAATACAACGTGATCATATCTTGTATTGACTGTACAGGCCATGCTTCTAAATGTCATCAAATCAAACCAGCCACCTCCCTGGATATTTGCTTTTTTCACCTCCTCACAGCAATAATGGCTGAACAGAACAATAAGATTGCCAGCATCTCCCCATCCAATGTTTTTTTGTTTGTTTGTTTTTTGTTTTTTTTCCAAACAAGGCTGGAGCTTCAAATCTGACAAAACAAATTAATTTGGTGGCTGCAATTCAGACCCCATTCAGGTAGCAACAGAGTCAATAAAACAATGCAAATTCAGAAATGTAGTGCTTTCCTTAGAAGACTGCATTAAGTAAACAGAAAAAGCAGGTCCTTGCTCTCCTGCTGAGGTTTCTTCACTTCACATCATTATAACACAACAATAAATCTGGCTGAGCACCTGCCTGTTGTTATTGGCTATAAATCCCACAGTATTACCAAACACTCCAATTTGATTTTAGCAAATGTCTGTTACTGATTTAATGCTCTGTGCTTCAAAGCGTTGCAACATCAGTCAAAGATGTATGGAAATAGTAAGGCTAACAAATCAGGTCCTGAAAAGGATTAGACAGTTGTCTTGAAAGTGCTACTTTGCATTCAGCAATGTTACTGATACCCACAATACATAATAATTTCGTAACTGGGAGACTGGAATCAGTGGGTCTTCCCCCCATGCAAAGTCTTGAGACCTTGGAGTGAACAGCACTAGTAAAGACAGAAGAAGTTCTACTGTGCCATGTTATATTACATGTTTTTTTCTTTGTTTTCCTAGTCTCATTTTGTTTCATATATGAATGGTGAGACCACATCTGCAACTTCAACAGAGAACAATCTATGTGCAATCTCTTCCTTAAGAACATACTTGAAAGCTATTCCAAGATTACCTCTCAATCAACACTTTGGTAAATTTAGCAGACTGCATTTCTCAAGTCTTTCACTGGTAATAGTTCCCAGATCACAGGCCTTGAAACTCTTCTCTGAATTCACCTCAGCAATTTGCATTTGCATAACAGGACAACCAATTTGGACATTAACATATAGGGCAGTTACACTGATGTACAGAAAAACAGTATCACCTTTCACGATCTTGCTTGATGTTTGCCTTCTAACTCAAAAATGTTTTTGAGATAGAGGATATTTAAATGCTCCCAAGAAACCAGCACAAGATCACATGAAGTAAAACATGAGGCAAGCAACTTTTAACTACTTAAATATTTCTGGCAAAAATCAAGAATTCAGATATTTACATGTTTATATTTTCTGCTTCATCTAATGCTGGAACATACAAAACTCATTTAACTATCCACTGCAGCACTGTGACTATTTCTACCAGAAATCATCTAACTCTACTTATACTGTCAATTAACAAAAGTGCATGATGTACATTATCATCTTTTCTATTATTTTCTTGTTTAAATTTGGCAGACTTTAAAATGTCACGTCAAAAGTTTGCTATTAGAGCAAAATTGTGATCAAGTACAATGTTGCTGCCTGGCTGTTTTCAATATATTAAATATGAACAGTAGAAGACATGTTGAGATGGTCTCACAAATATTGTAATCAGGTGACTTGCATTAAGTTCTAGTATTTCCTCAGCAATTACTGCATGTATTCTTACAGAGAGTGTATGTTTTAACTTAACAGAGTTTTATCTTGACCCTTTTTTTTTTTTTTGAAGGTATGAGTGTTTATTCTCTTCAATTATCTTTGCTGTTTGGGGTTTATATTCATCTAGAGGGTTTCACTTAAATGCCTTTCACTTGACTGCTGTTCTCCACCTCCCCCCTGCATCTCTCTGGTAAAATTTTTTAAATTTCCTATGGAGTATCTGACACACGTAGTGTTAATTTCCTCTACCTTCACAGAATGTACATTGATGTCTTGATTACAATTGAATGCTTCTGTTTCCCCCTTTAAGGCCTTTCTCTGATGAGGTCAGTTATGTAAAACTGAATGTAATTAACAAATGTCTCTGCAATACAAATATCTACTGAATTTCAATTCTGACCTAGCTTGACTTGCCACATTAATTGAATTAAAGTGGTTTCCTGGAAGGACATTGCTTATTGATGAGATGACCTAATCAAAGTTATCTTGGCAGGTATCCATAGTCAATATGGAGCCATATAGAATCTGGGGTGGGGAAGCAGTAAGATTGAAATTTGCTTTCCTGTTCCTTTGGAAATTAGGGTATTTCAATTCTTAAAGCATTCCTAATACAACTGCACGTAGCTCTCAGAGATATTGTGTCATTTAGAAGCTGTATCTGAAAAATTTCCTCCAAGGCTACTGACTTGTTTTGATAAATATAAACAAATCATGCAAATATTGCTATTGCCAGGGACTTCTCTAAGAAAACATAAGGTGCCTATAAAGGAAAGAAGTGGCTTAAGGGTTGGCATAATCAGATTTTGGGTTTTCAGTACTTTCAAGTAAATGTACAGGACTCAGGGAGAAAGCAGATGCAAAGACAATGTGTGCTTGGGCAGAGGAAGGTCCAGAAAGGTTAATCTTTTGACCAGAGGATATATTTCATGGCAACATAATACAGCCCAGATAGATTAAAAAATATTTTGCTTACCAAATTACTGGCCTCTTCATGATTGCTGGGAGACAGTAACAGAAACCCACAGAGAGACACAAAAATTATGACTAACCCTAAAAATTTATGAAGCAGAAGAATCACAGCAAGGAACAAAGGAGGGGTCCTCCTCTGCATGCCAAGCAGCTAAACTGATCACACGATAATCTAGGTGTTACAAAAGTATGCAGATCTACAGCAGGACCTAGTCACCTATTCCCATCATATAAATATGAAAATTAAGGAAACAGAAATAATTCAGTCTTGTGATAATTAAGAAATTTAACTAAATAGCTGTCTATTGGGAAAAGAATATTGTGTGAAGACTGCTTAGTGGCATATACAGTGTCCTATGACAATTTTCTGATACTTGACACGTTGCTTGATAACAATATTTTGAAACAGCACAGTTGTGAAACCAGAAGAGGGCAAAATCTTTCTACCTTTGGGAACAAAACACAGCTGAGGAGTTTTGAGGATTTAAACTAAATTTAAGTTCTCAGGAAAATACTGAGAGAAAAAAAAATTGCCATCAAAACAAAATGCATAACAACTAGAAATTTCTTTCTGCTACAACCTACAAGGTTTTATGATCGTTTCCTATACCAGCACATGAATTCAGGATTTTGATACTACCCATCTGATATGAACAGGGGGAAAAGCACAACATAGAGGAAAACAGATTATTACAGAGGCAAAATTACTCAGAGAAAATTTTCAACAGGCATTATCAATGCCATTTCAGCAAATGAAACAAATACATCTGTTGAAGTTTCCTCATGATTCAGGCCCACTCAATGTTTTCATTAATGATGAGGATACTGAAAGATAAAACAACTTTCAGTTCTAAGCTTCCAAGTGGTTGTCAACTTGACAATGTGTAACTACAATTTAAAGAACCAAGCAAAATTATCCTTAAAGGTGGATAATATTTTGAATCTAGGGTCATCACCCTCCTACACAAATAGTGTGGAAGCGTGGAAAAATGGATTCACAGAAAAGGATTTGGAGGTTTTTATTGTCCAGGAGCTAAAACTAATTTTATGCTGTTGTAAAGGCAGTAAATTGTATTTGGGATATACCTGCTAATACACAGCCTTGAAAAGGCTGGAAATTATCCTCTACTGTACTTGTCAAGGATACAGACTCACACAGACTATCACATCAAATTTCAGGCATTTCAATGAAGATTAGGATCAACTGCAGATAGTCCAGAGGAAACAGGAAAAATTATAAACAGATCAAGAGCTGTGAAAAAGGAGGAGGAGAGAAGAAAATAAAAGAGTAATAAGAGGTTATGATAAGTTTCCAAATACCTACAGAGCTGCGAAAAAGAGGATAGCATGAATTCATTTTCCATGCCTAGGGATTACATGACCAAGAGTAACACATTTAAACTGCATCAAAAGGCAGAACCAAGTTAGTCCTAAGGGAAAAAAAAAAAAAAACCTATCCATGTGGTAGATAATGCAATAAAATATAATTTGGAAATTGTGATGCCTCTGTCCCTGCAATCAGTCCCTTCAGAGGCACTTTGGCCTTCCACAAACATGGGCTGACAAAGACCTAATGAAGTCTGACAAGGGCAAATGCAAAGTCCTGCCGCTGGGATGGAGTAACCCATGCCAGCTGCACACAGGGCTACATCAGCAAAGTGACAGCCAGCAGACTGAGCAAAGTGATTATTTCCCTCTACAGCATTTGCGAGGCTCAACTGTTCTCCATGGGTACTTCGTGTATAAAACACAGATTACAAGACATGTTGAGGTACTGAACTGCACCCAGTATGAGTTAGAGGCTGATGAACACGATGGATAAGGAGGACTGAAAAATGAGGCTGGTTAGTCTTCAGAAGAGAAAGTTCAATGGCCATCTTACCTTAATGCCAAGTGGGAAGCTGTACAGAATAGAGACACCTGCTTCAACAGTGGCAGTGACACACAAAAGGAGATAAACACTGCAACAAGAGTCATCTGCTTAAACTTGCATTTAAGTTTAAAGTAAAAAAAATCACCATGATGGCTGTCAAATATTCATCTGGCTTCTCAGAAAGCTGTGTATGCCTATCTTTGGAAATACTAAAAAACCTGGGTGAGCAAAGTCCTCAACTGCCTGATCTCATCTGGCCATACACTAAGTAGCAGCTGTCCATGAAACCAAATTATTCTGAAAAAGAAGTATCAGCAATGACAAGCATACTTGATTGTATTCTACATCGTAAAGATGACTGCATCACCGTGAGCTATTCTGTCAGCTCTATAACTCAAAAATTTTCCATCTTGTGGGGAGTATTTTGAGGATATGTCACTTGACAACTGAGGATCTATTAGCAGACAATTTCACAGAATGACAGAAGAGTTGAAGCTGAGGGGAGGTCTGAAGATCACCCAAGTCCAATCTTTGTCTCAAAACTCAAGTCAATTAGAGCAGGTGGCTCAGGACTATGCGTATCTGGATAGAGGTATTATCAAGAGCACAAGACTTCTGGTGACTAATTTAGGTTCCTGTTTTGCAAGTTTGGGTCTCACATAGTAAGTCAAGTTTGCATGGTATGGATTCCTATCAGACCCACAGACTTTTGAAAATGCCCTTTAAAAGTGTCACCAGAAAAATGGACCTATCTGTAAATCAGAAAAATGCTTGCAACAACCTTGATACATTTTTATTTCCTTATTTTTACCATCATCAGCATCACTTACAAGAGCAGTACAGGGAATCTGATATCATCCCTCAGCACAGCTGGAAAATTTAACTCAATTTTCCCTTACATCACCCCTTTCCCATGTACTCTGCATGCAGTTATTTGTCATAAACAAATAAATTAGCCTTAACTGTTATGAGCAAGCAGAATGCTTTCAATTAGAGGTAGCACCTTCAGACTGTTCACTCAGCAGTAGGAGGACAGGAAAATGTTTCTGTTATTGAACTCCTTGGCACTGTCTTGCTGGAGGATATTTATTTTAATAAACACAAGGTCGTTATGCTGGCGTGAGGACACCACAGGTTCTCCCTAAGTGTTATTCTCTGATTACATGTTATCTATCTTGCTGTTGTATCTCTAGCTGAATTCTGTCAGCCTCAACTGAGCAGCTCCTGTTAAAATTAGAAAAAAACCTCAAGGGAGGGCAATCTCATAAACAGAGGAGTCTAATTCTAGACAGTTAGCAGACAGCTCCATATGCAGGAACAGCTCCAGTTCCTTTGTGCTGCTTGCTCTATCAAGCACCTGTCACCTCCCAGTAAGCTGCAAGAATTGCATCTATCTCTGCATACTAAGGACAAGGTTGTTGATGTCTTACTTACCTGTTTTATTTTGTATGCAGTATGGAATGTAGCAATGGAGGTGCTGATCATTAAGAAGCTTTTTTGAAAGTTGGAGTTGTTCGGATATTATCCTGACTCAATACGAACAAACAATTGCATACTCTGACACTTCTCTGTTGTAGACTAATTATACTGTCAGATCAGCTAATGCCACTCAGTTTTACAGATGTTTTAGTCAACTTCTGCTGCCACAAAGCACTAATTTGCCACAATGCAGAACAAAAGCAGTATGATGAAAACTCACTCGTGGTCCTGAAAAATCTTTTAAAAACGATCAGTGTGCCTCCAGTGAGAGTAGTCTTGTGACTACTTCTCTGTGTCAATGAATGGAGAAATAAATGCTCTTGGAAAATATTTGAGAGACCTCTGTCTGTGGTGAAATGACCAAGTAGTCTTATCTAACATTTGGAATGCAGAGGGAAGAGAATTAAAAGATCATTAAGGGGGAGGGACCAAAAAACTGAAACTCTCAAGCATTCACTTCCATTAACACATCACTTAGAGCCTGAGCTTTTCCTGAATCAAAACATTGAGACCATACTCCACCCTCTATCACCCTTTACATTGAAAAATACAAGGAAAACACCTTGATGGAATTCTGTTGACCTAACAGATACAGCAGTGACTGGGAGTTAAGTGAATAAGGGAGGGGGGCAGAGGGAATTTCTTTTTTTACTTATTCTAACCCAAGCAAAGTTTGGAAAAGAAATTATTTCAAGCTAAAATAAAAAAATATAATGCAGTATGTGTGTCAATTCTTGAATTAATAGAAAATGATATTTTTAAGACTTCAATTACTAAGTAGAGTATTTTTTTCTAAAATCAGAATGAAACTTCAAATGTTTATAGTAAACATATTGCTTAGAAAATTGCATCTATGACTTACTATTGCATTTGAAAATCATATATACACTGTGTATCCATTTTCTCAGGCTCAGAGAATGGTAAAAACATTCTCAACACTCACAGTAATATATAAGACTACAAATACTTCTGTGCTTCCTTCAAAAATGGCCAAAAATTCAGCAGCTGCCAAGAGCAATTAATCTTCCTGCTAACTCTGCCATTTATAACAAAACTTGTAATTCAAGAAGTATTTTTAATTATCTTTCACTTTCAGGCTGTCAGCCACTATGGTGATACATTGTATATTCTTTGTTAGCAATGATCTCTAGAATATCTGGTTTCTTAAACATTTTCTAGCACTTCAATTTCTTCGAGATAAGTAACTTGCTCTGTATTCTGGTGAAGACAGGCACCCAAGTTCTCATTTTCAAATTCCATAATTTTTCCTACACACACTCTTCAAGGAAAACCCAAGGCCTTTTACACCTGGAAGATTTAATGACAATGGACAATTCAGCCACAGAAAGAATTTCTCAGAGCTCTATGTTCAAAAGGTGCTTATAAAACAAGTTTCAGTGCATTTCTTTCAATACTGAGTATGACCATTTAACTATGCTTGCTGGAATACTCTGCAGTCCCCAAAGCATCAGCCAGAGCAAATGCAATCCTGTCATGTTTGCCATCAACTATTACTTCCACCTGGTACATCTGATACATTGATTTAACTCCCTTGCTAAACTTTAGGCACCCTGGGTACAAATGGTCTTAGCCACACAAACTGTTTTACAGTTAGGCTTTTTAAAATGTACTGTGCTGTGAATGTTCCTCTTTCTGATATTATTCATTATTAAACATCTCTTCTGACTCACTACACATGGTAAAGCACAATTGCCTGAGCTTTCTCTGTCTTTGTGTGCTTATTTTGCATGCACTCCATCTCTATCTACATATTACTATTCACATCCAGATCCACTCAATCCATTATTGTCCTTGCAGTTCCCACAGGTGATTCAATGTTTTGTAAAACAGATGCCAGATTCACATAATCATAACTATTATTGTTGTTATTATTATTGCGGCTGTTGTTATTATTATTATTATAGTAATAATAAAGGGAAGGAAGCATTGATGTAAAAGCTGAGTTTTTAGATGCAAACCTATCTCTTCCTTGGTTTGTTGCAGGTTTTACTTCAAAACCTTTTCCTACTCAGATGTTGAATCTGTCTAGAATCAAACATCCTTCTTGCAGACTTGCTGCTTGGCAGCTGAATCTTCCCTCAATGTATTTGTCCTTCAACATGCAAGGGTCCTGCTTTGAGTTCTGATTACTTTTTGTGGGGAGGGGAGTAGAGAATGGAAGATCTTTATAGTAACTCTTAAAATACTGGTGTACTACAAAAAAGTAAATAAGAAACAAAATTAGGATTATAAATTAGAAGAAAAATTTAAACTGTTCAATGTTTATTCAGGAAAACGTAGTAAAATTTTTTCAACTCATTAACAACTTATAAAAATTACCTAATGTTTATAAAAGAGATAAAAACTTCTTGATTGATTTCAGACCATAAGATGCAAATGTGGAATTCAGACCTGACAATGCCATTGCTGAAGTGCATCTCTCTTTGCACTGAAATCAACTTCTCAAAAAGCAGTACTCCTCTTTTGTCCACACTCCTATTGTACAGCATCACTCAGTCTAATGTCTGTGCTTAGTCACTGATATCATGCCTTTGCTTTGAGCTGATTTGCCCCAGCAATTAATTTAACCAAATTTGGAAAATACTTTAACAGCATCGAACACAAGGTATTGCATAAAGGGAGGAAGTGGGACACCTATTGTTTAATACAAGGTAGAAATTTAATAAAGAAATCCTCTGGGTAATCACATATTCCTGAATACTGCTGTGCGTTTTCATTTAATAGCTCCTAAACTAATTATTATGTAGCTACCTCAGTGTTTTGAAAAACATAACATTCAGTTATTTTGTGATTGCATGTTATTTTTTCATATCAACCTTGTCATTTCAAGAGGCCTTAAAACATAATTAAAATATCAGAGATCCTATGATTAAGCTGAAGAGAAGCTTGTGCTTTGAAAATTCATCATTCAGCTACACCATTTAATGGCTCTTCAGAAAATTTTAGCTTAAAAGACATTAAATAATACATATTTAATCAAGCAGCAAAAAGAACTGTTCCCATTTCTTTTATGAGGTATGTCATTACATTCAGCCATCAAGAACAACCTCTTTTGGGGCTGCTCTGTAAGCTGCTGAAAACAGCAATTCAGTATTTAAAAAAAAAAAAAAAAAACAAACCCAACCACAAAAAATAACCCCACAAAAACACCCAAGCTGGACATTTTTTGCAAGTTAGTCAGCCAAGTACCAACCCATTCATAAAGACAAGGAAGCAAGACTCAAGCAAACTGTCTATTCATTAGGCCATTCATTGTTCTCCCAAAGAAAGAACTTGCAGACACAATGCATACAACAAGAAGTAGCTCAAAATTAGGATTTCACTAGATGAAATCACCTAGAAAAGTCTAGATGATACATACATGCTCTCATAATAATAAGGGATTTATTTTGCGATCCTAACCCATCCATTTTTTCTAAGTTATATGTTTCAACATGAAATGATAAATTCTACATTAAAGTGGTAAAACAACTATGCTAATTTTCAATGACACTAGCCAGGATATGAAAACTGTATGTCAAAATAAATGTGGTTTCACTTCCCTTTTTTCCCAGACACACAAATCTCCAGCAAAATCTGCGCTAGGCTTCTCTACTGTAATCCAAAATCAAATTAGTAACCAAAAAATAAGGTTGTTTCAACTCAAAGTAGTATTTTTTTCATGAATTATCAGCAGTTTTGAAATCAATTTCAGGACTGAACTACAGGCCTTTGGAAAACACTAAATTAATTACTCAGCACTTCTCCATCAAGATGTGGTTGTCTAATTTTCAAGTTCAGATGTTTACTGGAGCATTTTTTCAAGCTGTTGCATTTTTATAACCCTAAAGTTAACTTGATAGGACAACAAGGAGGTCTTCAAGCTCATGTCAATAAAGATATCACTATCATCTAATAGAGTGGAATCATAGAATATCCTGACTTGGAAGGCACTCACAAGGATCATCAAGTCCAGCTCCTGGCCCGGCACAGGGCAGCTCCAAAAATCACACCCTGTGCCTAAGAAAATTGTCCAAGCACTTCTTGAACTCTGTCAGGCTGGTGCTGTGACCACTTCCCTGGGAACCTGTTCCAGTGCCCCACCACCTCTGGGGCAAGAATCTTTTTCTGATATCCAACCTAATAAACCTTCCTGACAGAGCTTTGTGCCACTGCCTCAGGTCCTGTCACTGGTTACCAGGGAGAAGAGATCTGCCCCTCCCCTTCCCCTTACGAGGATACTGTAGGCCCCAACGGGTCTCCCCTCAGTAAAAATTGTGTATAAATTATATTAGAGAATCCCACCAAAGAAACCCAACATAAGAATGGTCAGATTTCTAACACTTAGGGAGTCTTAACAGCATATTATGTGTTGAATGCTAACATTCTCAGCAAGAAAAAAGAAAGGCAACAGTCCACTTTAAAGGTCAGAGAAGAATATGGGAAAATACATATTTAATGTTTTACGTGAAGTTTTACATTAATAACTTTAGTCTCTTACACCTACGAATAACCAGTATCTTCTATTTAAAGTATGATTTATTTCAAAATTGTTTCTCCTCCTAGAACCACATTATGGACATTCTTACATATAATTTTAAATATTTCAAGTTTTCAATGGGATAAGATCATCCTAAGCAGTTAGCAACTCACAGCTGAATTGAGAAGATACTGTTAATTACAGTAGAGAGAAAAGATAATCTCAATGCTCAACATTCAAGTTGCTTGTAGATTTGAAAAATAATAAATACTGTAACAAAAAGAATGGATTGTACAGCTTTAGATTTACTATGTTCTTACCACAGCTGCTGGCTGAAAACACTGTCAGGGGTCAAAATTAGGAACTGAGACTTTACTGGATATCAGTTAGCGCATAACTATGGGCCCATTCAACTCACAAAATTCAGCTTCTGAAGGTTAATTTTCTAGCAATCTTTTTTTTTTTTTTTTTAATTATCTGTAATAAAAAGTGAAGGCACAGAGCAAAATATCTCAAATTATGGAAGACTACAGAATCAGTACAGAAATGCAAGAAATTACCATAAACCAAACGTACTCCTACTGGGAACTGTAGATTGTTAATGTCTCTTAAAACCCAGAAGCTATATAAAATAACTAGTGCATACCATTCTCATTTTGAAGATTGTGTGTGACTGGAAACATGGAGAACTTCTGGTTAGCTTGCTCAAGATATTTTTTCAGATCTAATGTTTGCTAAAATAAACACTAATGCATGAACCAAAGCTCAAGTAGCAACATCTTTAGGTGGCCAAAACACTAAGGGGAGGGAGGAGTTTTTTGCTTTTAAGATTTCTGCCAAATGCATGGAGATATAAGTGGGGGTTTCCAATTGCGTGCTACAGAATCCATGGGTTTCACAAGTTCTTTTCATGATTTCCCAATGACTCATTTGATGCACCAGCATACCTTTTATCTTCCTACAGGGATAAGGACTAGGTCAGAATTTAGACCTGTTTTCCCTATCCATTAGACTATTTCTATTTCCTTGATGTGACTGAGTTTTACTTTTCCTGACTGCTTTCACAAATGTGTAATTTATCTCAAATAGAGGGGAAAATATTACAGATTTGTCTATTGCAAGCATTTAAAAGTTAAGTGAGACCTTAAAATGACTTGAAATTAATTTGCTAAAACAAAGGGAGTAGTAAGGTTCAGGAACCTTTTGGTCAGCTTCACCTTCATTTTGTGAAAAAATAATTCCACACATATCTGAAGGCTAAATTGGTAGGCAATGACAAACCTACCACACAAACTGAACTGACATTAGTCAGAAGTGGGATGATAGTGCTCATAACCTTATCAGCCTCCTCTAACAGGAACCAGATAATGAGCTCAAAGTTAGAATGCTATATAATAGTGGCAGAGGACACTTAACCATGGATGCAAAATCCAGGGAATCAGTATGGACACGTGAAATGCACAATGTAAAATCAGAAAGCTATTATTCATGGAGAAGCTGACAAGCTTGAGCTGTAACTCTTACTGTCACCAACTGACACTCACTATGAGAAATGTTACTGATGTTAACTAGCAAGTCTTCAAAAGAGTCTGTATGGTGTAAGGAAACACCACTCTCACTTTACACTTGTAAACTGAGCAACAACAGATTAAAGTCTGGCTACAGAAATATCAGGATGTATGCACTATAGAAATCCAGTAAAAAATTAATACATGCTCCTAAAGTTAATAGAGCTACCATGGAGTGTTCCAGCTGTCTGCAGAAGAAGAAAGGTCATACATTTCAAAGATGCCACGTAAAAACTGACCTGTTTCATTTGACTTATTTACAAGGTCTGAGGTAAAAAGAAAAGTAGAAATCCTCTGCAGCGAGAGGTATGAATCACTGCAAGGACAAGAGGACACCCACAGTGCTACAGACAAGTTGAATGAAGGGAGCCCAGATGGCTTTGAAGTAAATGCAAGTTCATTTCTGGCTACCCCAGCTTACTTATCAATAGCAAGGCATAGAGGAGTGAGCAAGCCTACTGCACATCCATCATTCATATTCCTCCATTTCATTATAGACAGAAAATACACTTGCAGCATGTCAAGCTGAAATAGCTCTTGGCATGAGTCAGAGAAGAAAAACTATAAAAGATCAGCCAGGAGGAAATGCAAAATTGTTTAAAACTGGTGAAGTGTTTGTTTCTCTGAGTCTCTGGAAAAAGAAACTGCTTCATCTTGCAGAAAAGCAACTCAATTAAAAAAATACAAAATTTCTTATTTCCTGATTATTGTTTAAAAATATTATATTTTTTTAGCTTCCATTCCTCCCTATTAGCTGTTTGAGAGGAGGACAGACATAATGCAAAATAACTATTTCCTAGAATATATCGTCTCATTTTTCCTTTCATATCTTTATTTTTTTTCCAGGATTATCGTGGTTTGCTTACACCAAAGACATTAAGGCTGAGACAGTATTTTAAAAATACTGTTTAATATGTTTACTGGGTTTAGTCATGCTTTACTATGTCTAGAGGCTGAAGCACATAGAGGCTTTGCCTACACTGCCTGCTAAATGTGCTCTAATATCCTGAAATTCTGCTCCACTAGCTGTTGTGAACACCAGTGAAGAATTCTGCTGCTCTTTTTCTGTCTACACAGTACCTTCTGATAGAAAACCAACACACATCTCCTTTCACAATCCAGATGGAGGTAAATTCAGTCACCTCCCCATTGCTGAAACCACAGTCTGTAGTCATCAGATGATAAAATGAACCTAAAAAATCCTGATGTATTTATCCTTACTTTATCACTTCTTTTGCCTCAATAAAAGGACAGTCCAACAATGTTATAAAGGAAAGGCAAAGCACCTAGTAGCTAATAACTACGAAGAATTTAATATATAGCATAAATCAAAAGCCAGAAAAAACCCACAGAAGCAAGAAATTACCATTTTGAGGGTAATGAGAGAATATAAAAAGTTGAAAAATAAAACTTTCTGTGCAATACAACTACCTAATGTACAGCAGCAGTTTTTACTTTTTCTAATATTGCTGCTCACAGTAGATGAGGTCTCACAGGCACCAACTCTAATTACTCACAAATACACCCACTGCTATAGGGGTCAAAAGGCCAGATCAAATGATCACATAACTGATCCACTGTTAAGAGGTGTATAAACAAATATATAAAAATAGATAGGAAATAATAATAATGAAATTATAATGAAGAAGGAAAAGGAAGGAGGGATGAAGGAGGGACAAGGGAAGGAGGAGAAATTGACAGCAGACTGAACATGAGCCAGCAGTGTGCCCAAGTGGCCAAACAGGCCAATGGTATCCTGGCCCGTATCAGGAATAGTGTGGCCAGCAGAACCAGGACAGTGCTCGTGTCCTAGGAAATCTGGTGCGACTGTGTGAGTGTGCAGCTGTGACTGCTCCAGCTCAGGTGGCGTAAGTGTGACTGCCAGAGCAGCTCCTGGATGATGGGGCAGAGAAGTTTCCTTAACAGAGACCTTATTACTCCCTACAAGTACCTGAAAGGAGGTGGTTGTGAGGTGGGGCTTGGTCTCCTCTCCCAGGTAACAAAACTGGCAGGACAAGAGCAAACGGCCTCAAATTTTGCTGAAAGAGACTTAGATTGCATATTAGAAAAAAAAGTATTCACTGAAAGGATTATTAAGCATTAGGACACACTTCCTAGGGAAGTGGTGAAACCACTGGACTTGGAAGAGTGGAAAAAATGTCTAGGTTTGGTGCTTAGGGACGTGGTTTAGTAGAAGAACTCGCAGTCAGGTTAATGATTGGATGATGTGGTTAATGGTCGATAGATGATCTTAGAGGTATTTTTCAACCCTCGTGATTCTTTGAAATTTAATTTAAAAAATATTCCTCACTCAACAATTTTGTTGTGTATTTCATCCTATTGCCATATTTACACATATCATGTATAGTGTCCTCCATGCTTTCTTTAAGGGGTCATCCTTGGTTTTAAAGCATATCAAATAATTTGAAGATCTCATGAATACAAACATTTTTGATCCAATGCATTAAGCAACAACTATTCTAACAGTCAAATGCTCATTTCTATGACCTATCAGGAGGGTACCTACACCCAGCCCTTCCCTATCCATCCCATACATAAAGGAAGGGAGAATAGGCAACAATCCAGTGACTAGAGTACTAGTAAAAATTTGAGTACAACACTGGTAGGCTTCTATTGAAAATTCCTCTCTACAGAAATCTCCATTAATCACTGTATGTATGATAAAAATATATTTTTTTTAAATCCCCAAAGTAAACCATAAAGTCTCTAGCATCCTACATCCACAAAGTATTAGTCCAAAGTTCACAAGCTATGAAACATCCTAGCTCATAGGTGCGTCCTGCATTCTGCTATATACAAAATCAGACAGTGAAAAAACAACCCACAAAAAAGTTACATTTTTATCTTTCTCTGCTTGGAGAAATGTGTGTCGGGCATGTGTCAGATGTTAGTCACCACTGCTTAAGGCACATGTACATTGACTATGCAAATGAGGACAGAATATTCTATCTGACTAGAAAAGTCAAGTTTCTGGATTGGTCATCAAATCCCTAAACTCTCAAATTGAACTCAGACCAAAAAAAAAAAAAACCTTTGGAAACAAACAAACAAGTTTCTGCATGCTTTGGAGTTTTACATTAAGGTTTTTTTGGAAAACCTTAATTTCTCACAAGCAGAAGCTTGTACCCATGGTGAATCAACACACAACCATATCGTATATTGTAACAGAACTATTAATCTTCTTCATCCTTTCCTTACAGGAAAAAAAAAAATTTAGTATTTTATCTTAACATTGATATTTTTTCATTTCTTAATACACTGTTTGTTACTGCTAAGCTCTTACAAGATTTTCCTTCCTATTCCCATTGAGTGGATAGAGGAAGACAATAGTAACACAACCAGAAAGAAAAGAGATCTCCTGTATAATTGGTTGTTTTGCACACACACAGAATCAATCATGTGAGAGAACTACATCTCTGAAGAATGTAAACCAAAGGAAGAATCAGCATGATTTACATGCAGAAAGACAGTTCTGCAAAAATATTTTCCTATCACAAGGACTTGATCCCAAGCTCAGTAAAACTGAAAGTACTGTCACAACCATTCTGGAGGGATTGAGGATTCTGACTGGCACTTGCAGTCACAAAAAGACAACCTAGAAGAGGAAGAATCAACTATTAAGGTCAAATAAAACTGATACTGGCCATCTGAGACCCAAGGACTGTTTGTTTTGAGGGAGTTTAAAAGGAAGTGCACACCGTGGAACTGTGGCACACTCAGGCCAGTTTCAGGCACAGTGCTTAAAAGTGTATTGCAGTTCAATAAATAACCCACTTGCAATCAATCTTACCACAGTGAAAAGTAATTTTATTTAATGAGGGGAAAATTATTTTAATATTTCAGATTAATCTGAAGAAATGAGAACCCATCCAATTTTCCCTACTCTTTTTCCTAACTTCAGCCACATTTGACCAAGTATGTTTTTATTCAAGGGGAAAAAAAGAAAATTGCAACCAATTACAAATTTAAAATGTAATGCTCCATGTGTTCAGGAAAAAGTTATTGTAGTCCATGTAGTCCAAATTATGCATGTCTATGACATCAATACTTGCTTATAAGAATTGGTGAAAACTAGGAAAACATTTTTCCATCAGAAAAGGCAGCATTTTGCAGGAATATTGTGGGCAGAATTTCATGGAGAGCAATGTCAAAATTAATCACTATACATTCCCATTTAATTTCAATGTTGTTAAATTTTTTCTTTGATGAAGCAAATATTAATCCCTAATATATCCTTTTTTTGAACTATGACATAATCAATATCATTTGAAGTGTATGCAATAACATCTTTTGAAATGATCAAAAATTCCTTAAGAAACAAGAGACTCAGTTTTTCCTTTTGAATTGGAAATGAAAGAAAACAATGCCGATTTGTTGGGATTATAATACAATTGGAATTATGCATCATTGGAAACATATAACATTGGAAAAATAATTCAAGATTGTCTGTAACTTCAAAACATTGTTTGTGTCTAAATATATTTCACACTGAGAAACCTAAGAAAATTCTGATTTTTAGCATACATTAATATAAAATGTGG
The DNA here is from genome assembly GCF_031753505.1 of Anomalospiza imberbis. NCBI lineage: Eukaryota > Metazoa > Chordata > Aves > Passeriformes > Viduidae > Anomalospiza > Anomalospiza imberbis. The sequence continues at coordinate 41,980,184 of NC_089686.1, read as the reverse complement.
GTGTCCCACTATTATTGTATCAATAATAAAACCTTTGCAGTTCCAGTGCTGGTCAGTATCCAATGAATTTAAGATCATGATCTGATCACAAAGAAATGTTATCAACTATAGTGCAAGGTGAGTTACTTTTCTAGATATGTTGTTTATATATTATTGACATACATAGCTTATTATTTTCATGTTTTAAACTCCTAGTCTTTTATGTATATAGATGTTCATTGCCAAAGCTATTTCTTATAAGAAACTCAAATTCTGGATTTTCAGGAGGACATAAGAGCATATTAACGTTGCCTAATATTAGATAATGAAGTTGGGAAATTTGTCTCCCTTGACAGGGCCCTACATAATCCACAGTGAGCAAGAAAATCTTCAGAGAACTCAGACCTCTCCATTAGACTTCTGCTCATGGCCACCTGATAAAAGATCTTCTTTGTTCTTTTTAGATATAGAAGACTTTTTAGAGATTAAATTAACATACCTTTAAGAAATTAACATTCTCACCTAAAACAAAGAAGTACAAATACTCTTTCCTTCCTATCAGTTTAAACAATGCTCAAATTAGTACTTGTAAAAGAAAAAGAATGGTACCAGAATTGGAAGCCAAGACTCAAACATCAGAATTCCAGTCAAGATCAGGTTTAGGTTTTATCTGTCACTAAAGCATACATATGAAGGGATAGAACTACACCTAAGTGGCATTCACACTAATTGCTTAATAATTGAAAAGCACCTTCAGGACATGAAGTGTGTATTAAGTATTGCAAGCTCCTGCCTCTTTTCAAAAGAAAGTTACTAGTGCTTGCAAAAGCAAAAATGACTCCAGGTAATTAAACAACTAAGACCCCTGCCAACTCTGCAGTGTACGAGCCCGTACCCCAGTCAGAAGCCAGAACACTCAGGACCAATCCTGCTGAGCTGTCCTCATTACAACAGGGCAAACAAAGATGTTTTCTTTATGTTCTCTCAATAATTACATTTGATCTGCCTCACTGAGGATCTCCTGCTAGCAATGAAAAGTATGAAGTGTTTCAATGGGTCAGTCTCTAGCTGTTTTATTTTCATTTCAAACATAGCAGACACTTCCTAGGCAATAACCAGTGTACTTTCCCATCTTAAGCCTTTCCAGTGACAATGAGCCAATTACTCATCAACTGCAAGCTCAGCTAGCAATTTATCCTAATTTCCCAATGAGCACAAAGTAAAATGGGCTTTTTCTAAGACTTCAGATGTTCTGTAACCAGAGGCACTTTGAAGGTTCAAAGTTACTTCAATGATTTTCTTTTTCTTGCTCCATTTTCAATATACATTTGCTTCACAAACTGGCTGATTGAAAAGATTAAGGCATATCTCTTAACATGGATGCAAAAATAAATCCTTAACATGGGCTTATACAGACTTAAACCAAGATACACTAACTTTATCAGTCACTGTGACCAGTTACTTTCCCTGAAAAAACAGGATAAATTGTCACTGAATTGACAATACTTTCAAGTACAGAATTTATCTATGCAATTTTTCATACAGTATAAGCAGGTAAAAGAAAAAAAATAATCCATCTTAAATTCACACAGAGGGTCTGGATTGGAGAAAAGACACTCAAGTTTGTCAAGAACTGGAATTTGTTCCACGTGTGATTTCTGATATAATTATGCAACTCTTCTATGAAACAAACCACAAATATTGTAAAAAAAATTAGGACATAAATTAGAACAGAAATCTATTTCTGAAATGAAAAACTTTTGCTCCAATTCATTATGTTTTAATTCCGCAGAGAAGGAGGGTACTGACATTTCAAAACAAAGCATTTTCAGTAAAAAACTAAAAACCAGGGAGAAAACTTGTAAAGTGCATTGCTTGGTATTGCATAAAGACATATAATACAGTTTATGAAGACTCTGATGCCCAAATCCCCTTCAAAAAGAATGAACAAAAGGGAAATTTGAGGAAATTATGTAGAAAAAAAAGACATTTACAGAATTTTAATTTTTCACACACCAAATTTTAGACCATACAACAATAATCACTGTTGCCTTTGCACAAGTGGGAAGGCAAAATAATACCCAGTACATCACATCAATTACTTGAAACTTTAGACTTTAAGTGAAAATAGATAAATCTCACATTTCAATATTTTTTCTGAGCTCCCTGTCAACAACCTGCTGAGTCCTCCCAGCAGAGATCTCTAGTTGAAGAAAGGTAAGTTCATTGCAAGATAAAACATAAAATTGGAGGCCAGAAAACAACAAGCAGGATTTTCCAAAGCAGACTCAAAGTAAGGCAAGACAAACTGATTAGGGAGGTCATTTCATTGCTTCCTGTAAGAATTAGTGAAAACTCATAGAGCTTGTTTAAACTATATCTAAACAATTATTTCATAGCCTTTTAGTAGAGCTTCCAGCTTAATATGACCCAGCCTGCTTGAATCTTTGCCTGTTCAATGTCTTCCCTAGACAGTTCCAGGAACTGAGCCTGAGCTTAGATTCCAGTGATCATATTTCAGCAATGGGATGAGCATCCCTGAGTGCATGCACAGCCCAAGAGTACTGTCATAAATGGAACTCTCCTTACCAGCATTAATCTCTTAAGGCACATCATGGGCACTTACAGCCAGTGAAGGCTGGCTTTGAGAAGCAATAAGGCAATACATCTCAGAGCAAATGTTGCCTAAGCAGCTATGCACAGAATAATACCTTTGTTCCTCCACCACAGGCAGAGACAGATTGCAAGGCATGGTTAAAACATCTCTACTCACCAAGCCTTTGGCATCATGTCAGCAAAGAAAGTTACCACCACCACAAGAGTGCGTTTGACCTTGAGAAAAGCTTAGTGTTAACTGGTACCAAAGGGATTAGTAAATGAACAAATTTTCCAACACAGTTTTCAATTACTTTGATGAGCAATTAAAATGTTAATTAAAAAACAATCCAAAACTCGGTACTCAGAAGGTTATGAAATAATAAACTCTTGTACACTTGCGGCATTGGAAGCCCTAAGAAGGTCACAATGCAGCTGAAGCAGAGAGATGTGAAAGAGAGGGACTGTATTATACTTGGGGTTGTTTATTTATTTAAAGAGAAAAGAGTACCTTAAATACAGATGGCATTGTGTTTTATGAGTTAGACCAAAGATTTATATAAACAGTCACTTGGCAGATAGTGGCTTCAGGCAGAAACCATCACTCACTTAGGACAGGAAAAGAAACACCTGCACTCTGCTGTCACCTCAAGAAGTTCAAAGTTCATCAGTCAAGTTCTAAAATAGTCATGAATTGTTTAAATAATGAGATTTTTTTAATGGCTAAAATTTGGATTTTTTTCCTTTCAGCTATCATTCTCATATCTGCCATCAAGAGAACTAGAAACTATCTTCCATTTCAACTTCCTGCTGTGATTCTCATGCAACTGTAGAAATGTAGAACTTTTAATCTGAAGCAAATCCCTAATTACTGTGAGTAACAAAAAAAAAAAAAAAATTTTTTTTGAAAGCTAGTAGTACTTCCTCCTTCACTACATAGCAGTTAAAACCTGTTCAGGAGGATGAAGTGGCTCCCCTGTTCCTCCAAAGCTATCAGCTGAGATCCTGGGCGTTTACCAAGTCATGTTTTCCATCATATCTATAAATATTTGCTAGCAAAAAAAAATTAAAAAAAAAACCCAAACAAACACCACAAAAAAACCCCAAAACCACACACATAAAAACTCAAAAAAAAAAAATCCCCAAAAAACCTGAACCAACCAACAAATGTCAAAGTTTCATTGATTATATTGTTTTGTTTTTTTAACACTGCCAAGCTGCATTTAATGCAAGGTAGGAAATCGAACTCCTTCTCAGTATGCATTGACTCTATCATGGATGCTGCAACAAAGTGATTTTCCCTTAAATAGCCTCAATGATACGAAGTGCATTATCATTAAAATTAAAACAAAGCAGTAAGGTAACCTCAGCCTTCTAGCATCTTCAAAAAGCCACTGTGATTCACTAAAAGCAAACAAAAATTCTTCTTAGAAAAACATAGGTTCCTGCCATCTATTCAATAGCTGTTGTGTCTTGTGATTGTTACCTAATATTTGAGGTTAAAGATGGAGACCTTTTACATTCTTGGAAAAAAACTGTAGTGGTTCTCCTATGAAACAGTATTAGTTTCTTTTTCTATCCTATAAAATCATACTTATGGAAACACGCAGAATAATTTGCCCATGTCTTACATATTGGTTTATCCATCATCATTTGTTTATTTAAAAACAAATAAAATACTAGAGGAAATATTATCAGGAAGTCAAAAAGCAGAAGGCACAATAAAAAGATTTATACCACAAAATATAACTCAGACTTTGTCTCAGAAGTTAAATTCTTGTTCTAGTGATATTGATTCTGAAACTGCATTGGACTCCATGGTTACATAGACCCAGCCACAAGGCCAGAAAAATAATTTCATAAGTAGTCTCACTGAAGTAAGCCATATACTAAATTGTAAAAGCAGTTTAATTTAACCTCACTGCCTAGAGCAATTTAATAAAAAAAATGCCAGAAATTCTTTGCCTTACAGACTGAAAACCGTAAGTTATTACTGAAAGCTTTTATTTTTTCCTATTAATAACATTAATCTACAAAATAATCTGAAAATTAAAATTTAAATCCTTGAATTACACCTTCCACTTCAGTATGTTGCTAACAGTCCTTCTGATTAATAAATCTCCAGGGCTGTACTTGACAGCTGTAAAGGGACTCCAGTAACACTGAAGGAAAGAAATAAAACAATTGTCTTGATTGGAATCTGCCAGGTTAAACTTGATCTGTTAACTGTAAATAACATGAGTGGATTTTGGCCAAGACCTTGTAAAGATTGACACTTCAAATTATGATATAAATCAAATTAACATTTCAGAGAAACATTACTAGAAGCATACCATTACTTTTACTTGAATACATCTGCTGGAAAAAACGTCTGCTTTTCAACATTATCAAAAGATATTTTACTAAACACTGAAATGTTCTAATGAGCGGTATAGTGCAAAAGAGCACGGCTGCAATGATTTTTAGGGGTAAAAAAAGTCCCTAAGGTGTTAGCTTTCCCTTTATTTCATTATAAATCCCCTTAAGTCTGCTAATCCAACTTCATTTCTTCTGCATCATTTACGTACTGCATGTGAATTTTCATGCAGGTTCTGGCAGTTCCAGGTATTTTACTTAGCAGTGTCAGAGGATTCACACATTTTCTCTATGACACAAAATCCTTGTAATGCCACCTAAATAGTATTGTGGTACATGCTAAAACGATCACATTTCTTAGCTGACAAAGTGGACGTAGTCTTACACTAATGCAAGAGAATATAAAAGATAATATTATTAGCATACATAAGGAAAGTTGGTGGTTTCACCAACTTTGACTGTGAGTGAATTCCTAACACTAGTACTGATAAAGAGCATAAAAGAAAGTCATTGAAGGAGCTGACTAATATTCACATTTTTAATTTATGTTTTCATTACATATGCTAAGGAATAAGAGCCCTGAAGATAAAGAGGTGAGTTAAGCATCTCCCCTTTCCTACAAGGAAAGTCTTAGAGAAATAGGGTCCTTAAGACTGGAGAAGAGAAGACTCAGAGGAGAACTTACAGCATCTTCAAGTACCTAAAGGGGGCCCACAAGAAGGCTGGAGATGATCTTTTTACAAGGGCATGCAGTGATCGGATGAGGAAGAATGGTTTTAAACTGAAATATGTTTAGTTTCAATATTGGGAAGTAATTCTTTACTGTGCGGATGGTGAGGCACTGAAACAGATTTCCCAGAGAACATGCGGATGCCCCATCCCCGGCCAGGTTCAAGGCGAGGTTGGATGGGGCCCTGAGCAAACTGCTCTAGTGGAAGGTTTCTGCCCATGGCAGGAGGGTTGATGGGAACTTGATGATGTTCAAGGGCCCTTCCAACCCAAACCATTCTTTTTCTATCACATTATTCAAGACAGCAATCATTTGTGGGACTGGGGAATAATACTGAATATAAACTGCTCCACAGTACTAAGAACTGAACCAATTCCGCTGCTCCATATAACTTACACTAAACAAGGGACAGTACCAATAACTTTCAGTATTTTAATACCTAAAAACCAGCAAAATACAGTTTTTGTTTCTAGAAAGTCAAGGGCAGTTTCTGCCTAAATACAGCTGTTTTGTTAACTACAGTTTATTTAGGTCTCCATTAAAGAGAAATAGGATAGTGTTTTTGTATTAAGATCCACAGTTGGTTTAAGGGTGCTGCAAATGTATTTACCTTTTCTCTACCTTTTCTTTGTACTTAAATGAAATTAGTTATCCTTTTCAATTTTCATCACAATACCATATAAAATTGTTACTATATAGATTTTAACAAAGTGCATCTTTCAACCTAGGCCCACAGTTTCAAGCACATGTACTTCATCTGAAACAGGACAAGAATCATGAAAGAGGAGAGGAACAATCAGAACAGAAATAGAAAGCATCGTTATGGAACCCATAAATTTGTTTTATGAAATTCTGTTCTGTTTTGTCTTATGAAATTTCTGTTTTCAGACTATAAAACAGCAGATATCAGAGGAGAGGAACACAGGAGTTTCTTCCCCTTTAAAAATGTTAAACTGAGTAACTGCTTATTCTTAGAGATGGGCTCAAATTGACTTTCCTGCAGTCTGAGACTAATATTTTTTAGTTGCTTTGTGCTACAGTAAACATTTCTGATCTAGTTGCTATTTAATCTTGATTTTAGGTATAGAACACAATTTATCCTGCAAAGCATATCTATATGGTCTATATGGCCAAAATTCAGAGTTCTGATGCTGAGGTTTGAAGTCTACAGTTGCCGTGTGGATTAATGTTACATTATGATAATTATGTACATCAATGCTACATACTGCTCTTTTCCCTTTTTTTCCCTACTATCAATATCCCAAAGGTTCTGCTGAGATACCCTGAACTCAAAATGACAGTTTGGTTGGGGTTGTTTGAATAAAAAAGCAGAAGGAGAGGAGTCACCACAGAGAAGTCATGACCCATTTACTTCCAGAGAAAAGATGAGTAGAGGAAAAACTAGTTGGAGGTGGGAAAAAAAAAGAAAACAAAAGAAGGAAGCATGATAGTATGGTTGCAGTAATTTGCATTTCCTGCTTCCTTTTTACTGTAGAAAAATAACTTTGGCAAATAAAATACAGGCATTTCTATCTGCTGGGGCAGATTTACTTTCCTGTTCTATTTACTTCAGCTGATTGCTGATCTCATTCAAAATTGCTTCATTCTGGGAATACATAAGTTGTGACTCCTTTCCTTCATGTGCCATTTCATTTGTGCTCCTTTGGTTTTCTCTTCTCCTCTCCCCAAGAAATTTCTTTTCTTTCCTTCCTAACATTCTCCTCAATATCATTCTGTTTCATCTGCTGATATTTTAATATTGGATCATGTGAGCCAGACTATAGTTTTACAGCCAAAATATTTCACTTAACAGTGTAAAAGACAGATGGCAGAATTTGCAGTGTTTTGGTACTGATCGTCTTTTACTAACAGTCAGTACAAGGAGAAAACAAAAGGTTACTTAAACTTTTTCCCATAGACTTTTGGAAATATGTGGAAACACTGGGAGATCCTGGCAAATGTTTGGAAACTACCTTGTTGCAAAACTCAAAGATGCAGATAGAGTACTCAATATGGCACATTCATGAAAGGAAGGCAATAGGTCTCCTGCCTCTGTTACAGACATTGGCAGTACCTCAAGAATCCACCACTTCTTTTCTACAAGAGAAAGTCCCACTAAAAAGTTGCTCTTTGTTTACATCTTGGAGGCCATTCCTACATGTTTTTACCACATTACTACTATTTCTGATTAAGTGGATAAAGAAGGGAAATAAAATTTAGCTGTGTTTTGTAGGACATAAATAAAAAGGTGCAATGCTCAAGGGCAGAAAGATTTGAAAGTTAACCTTCTACCCAAAGTGTTTGCAGGAACTACAGCTTGCAGTGGACAGCCTGACAAATTGGTTTTTTTTACAGTTTCATCCTCCCAGATACTCCTTCTCTCAGGAAAGTATGAAGGCTGAAAAAAAAATGAGGATAAGAACCACATGGTATCACCATAAGGAGAGTAGGTGGAAATATTAAAATGGACATTTATTTTATAATTTGTATTTCCCCACTGCACCTCCCAGATTCACCCATCTTTTCATTCTAATGTTTCTGTGCAGTCACCCACCTGATTGCTGTGTTTTTCAATGCATAAATGGAGCCTCCAGTTTGTAAATGGAGAACACAATTGTACCAGAAATTGCATGCTGACCCATAATTTAATGTGAATCTGCACATAACAAATAGTAAACTTTGCAGCTGCTACTGCCTCTTTTGGAGCTTCCCAAGCTTTGAAAAAGAAACACAATTTTTAAAAATATCCATCTTGTGCTAACTGGGCATGGATTGGTAATTTTCAGTGAGATTGACACAATCACTTATAAACCACATAGAGTGGGGTTTGAACCAGTAGTGTTCTTCCATCACCCTTCCCAGGACTAAGCAACATGCCAACACCCAGCCAAAGATGTGAGAAGGTTCAGTTATTTTTTTGAGTTAGCACATGGCTCCAGGTCTAATGGGGGAAAGGAACCCCCTGCCTCCAGATTTTGGTAGAAAAGTGGAAGCTCACTTCCCAGCTAATCCCAGATTCACAGTTATAACATGGAACATTTCAAGAGCAGTAGCAGAAGACTTTGTCACATCTCTGCATATGACTTCCTGTCCACAAGCCAAAGGTCTGTACAAGTCTCCAGCAAAAGTCACTACACGCAAACTCCTCTTGTTATCAGAAATATTCTCTCTAAATTAGACCTATTTTAATTTTAACAATAGCCTTCTGCTATTCGATCGCACTTGCCTGTTTCAATTAACATCTGAAAATCTTCTCTATTCACATTCCAGAGCTTTAAAATGGCTTAATATCCCATTAGCTTTTGCACACATAAATTTAACATTAAATTAAAAAAAAAAAATTAGATTGCTGGGATGCTTGAAAAGGAGACAAAAGTGCAAGACTGCTTCCAATGCAAATGAAATCTCACTAAGACATTCACCTTTAACATTACTATCTATCAAAATAATAGGAATACGGATGAAAGATGCAGATCAAAGCAACCTTTCAAAATTGTCGATTACCATGGCTATTGCAGGACAGCAATTTTTATGCTTCTTTAGGCTGTCTATAAATTATGTATAGTTACTACTTGCATAGCAGCAATTTTATTTAGACCTCATTTCCTTAGTTTGCCTCTGAATGTCATGTGGTTTTGTTCCTTTAATTTTTTGTTCAATTACTGATTTTTTCTCAAAAGGCATCTGATGATGCAATACTGATCTTTATTTCCTATCTTTCCTCCACAGAAGACAAGGAATCATTTATCATTTTGCCTTTACCATAATGTCTCTCAAATCACCAACAAGCTCTTATGCTGTTAGTTTTCCAGGAGGCCTGTAGAAATGGTGCTCTCTGTTATACATCTTAGTGCCAGCAGAAGAAAAGAAAAAAGAACTCTTTCCATTTGTAAATGTAACAGATATTCTACCAAATCTTGCATTTATCATATTCTAGACAAAGTAAATTATCAGATTTAGTAAACAAGGAACTGGTAAGTCTAACCCTCATTTTCTTAACACACATAGAGTAAATGATAGCATGATGGAAAAGAAAATGTAAGACATGGAAGGTAAGACAGGAAATGTAAGACAGAAGAAAAGATCAAGCACACCATTTTATATAGATTCTTGGTATGATGTAGCAGCATTGCAGGGACTATTGCACATCCATTAGACATAAAATACAAACCCAGATATTAAAGTAAATCTCCATGGTCCAAAACACGAGTTCTTGTCATTATGTAGGACTCCCTTGGTGGAAGGGATGCCCTACACACACTTCTCCCAATCATAGCTCCTCACCTTCTCAGAAGTGATGCTCCCTACCACTTATCTGCCACTGTAGAGCTGTGCACCTCCAGGTTTTTTACATTTGCATTTGAACTTGATAACTCAAATAATTTTATGTTAATAAAAATAAGTGAAAAATGCTAGAAATCAGAATAAGAGTTAACTCTATATCACCATTCTGTAAATTAAAAATTAGTTATTCTAAATAGTAAACATTTTCAGTCATCTATGATAAAATAATAACACATTATGTACAGACCAGCTATAACCCAAGTGTTGAATAATAACTGAAGCAAATAAACTGCTCATTTTCAATGGTTCATTTCATTGTTGAAAATAATTTGCTAAAAATAGCTGATAATTATGAATGACTATTGCCATCACAGAAACAGGGATATATTAAAAGGTAAGAAGAAGAGGCTGCATTTGTAATTAATAGCACTGATAATTAATGCTTTAACTAGTCTGATCTGTCATGCATTTTATTCCAAGTGACCAGACTTGCTGTGTCTGAAATTATGATTTTATGCCTTAGAGTACAAAATGAAAACAGATCAGGAAACAGCAGCTTTTACAGGGCATGCAGAAGGTTCTAGTGTTTGTAACCATCTAATATGAAAGGTGTGCTGAGGTGACAAATGGGTCTCAATCCTGTTGGTATCCATGTTACACCTGACTGCTTCATTCCTTTGTTCACACACACGAAGTGCATCTAAGGAAAAGTGTTGTTGCTCTCAACCTGATGTTATTGCTAGGTGTTGTTTACTTGATGCCTATTAGCAAGCCAGCTGTACACTGGATCAAAAAACTCCTTATGGAAAAGAATCCTTTTTTTTGGTCAGTACTCTTTAGTTTCTAAACAGGCAGATACCAACAGATACCTGATGAAACTTCTCACCTTCTCTCCCATCCTGCTTTCAAAGTGCTGAGCATTTCAAAGGATGTTTTCTATCAGTGTGATAGAGATACCAAGAGCATGATGCTAAAAACAATGAAAAAAAAAAACAACAAGAAAATATGGAAAAAAGGGTTTTTTTAATTTTTGCATGACCACAAACTAGAATAAAATACTTCTAGATTTGATGCAAAATTTGATGAGTAAAACATAGTAAATTTTTAGACATGGCCATTTGTTAGAAAAGTTCCCAAATCCAAGACATTAAATATTATTGTGCGTGAATGTGAAGTGCTAAAGAACAGACAAAGCACATATGCTAAAGAGAAACTAATTTTCTCATGGACTGCAGAAAAAGAAGTCAGATGATATTTTATTTATTCTAGTGTACCATAAGAGAAAACAGTAGAATTTGTCATGCTCTTTTATCCCAAATATTCCATCTGAGTTCAGGTAGTAGCCAAAAGTTGGTTTCATCAGAATGCAAGTCATAAGCAATCATGCCATATCTCCCAACCTCTAGGTATTAATATCTATATGTGGAGATATTAAAGATTTAAGAGATTAGGGGATACAATAACTAAGATAAAGGCAAACTTTGGATTTACACAGTGACCCAAGTTATCTGCTTTCTAATAATTTCTTTCAGTTAGTTTATTTTTCTTTTGATTTGCTACCAGATACTAAATTGATACCTTTGTGGACTTTTTTGCTGTAAAACCTCACAAACATTCCTTCTGACTATTAAAAGTCATCTCAGCTTTTAACATTTCATATATAGCATCAAAATTTACATTTTTCATGTTGAAAATTTAGCCCTTACCTACACCAAATTTCATTTGCCACTTTATTATGCAGCTACTGAGTTGTGTAAGATCCTCCTTCAGTTCTTCAATTTAACTTTAGTATTTCTATCTACAGCCATCAAGAAGCTTTCTTACTACCAGTTGCACATTGTTCTGTATGATAGGTAGCCCTTGTTCTAGCACAAATATCTTTCAGTTCCCCTGGTGATCTAGGGAGCTGCTCATTTGTTTCTTTCCTGTGTTTCCAAGGTTTAAATCGCTGACTCACCCATTCAAGGAGTTCCTTTCTTATTCCCCTGCTCATTGCTTTGTACAGAGGGATTCACTTTATAGAAGTCATACTGCCCTTTCCTCCATGTATTTATCCACAAGGCCTTTTGCTTTTTGTATAGATTTTAGAAATTTCCACATACAGTTGTCCAAATCTTCCTGAATCCCTGTTTAGATCTTATATTTTGCACCTTACAACCTTGAAGTATCTGGGCAGCAGGAAGAAAGAAAACCCAAACTACATTTATTCGTTATGTGTAGTGTAGTTTTATTAATTCATCCTCACTTTCCATCTCAATTCTTTTCTGGTCCTGGCCTATTCATCTCATCCCTTGGTTTCACAGCCTCTAATGCTGACAATGCTTAGTCTCTAAAATGACTTTGATCCAGTGTAAGACCTCAAAAGCTGTCATTAACATGGGCAAATCAAGCAACAAAACATTGTCTGTCCTCTGTAACCCCATTTTTAGATTGTTTTACCATAAGTGTTTTAAACTGATCACATCATGCCCTGAAACATGAACAAAAGCTTTTCCACAGGGACACAGTATCAGTAATTGGTGCTTGTCTTTTCAAATTCACATGCCAAAGTTCTTCAATTGTGTTTTGTACAGACTATACAGTTGCTTATGAAGCCAGAAAGATCCAGAAGGACATTCATCCTCAGCAAATTTGTGTGGAGTGGACAAAAAAAAAAGAAAGCAAACAAAAAACCACCACCAACAAAATCAATCTTATTAATCTGTACTTCTCCCATAATATTTTTAACTACTAATTTTAATATTCAGTATAATAACTTAGTTTTCATATCCATTAGTTTAACATTCCATATATTTGCAAATGCGTGACTCAGACATGCATTCTTCAGAACTGAAAAAAAAAAACCACAACCTAATAAAAGAGAGGCCTCAGACAAGCAAGATAATATTTCATTGGTCTGGAGAGCTGTTGCAACTCTGTTTTGATTTATGGGAAATTCAGATACAGAATATAGAACTGATTTTCTGGAATTCAGCTTCCTTTGAGGATGTTGCATAAGGGTGTTCTAGGATGCACTGAACAGCCTGCTTCGAAGGACTGACAAAAAATCAGATTCACAATTATACCCATTCCTTTACAGATTACATTTCCAGAGCTGAAATAAAATAGACCTAAAAAAAAAAAGCTAAGCTGAATCATTAGCAGAGCTAGCAAAATAGCTTTGCAGATATGAAAAGCCAAGAATTTACACGGACAAAGTCATTCACAGTGAGGCAGTTTCTGTTACTACTCCGATACTCTCAGGTCTGTTGGATGTCAGCTGCTTAATCCACATATTTTATCTCACCTCCTTCCCCTCCTGATTTTTTGTTATCTCTTGAAATTCAAAGTACAGCACAGAATAAATGTGATCTTACACATTATTACCCTGTCTTTTTCATGCAAAAGAACACATTTTGGCAAATATTAGTAAAATTTCCAGTATTCCTCTCCCCCTACTCAGTGGCTAAATAAATACTTCACATTAATACTTAATATAATAGAAACTGTTTGAATGGTTCATGGCCTTGGAGCCAGGACATATTTCACATTGAAAATAAAATGCTGACCCAAGAGAGAAGACCACAGATTTCACATTGTGGAAAAGGAGGAAATCAAGGAAAAGAAAAGGACATAATTTAACAAGCTAGATGACTAAATTCATCCCTAAAATAGCTCTACTAAAGCAAAGGGGCTATTTCTAGCAACGATGAATTCATGCCAGAAATATCAGTTACTGGATTGCATTAGCAAACAGAATTTTACAGCAGCAAAAATTCCTTGGATCCATAGCAGTGAACAGAAATGAAGTAAATGTCTTCTAAGGCCACTGCATCAGCCTTCTGTGATGAACTTGAGATATATTATGCTTACAGTGTTCCTGCTGGAGTCACTCCCATCACCTTTCTGGGTAAATAAAGCAAGGGAAAGGACAAAGTGTAGTATAAAGAAATTAGGTGATAGAATTAAGATAGATGTGGGAAAAAATTGAGAACTCCTAGCTAGACAATCCAAGATACAAAAGATGAGTTATAAACTCTGGTAAACACATTGCCCTTCTCCCCATTTACACCAGGATGTGGTGAGAAACAGACAAGTTGCCACATTTAAGGAATAATAAAGAAAGTGATCAAAAAAAAATCACAAAAACTCAGCATGTGTTACGTAACTCCTCACTGCAGTATCCCAGTAAGTCCAACAGTAATTGTATCACCTCTATGAATATATGAAGTTCAACTACAGAGTAGGAATATATCTCCAATAAATCCCCTAGTAAAACTATATTGAAAAGTATGATTTATTATTATCATTTTTAAGGATCTAAAAACACTTGTTGCACAGAACAAAGAGGAATGTTCTAAACTGACAGCTTTGAAAGCATATAGACATTAGACAGTGATTTGAGTGGAATAAAATCTCAAAGAAATATTTACATACAGGAACAGTAACTCAATAGCCACCAACTCCTACATAAAGTCAAATTAGAGTAAGATCTAATTATTTTGGAAATCAGCTCTTATCAAAATAGATAACGACTCTTTGATAAAAATCTAAAACAACACAAAAACTTTTTGTCACTAAAAGATAAAGCCCTAAAAGACAGAAGATAACTGTTTCTAATAACACTTATTACTAGCTAGAAGCAGCAGGCAGAAAGAAGTCCTAAGTAGCATTGAAAGTATTATACTTTCATTTAGAATTGAAAGTTATCTGTCCTTTTGACTGCGCTACATAGAAATACTTTGAAAACAAGATAACTAGCATTTTAAACATTTGCTGTTTCCTAGACCTTCACTGATATCCACAGCCTTATACTGCACAATCTGTGAAAAATTTGTAAACCCAATGTGAAATATATAACCCAATATACATATACAATATAAATCATAATAGCTACTCACTATATTGACAAAATGCAGGTATTGAGCATAAAGAGGCTTGACGTGCAATTCAGTGCACAGCTATCATTCTCCAGTGCAGGCCATTTTTTTTCCATGAAGCTTGTAACAATTACATGTAAACCCCCGCATCTTGCTACAATGCTCTGCTCTTCTTTTACTGCAACCTCTGGAAGGTATCTCTTAGAATTCTAATGTTAAATTGGGTGAACCCCACTACATTCAGACAAGGTAACACTTGTATACAAGAAAACAAGGGCACACAATGCCCTTTAAATTTAGACAACACTTTTGTGCCCTTAAGGCATCTTACAGACTAAAGTACAGAAATGCAGCTGTAGGGTTTTATTCAAAATCAGCTTTCCAATTGCATACTTGCACACTTTACATCACACTGCAGCTGGTAGTCTGCTCCTTTGAACCTGGCTTGGTTGCATGTTGTGACCCAATGAACTGCTCAAGGACAGGGCTGAGAATAAACTCACTAAAGTAGCTGCATTGTACCCTCCCAGATCAGTCTTCTCACCAAACCTCACCAGATTTCATACAGGCAGGCTCAGCTAATCACTCTCTTGTGTGTATTTACTGTAAGGAGACACCTCAGCACAGGTCTCCACCAAATATGTGATCTAGGGGGGGTGGTTTCAGCTCCTACTGCATGGTGGGTGTCCTGGCCACAGGGAATCAGGACATGGGTACAGCGTAGTACCCAGCAGAGTTAAGCATTACTCAGTTCAGCCACTTAGACCCCTGGGTAACTGAAGGGAATCTGATTTAGGAAGAAGAGCAAAATGAACCCTGGTAGCTGGTACTCTGAGCATGTTGTAGGACTTTACCCTACAAAAGCAGGCTGCTTATTTAGTGTCTAAACCAGAGTAATAATCCAACACTAATGGCTGTTACTAATTAGACTTTTAAAGAGCTCACTGGGAATTTGTAGCTAAATATTACTGTGCCAAACCCCAAAGAACTGGCCATATTTTAACTGCTTGACTGTGGCTGAAGCAGACAGAAATAGTCTTTAAAAGTGCATAATTATTCAGCTGTGTTACTAGCTAGTAGTCAATGTTAATTATGCATTAAAAGTTAAGAATGTTATTTATGACTGTCCAGGGTAATATTTATTTATAATGTGTGCTCAGGATTTTTTGACAGAAGGCTGTCTTATATGTTTTCCATTATTCAAGAGTAGGAGCAGGAAAGAGGGTCCCAGATTTCATTTTATATATATGACACTCATCTCTTCCTGTATGGTAAATGTAAGCAGCCACACAAACTCATTTTTGGATTTAAAAAATATAATCAACAACCAATTAAAAGAGCAATTGACATGTAGATCTGCTATGCAATTGAAATCAACTTTAAACACTCCTAACTAAGAAAAGAGTATGTATGAAATATCTCCAACACCCTCCCCCTCATTGAGTTACACAGAAAGTCACATGATGCTCTGCAATGAATTCAATGCAGCAATCAGCTGCATAATCACAAGGTGATTTCACAAAAGACAGGGCTTTAACAAAGCAAAACAGATAAGTTTGATTTTTTTTTTAAACTTAGAATTATTCCAGATCACCATGAGACATAGCTAAATTTCTTTTTCCTGGATTTTGGAAACTCCCTTAAATGTACACCACATAGGTTGTGCTACAATGAAAACCTGCTAGGAACTGCTTTCCAGCCCACACTAACACAGTAAGAGACAGCAATACCAATTAAGTAGCACAAATTCTATATAATGCTTGATCTTGTGAACTAAGGTCAGGAAGAAGCATAATGGCTTAGCACCTTGCAAAGTCTATTGGCTACTTTTGAAATTAGATTTAACACAATGGCATTCCAGGGAGCTCTTTGGAAGAGACAGCAGAGAAGGGGAGAATCTAAAGATGGCAAAGACTAACAGACATTTCAGAGCAAATATGTTCAATGCTATGTTCAAGGGCATTGCATCAAAATCATCAATGCGCTGCAATCCAGAAGCAAAAAAGTTTGGGCAGGAAGAATGAAATCTAGAATTATATAAATAGAGACGTAAATTGGCCAAATTGTACTCACTACTGAATTTCTATACATCCTTTCAAGACCACCTAGCTTTTAAATAATTTAGAATAAATGCAAATTAACTAAAAATAGATATTTAGATTTTTTTTTTCTGCACAGGAGAGGAAGATATTTAAATCAGAATTCAAATGGCTTCAGATTTATTCAGGCCACCACTTTTGAGCTAAAGAAATCCAATAAATAGATTTTCAAAAGATAACAAACACCTGTTTCTTTTTGTTTCACCATAAACCCACCCAACACAAAATTGAAAGACTCCTGATTTTCAACCAGTTCTCAGTTATAAGTGTTCCTGGTCATTTCTTCATTATTCAAACATGCTTATCTTTGTCTACTCTAGGATACAGAGCACATACACTTGCAAGCATAACTACTGTTATTTGCAAAGTTCCTGATACAAAATCAGTAGACAAAATGACAGTGCATCTTTCCCTGCCTTTTCTTCAAAACAGAACTCTGGACTTTAACGTTCTTAAAATCCATTTTCATATTAATGCCTCACCTATAGTTACCTTCCACTGTCAGAATGGGTTAATGGCTGTCAAAGGGCAATGAACCCTACTGTTCTAGTGCTCCAGACACTACTGAAAATACTCAGATTTGGGTTTGCTAAGGTTATTCTGAAGGGATACAGACAAGTTTATACTCTATCCTTTTATTTTTCCCCCTCATGTTGCTGTTTTCATGATTAATATAAGCCCTTGCCTCTATCTTACTGTGAAACCTTCTAAGCAGACCTCTCTAACCTCAATTTCTTTTCATGGAGAGGCAAAATGACTGTGACGGGACAGCTAAGACAGCATTCTTTCATTTTCTCATGCCAAAATATAAATTGTAAGGACTCAAACTAAGCAGCTTGCAATACAGAAAGAAAGTATATTATTGCATCAAACCCTATCATGGAGTAAGCAGATTAGGAATGCTGGAAAACAAGCCAGCTTGAAATCCTTGCTGGCTATTTCATTTCCTACAGGATTTTAGAGGCAGTTCAGATGAAGCTGCCATCCTTGCAGCCTCCAAAACCTTTCCCTGTAATAACTTTCTTCTTTTGAAGATTAGCGAGTTTTTGCTAATAATTATGCAAACCTATCTCAAGAATCACAGGCTCTCATCTCTCACACCCCAGCCTGCATTTACTTCATGCATACCCTCTTTTTCATGTTTAAATGAAATACTCTTTTACTCCACGTGCAGATTCACAGCAAAGCTTTCAGTGTCATTTGCATACTACAAAAAGGGAGTGATACAACCTCCAAATGAGATATTGTGAACTTACCGAAAATAAGGATGTTAAAAATGTGAGTCTGGATGATATGAAAAATGCAACCTGCATAATCAGTTGAGAGCCCTTTGAATAGGGGCTGCAAATGCAATACACATTAGGTACGGCTGGAAATTTGAATGGTCGGCCTCATAAGACAAATTCACAGATGTTTAAAAGAAGAGTCACTAAAATGTCAATGGAAATGTGCTATCCAAGTTCCTGTTCCTAACAGAGATGGGTAACTGGCAGTACCACACACATCACTGACATCAGGTAATGTATGAATAACAAGTCATTCAAAAAGCCTTCCAAGCATAGTCTTTTAAAAGTAGGCTTCCAAACCCAAAGCATCTGCCATGGGGAACTGAATTATCGTTCCACTTTGCAAGATGTAAAGCATGCAAATCATTAAGATTAAAATACTTGTGCACTTGGACTGTGTGTCCCACTCTTTCAGATTGCAAATGTTGTCAAAAGGCAACAAAACATTAGTCCATCACCAGCCCTATAAAACTTTTATGGTAGCAATAATATATAAATCACTACATTAATATGACCACAGATTTGTGTAAATTATAACTGTGCTTTACCAGACATTCAAATTCTAATTCACAAACAAAGATGGATTTAATTCTTTCCCATGGCTAATTCTCCTGCTCAGACTTCTTGAACTTTTCCAAGGTTGGACATCACTGAAAATCTTTAGTCCAACAAATAGGACAGCAAACATACACAAGCATAGGACAAATGGCATCTTCACATCAAAGCACTGGTGAAACACACTAACTCTGCATCACTTAGAATAAACTCATTATTGCTCAAAATTATATACTTGCCAAACATTTTCAGAAAAAATTAAACATTCAGCATTTCTGAAAGCCAAGTTCATTTAATACACAATGGTTCTTTGACATGCTCCCTGCTACCCCAGCACTTCTCCTCTCTGTCCTGGTCTTTTCCATGTCAAAAGCCACAGAAGCTCCCTTCCTGTTTGATGCAGGATAAGCAATATTGGCCCATAAGAAAAAATGGAAAGGTCCTAACTCTGTCTATACAATCACTGGTTTCCTTTTCTTGTGTTCTATGTGTGTCCTTATAACACCTCTGTAACTAATAGCTATCATAACGCTCGAGCCTTCTGTTCATGATGGAGGAAGCCCTCAATTTCTGTAATCCCTGTATTTCTCTGCAGATATCTTGCTCTCCAGTCTCTTGAGAGCCTATTTATTTTTATCTTTAGCCATCACAGTACTGCTGATGCCACTAATATCCCTGTCCCCGAAACAGGAATAACCTTTATCCCCAAAAATGCAAGCAGATGTGTTAGTTTCTCAGTTTGCCCTCTGCTGCACTTCTAACTTTTGTTTTTCATTCCCCACCACACAATCTTCATAATGTTCCTTTCTGAATCATCACAGTCTTCATCTTTGTTCTGCCATTATCTGACTCCCAGTCCCTAATAGGGTCTCTGAGGTTTCTTTTTCCCTTCAGTACCATTATGGTCTCTTAAGTATCAGAACAGAGAGTCTGTATTCCCCATGGCAGATTCATCACTATTCTGCAAGGCTTTCTGAGCACGATGCCAGTTCTCTCTTTCCTAATTCTTATTATTAGCTGTCAGAAAATGAAATAATTCAGCTGTCCAACAAAACTTTCAGAGAATAAGCAGAAACAATTAATGGGAATGCCATAATGGTCACTGAGAACTGCTTATCTCCAACTGCAAGCAAGTGCTAAGGTGATTTAGCAGATAACTGCTATGATGACAGCAATTTCTCTCCTATTTTCTCTGACTTATTTTTCTGGGTTTGTCGTTATTTTAAGTTTTGGATATGAGAAAACATGTAATGTTTAGTTTTCCGACATGGTTAAAAGAATACAAAAATATCTGAAAATGCTCTAAAAATCAATCTAGATATTAACACTTAAGGAACTAAATGAGGAAGAGTAGGTAAGGCAACTTTCTATGAAAGAGACAAAGGCTTGTTTTACAATTATCTCCAAAGGCATGATGAAAATGAACATCAAGATGCTGAAGTAACCTGGAAAAGTTCTCAATGCTGGGGTCTTGCCAGGATGGCCTTATCATGCATTTTCCAGCCCTAGAGGTAATTTTTTTCTTTTTCCTTCTGAATTTCAGTACTTATCTAAACAATATTATTTCTGTACATCTGTACATCTCCAATGTCGTCCCGACAGTCTGACGGTTTTGGGGTGTTTTTGTTTTTTTTAAAGCACAAAGTTGGTCATTACCTCTTGACCAACCATTAGTTTCCAAAACTAATGCACAGATTAAACAGACTTCAGAAACATAAAAAGCAAGAACAGACTGATTTTTATCATAACAATTCCAGTTATCATTCTAACACAAGCAGCCTTTTTCCTAAACACAGTCATTACCATGTTAATGACAAACTAGGTAGGACACAAATGCAAGTGCTTTGTCCTACCTATGGAATTAACTACCAATCCAGCCATTAATTCTATAGCAACTACCATGCTATTGAGGATTACTGCTGACTAGTCTTTTGTCATAAAGCATATAGCAGTTAGACATAGCACTATACTTTTGTTATGAGATGTTTACATCATGACACTAATAACACCTTGCTTTTACCAATCCTTGCATTGCACAGGGAAAGAACACAGACCCTATAGTCTATGATGCCATTGGCATCTCCTCTCACACATGCTGACTATTTCATTCCATTCACACACATAAGTTCATCACCACAAGACAACAACAAACTTCTGGTAATGCATGTAAGTGGTTATGCTTAGGTATCTGAAAAAACAACAGGAAACCAATGATTTAGTATTATTTAAAAAAAAAATAAAATAAGCTAAGTTAGGTTGCTTACAGAGGAAGAATAAAAATGTTTAGAAATGTTCTAGGTCTCAATTTGAGTCAAATAATAGAAAAATAATTTTCCAAAGGCACAAAATAAATCACAGAGATTGAAATTCACACAGCACCTTCACTTCAGTTTTTCTGTCCTTGACCTTCGCTATTTAACATCAAAAATGTCAAGCAGAGACACCATTTCTAGAGAAAGACACATTACAAGAGCAATCAAAAGTACTTGCAGGTCCTTTGTGACAGAACAGGGTACAGATCCACAGCTTTCATTAAACTGCCTGGGTCAAAGAATCCAATGGTTTTGGATGTTCAGGAGAAGCTGTAATGTGGAATTTTCTATGCTGTCTCTTCCCACACCCTCTAAAAATCTTATGAGTCTTTTGTTGTTGGTTGTTTTATAAAAAACATATTGAGAAAGGGAGAGGGAATAAAAAGACAGCATATAGTGTCTTGCGTGAAAGTCTTACTTGCAACAACAAAGAAACTGAAGCACTGAAAATTCTTCAGAAAATAATGACAAAACAGTTTATTCTGAAGAGCAATCCCTAAATGTAACCAAATAAACAAAATAAAAACAATAGGCCACATACTAGAGACAAAATACAATCCAAATCAGATAGGCTGTGTGAGACACTGAGCTTTCCATGCGAGTTAAAAAAGCAGCATGTACCTTCTGGGAGCACAGCTAAGCAGTCAGAGAGCTGGTGTATTTTGGCCAGCAAACAGATAGGTGCTGACAGGGAGGCCAGATGGCATCCACCTAGTCCAAGTGGCTGGCTGCCTCTTGGCTGGCCACCTCATAGTGCTTCTATCACTGCAGCAGATACGCTGGCCTGCAGGTTAGTCGCAAAATTCTGTCTTGGAGCCTTGCTTCGTTTAGTGGGAGAGTCAATGGCAGACAGCATGTCAAGAGAAAAGGAAAAAGTGCAAGTCCTGGGAGACACAATCTGATACAGGGAACAAGGTAAGAAGAACAGAGAGGAGGATGTGCTATAGGAGAAAGGTAAAGCCTGTCACCTAGATCAGCTGGCATATTTAGCAGCTCACTTCTGCATTTGAGATGGAAACTTCAACAACAGAGGCTACTGACATTACAGCTCTTAATGGCTCTACCAAGTGCATTTAGAATACAACGCTTGACAAGGAAACACAGAACACATAATTCTCCCTCCTGTCCTTTCCCTCAAACTGCCAGAACTAAAGCTGTCATTCCTAAGCAGTCAGTAAAAACAAGACCTTTTTTAAAGATTTTTCTAGTATCAGATCAAGACACAATTCTTTTTTCTTTTTCCAGTTCACAGTTGGAGTTTTTTTCCAGTTCTCAGTTGGGAATCAAATTACTAGATAGTCTTGGAGACTAACTTAAGGACCTGTGATTGGTACAAAATGTACTTTGGTGGCTTGCAAAACAAATATTATAAATATATATTGGGAAGGAAAATCTTATCCCGTCTACTACTTCACCTTTCTAAGATCACAAGCAACTGTAGCCATGGCATTCTTGTTTTAAACATGATGATGATTAAATCCTTAAAATAGTCTTTGCTTTTATTTTTTTGGATTAGTGATAATAAGTATTAGCTCTTACTTTTAAGAAGCTACCCCATTTCCCAGTACATGGTAAAAGCAAAATGGCAGCACTGCTCGCTGGTCTCCCATGAGGATAAGCCAACAGAGATCGCCTCACCATCACCACTTGAGCTGATAACACTCACCTGTGGCAGATTATATTCTGTAAGGACCACCAGCCCTACTGCCTCTGAAAGAAATTTTCTGGTTTAACTTAGATGATTCAACACCATACACCAGAGCCTATCAAAAAACAGTTCTGCCACCTCAGCTGAGGAACTACTGAGCAATCACTGCAGAAAAAACTACTACACTGAAGAATAACACTGGCATTTGCTTCCTTAAGTGACTACCACAAAAGTATAGAGCAAAGTAAGATCAAGAACATGGTACTTCCTTTCTTCCCTCAAATAGTAATGTCAGGCAGTTTTGGAGTTCAAATCTAGTTAAACTGTCGCACAGGCATATACAGAGTACCCTGACAATAGTGAGTTTGAAAACGCCACTTCTTGCCCTGACGTCACCAGTTTTTATTTGTCCTGCAGCCCAGATATCTTTTCTTTTCCACCTCCTGAGGAGATACAGCCTCTGTTTCAAGGGTTTTTCATGTGAAAAACTTAAATCTACAGTACATTAAAATTTGTCTTCATTATAGCTCCTTTCCCAGATCAGTTATTTCATACTGCCTGAGTTTTTCTTGCTAAGTTGAAGAAACCAGAAGTTTCACAGTACTTGTAGCATTTCACTCATCTCAGTTCATGCAGTGAATATTGACACAATGGTGGTTTTATATTTTATACTTCATTGTTCTAAGTTTCTGAAGTAATGGTTCTGATCACAGCTGATGAAGGCCTGCGAAGTTCTCCCACTCAGGATTTGCCTCAGCACTACACACTAAGTGACTCAGTTTATTGGCTTCACATCTGGGTTGCTCTGGTTTAACTATCCTGGTCAGGCTCCCAGATGGAGTATCTTCCACTGATCTGGTGTAGCACTCCTAATATTCTTTGGTGTTCCTACAATAACTCTATAAATGCATGATTTAATACTCAGGTTTATTTTTTTCTTTAAAGAAAACATATTAAAAATTCTTTACCTTCTTATGCTGTGCACATATAACAAAAACATGGCTTCCATTCCATTCTTGATCAAGATTTAATCACTTGAATAGTAATGGAAAAAAAAAAAAAAACAACCACACTTCCACCAAATTAAAATGTACATACAAATACTCATCTGAAACACTATGATTATGTTTTTAAAAGTTTGTCTTTGTACTAAATTGCTCTCAAACCCTTTCTCTCTGGCAAAGCTGCCGTGATTCCAGTTCCATTAAAGCCGAACCCTCTATGGCTGTAGGATGTGTTGGGATGGGATAAAAAAAAGGAGTGCAATACTTTAGTGGCATATATGACAACCACTTCAAAGCCATAAATCCTACAAAAGTACCTCAGAGAATAATGATCAGTCAAGACTTTAATCATCAGCAAAAGCAAGTTGAGAGAATAAGGAGGGCCCTAAGGGTAATAGCTGTAAAATGAAAGTGTCCACCGAGCGCATTTTTTTCATTACAGACAATTGAGCCATTTCTCAACCTTGTTTATCTTTAGCTTTTCCTGTTAGACCAGAGGGAGAGTAAGGAATATTACGACCAGCTTCTTCCAGTGAAGTAGAAAGAAAAATGCCAGAAACACTTTTAAGACAAACAATGCTACTTTCACAGATCTGGTTATGTGCCCTTTTTGGGGGCATGCCTTCAGGCTGAGTTCCAACCCCCAGCCCCTTGAACATCCAGCATCTGGCTGAAATCCAGACTCTGTTCTAGGCCCAGGATACAGAGCGTACTTTGGGTATCCTAGCATGAATTTGTGAGTATTGAGACACATAATCTCATTATTTGCATTATCCCTAACAATCCTATTTTGTCCTGAGCCTTTGTCTGATCCTTCATGCAGTCTTCTGGCTTAAATTCACCCAGTCCCAGAAGACCTGGGAGATGTGACAGACACGTAGATTTCTGTAATATGGATAATTTTTGCCCCAACTTTGAAAACCTTATCACTCTTTACTTAGTACTAGGTAGAGATTAAAAAATGGAAAAAAATAATCTGGAGATTTACTTTCAACTGGAGCCTGAAATTTTATCTGAAACAACTGAGCAGTATTTGGTTTCCTCTTTATTTTTCCTGACAGTTTTTGCATCATAAATATCCTCGGATTTTTTCTCTAAATTATGCAAAAGTGAAACAGCTGATGTTACAATCTTTAGCAAAATGACCAGAACCACAAATACAAGCAGAGTTTTTACAAACCAAGAGACTAAAATTTTCATTTAACTTGCTTGATTATTAGTTTTTAATTATAAGTGGAATTAATGTCTAAAAGACAAATTCAACACTGTTCAATTTATTTAAATTCTGGCCATTTATTGATTACAAATGGACCAAAACTGATCAACAATCTGGAATTATATATTACTAACATTTTGCAGAATTCAGAATATTCTGAGTTGAAATGGACCCACAAGGATCATTTGATGAGTTACAGTTTAATAGCAGCTGAAAAGATCTATGTACAGTATACAGTCTATGGTTACACTGTAGCTGTATTTCTGGGATGTTTCTTAATCCCATTTGTTTATCTTAGAGATAAAGAAACACCAAGTGTGAAACAAAATTATATTATTATATCTGCCTAAATATTCTTACTCAAGAAAAAAAAAATAAATTACAAACTCTTTCTGGATAAATATAGTTTAGTGTTTTAAGTAAATTGCAAAGCCAAATGCCAGTATAAATTTAAACTACTCTTCTGACAGAAGAACTCAAACACAACAAATGCCTGAAACATTCCTAAACAGTTAAGATTAAAACAGACACCTAATTAAGCAACCCTAGTTAATGTAAAATAGCCTAGGAATATCCATGATTTTTCAATCAACTTGGTGTACTACTCTTATGCGAAGTTGTTGAAAAGTGAACACTTACATAAGATTCCAGGTTAATTTTGCACAATTCTGTGAGTTAGGACACAAAGGGAGTTGGTACTCAATTCTAAAGGAACAGAAATCACTGTAGAAACTACTGTCCTACTGTCTATCAAACTTGACCAAAGCAACACAGTTCTCACTTGGAAAAATGTAGACTCTGTTATTGTATCTTCCATTTCAGCCCAAATTAATCAAAGAAAAAATTGGTGCTTTTTTCCCCTTTCGGAACCATAATCTGATGTTGTACGTGCCCAGTAAAATGAACTAGATCACCTCCACCCATAAGGAAAGGATAAAATTCTTGTACATAGTGAATTTTTTAGGGACAAAATAAGTCCACCTTATTTTGTGTGGGGAAAAAGCACCACAAACAAAAGATTAGCTATTAATAGTGAATCAAAAAGCCAGATGAAAAATAGATGCAAATTGGACAAATTTCAACATCGTATTTTTATTTCCTTTTCCCCATATTTCAAGGTTTTTTTAGTGTAAATTTATTTAAGCTACAGAATATAAGATCATGCCTTTTAAAAAGTATGAAATTAAAATAAAAGGATTGTTTTCATAACAAACCATTTCATTATTAATTTTTCCAGCAAAATAAATATTCATTGAAAAACTCCTAAGTGATGATTATAGTCCTATGTCTTCTGAAAATATTGTTCACAATATTACATATCACAAAATGAACATATCACAATGTTCATTTACTGCTATAACACATAGTTAGCAGCTAGTTTTGCAGCAATGAAGGGTCTCAGTGGAGTTATAAACTTCTTAACATCACAGAAAATTAAGACAGGAAGAAGAAAAAGCCAAACCAAAACATTAATACAGCTTTTTAACCACAACTTTCTAGTCTATCAACAAGGGGGTCACTGTGGGAAGCTCTTTCTCCTACCGCCCAATTGCATATCCCTATTATGCCCCTGCAAAGATTTCCATTTCTTCAGGTGTGCAAAGCAATCAGTTTACAAGAGTGCAACCTATTAGAACATAGAAAGCCATGTGGTAGAACCTCATCTGCAGCAGGATATATGAGTGATTTGCTGAAAAAAACAAAGGGAGCTGTAGGGCTCTTTTAAATTTTAAACCAGCTATATTTGGTAAAAATGGCAGATCACAAGCCCTCTACTTTTTAACATCCCATTAAAAAGTAACCATTAGGCAATCATCTTGCCCTAAGAGAACTCTTTTTGTCTTTAAAAAATCTAAAGAATTAAATCTTCCAAGAAGAGAGAAAAATCGGTAATTTTTTTAGCACCTCAATTGCCTCATAGGCTCTCCACTTCCTTTTGCTCTCTTCCCTTGTACAACACACAGAAAAATCAATTCTCTAAGTGACAAACTATTGCAGTTTATAAAATATTAGGTAAATAGCAACAGAAGCACAAGAGCACTCAAAGTAATTTAGATGTAAGAAATAATTTGGGAAGGGATTAAGTGGTTTTTCAGATGTGAGAATCTCAGCAAGAGAAACATTTCACAACCACCCTGGTTTTGACATGCGATAGAAATCTTCAGGGATCACCCCTCTCAGATCATATTCTGCCATCTAGCAAGACCTCAGATATATCTAGGTCACATACAACACTCTGTCCACCCCCCCCATACACCTCGGCTGGCCCAACAACTGTAAATATTTTATCACAGAGCTGGCCTATTTCTTCAGGATATTTAGAATGTTAAATAATCATTTGGCAGTAAACAACTTATAATAAATGTTTTTCCCCCTCACTCTAGCCCTTTTGGCTGTTTCAGGGCAGAATATTGGATCTTCTTCCTGTCTCTGGGCCAAATGGAGGATTTCCTAATTTTAAAAGGTCTGTTTCCTCCCTACTACTAAGTAAGCAATTGAAAGTTATTGACAAATCCCACTGGCTAACAAATATTCTCTTAGCAGCATTAATTTGCTTTTTCCATTCCAAACATATTTATCCTTGATTTCAAAGATTCAATTTCTGACAAATATTCAGTGTAAAGCACCTACAACTGCTGGTCCATCAGGCTGTTCATTTGGCCACATGTCCCACTAGAGAGTTCAGCCTGGAGCAGTGCACTTGTAGCACATCATTCCCTTTTATGTGCCAGAAAGGGAAGCTGCAGAACTACAGGGGACAAACACTGTAAACCAGAGTGTGGAGGGGAAGAGCACATATCCAAACCCTCTCCTCTAGCAATTAGTCACAGAAAGAGCAAATCAAACACTTCAGTTGTATGTATTCTCAAGAGATTTGGAGTATGATTTTTAGCCAGTGCGTGAGAATTTGCCTTTATGAGAGTAGGAAAAGCACTCAGAGAACTCAATGGAAACATTTAAGATACAATTCACATGGCAGATGGAGGATTTCCTATAAATGATGAAGTGACCTTCAGATTATTCATATTATCATTCATATATAAATTGCAGTAAAAAATGTTCTTCCAAAACATTGGTATACACATAATGCCTATTTTAGGTACAGTACAAAATTCCTATGCAACTACTCACAAATCCAACACATTCCCTTGTATCCCAGCTCATGGGTACACATTACACCATGATGGATTTACTTAATTCTGTAGGGCAAGGTGCCTATCAGACATTCAAGATGACAAGACCACAAGTTGGCATTGGTGCTTGGCACCAATCGACAGTGGATAAAAACTATCATCACCACTTTGTCATCTTACTGTAAAACTTTCATGCCTTCTCTCTGCAAGTTCCCATGGGCAGCTCCTCACAACACTGATTCTTTTTCTTCTGCACGGTGAACTGACTTCTTCCTGTCCCTCGCACGACCGCCTGACCCTTCCTCCTCACAGCACAGCCAACAAACTCCAGCTCCCCTCTCAACTGGCTGAGCCACTCTTTTATAACACCCATCCTTACTGGACACAGCTGTGCCCTATTAAAGGCAAGGCTGCTCCTACTCTTTGTAATTAGTACAGCTGCAACTCCTCAGGGGCAAGATTGTCTTCAGCACTATCTCTAGTCTCCTACAACCCGTCCTCCCACAACAAGTCATTCCTTATATAGGGGGAAAAATAGGGTCTGAGAAAAAGCTCATCATTATGAGTGATGTTTTATTCCTTATTTCTTGTTTATTTTCTTTTCTTTCTCTCTTCATGTCCAAAGAAAGGACCAGATGTAAATGATGCAACAAATTATGATCACAAACAAGCTGCATAAAAATAAATTTGAAGAAAGAGGTTTTTTCTCTCTTCCTTCATGAACTGGGTAATATTTTAGGCAATATTTTAAAAATCCATAAGGTTATGTGCAAAATAAAGGAATAAAGCATGTTGCTTCTGTAACTAGAGGGTCACATCACTGTGAGACTGAAATGCTTGTCTCCCTCTACTGCTTCATCAGATAGATGACTAACAGGAATCTCAAGGGGCAGTCATAACCAGCAGCACCCTAGGTAGAGCCTGTCACCTGAACAGGCATGAAAGCAGGCAGAATGTCCTTTTCTGATGTCCCAGACTTCTTTTGCCTGCAGGGCAAAGCTGAGAGAAACTGAGAAATCTCAGTGTTGTGATACTCACAGGATAAAGATGAGCTCAGAAACAGGCTTTCAGTTTCTACAACTGTTCTCATATCTTGAAGCACAACACAAAACCACCAAGAAATAGAAAATTTTCTGTCAACATGTCTATATAAGTGAGTTTTAAAGTAAAGGGAACCTGAACCTCAGAGGAAAAAGAAATTCATTGTAATGTTGAGAAATTCATTGTGATGTTGCAAGAAGCCCCTCCTACCCCTCTCCCTCCCAGGGCACCCTCTTCTCTCACCAGAAGGTTGTGTCAGGGAAAGCTGTGGAAGCTTTGAAACTACAGATGAGGCTCAAGTTAGGGCTCAAAATGCTGCCTATACTTCCTCATAGCCTGGAATAGCTTTCTACAAGGAACTTAATTATATGCATGGCTGCTATGACAATGCTTTCCTAACACACAAACATCCATAGAAAAAGAAATTATTAGAGTCTGAGAAATATTTAGTCAGTGAATCTTAAATTGTACTCCTAGTTTACAAACAAAACAAACCACATGAAAGGCAGGTTCACTGCTTTGTATAAAATCAGATACAGATGCACAGAATTACTATAGCATGTGTTTCATTTCTAACATCTGTATTCCAGAAATTCTCCTAAACTCCTGAAGATGGCCTGTTTTGAAAGAAAAAAATTCCCCAATAAATTTCAAAGGAAAAATAACATGATGTCACATTATTGACTAGATTACATGTAGTCTAGATTGAATTGGCCTTCCTTGGTGATACAAGGGAAACAAGATTAAATAAAAAAGAACCTGTTAAAGGAAGAAAAACCTTCATCAATGCAAAATCACCTGACATATATGAATACAGTTTTTACTGCTATCAGGATGGATGGGGTGGGAAGGAGGAATGGGTTTTTGGATTATTTGAGAGCATTTGGGTTCTTTTGTGGGGGTGGGTGTTTATGTCATTGGTTTGGGGGTTTTTAGTTCCACTGCTGTTACTCAGAGAGACTGACAGTCTAATAAAATCTGCCTAGAACTGGATTGTAAGTTTACATTAGACAGCATGTGTTCTGTCATTATTACACTATATGGTAGGATAATGGTCATAATATACAGTGCCAGAGGCAGAAGAGGCTTCTGAAAATCACTTAGGAATCAACACTGCAGAATATAATCTGATTTTTTTTTTACTATTACTACTTATGAAAATACAAATTCAAAATTATTATTATTCAATGAGAGAAGCTATAACCAGCAGCACCCTGATCCAGGAACATATGGAAATGAGTCAGTGCAACAAGCTGCTGCTTCAAAAATACAGCATATCAGTCCCTTAAGAGGGCATTAAATTTAATGTAAAAAAAAAAAAAAAAAAAAAAAAAAAAGAGACAAAGCTCATATCCATTATCTAGAGGTGGTGACATAATACTCCTCAGGCCTCAAAGTGAAGCCATTTTCACTTAGGATGAGAAAACTGTGTGAAATAAATTCCAGCAAAATGTTCTAAAAACTAGAACAGAATGAATGAAACCAGGACTTATAAAGGATAAACTAAAAAAGTAGCTGAAATAAGGAGGAAAAAAAAGACTCATTTGCTTTTAAGAAGGGAATTTATTCTAACAGAGACAAACTTTTAGAATACATGAGACACTAAAAAAAATTTATGTTGAATATCTGATTTCTGCTAATGAAAAAAATAGCATTGAAAAGGGAAGGACTATGGGGGTATTTCTACAAAATTATTTATCTTTGATTCTTTAACCAAAAGTCATACTCAGCACCACAAAATCAAATTATTAAACACAGCACACCTATTTTAAGTATTGGTCACCTAAAAGAAAAGAATGCATGTGTTCATTCAAAAAGTGCATTGATGTCATAGTGGTGACATGAGTCTAGCTTTAGGGAAGACCAACAATTACTAGGCATTGGTATGCCTAGGAACAGGAGAAGTCTAGCTCTCTTTACTCTAGCAGTCCAAATTCTAAATGAGGGGGCAAATACAGGAGTGGGGCTACTGAAATCATCCAGGTTTGGGCGTGCTCTCCCCGTCCCCAGGGCTCTCATGAACCCTTTCAGTGACAGAATATTAGGCCAGATTGACCATTGCGCTTCTGGCCCAGAGAGCATTTGTTATGATTCTTCCACAACTAGCTTTTACCTTCCTTTTAGGCAATTGCAAAAAAGCCTCCCAGCCACAAGAAGGAGAGAATATGCAACTTATGAAAAACTTGCCTGGTTTCTGTGATACAGTGCAGCTTGTCTTGTCTGACTGTTGGCTTAAAGATAACAGGGTGACTTCTGTAGGTCCTGTGTTTCCCTTGTGCACTTCCACATCAGAAACATTGGTGCTTGCAGAAGAAGGAAGGGAGAAATAGTTCCTCTAACTTTCCTCAGGTGTGTTGTACATTTAATTTCAACAACCTACCCACTCAATCTGCTTGAAAACCTAATGCAGCTGGAAGCTACTCAGTCTGTGAGGAAGATGACAGCATTGACCTCTCATCATCATAAAGTCTAGTGTAAGATTCATATCAAATTCCAGTCAAGTCTTCAAAAATAAGGTTGCATGTCTTCCTAATGTTCAACCACAGTGTGAGTTCTCAGTACTGTATTTGATAGTGCTTTTCATAAATTTCTTAGCTTGATGTCATTAAACAAATCCACTTTGAATAGCTTACTCTCAGGAAAACATAAAATAAAGTTTACTAGCAAAATTACACTATTTGGTTTTTTATATTGGGCTCTGCCAGTAAGAACGTTCTGAACGTTCTTTGCTATTTCCTTTTCCAAAATAATCACTGTTAGAAAACCTCAGACAGCAGCTCTCATTTAATTTGTAATATCCGGCTTGAGCTCAGACATTATATTGTTTAAAGGGCACATACTGGAAATTACATGTAATTGATTATGGCTGACTGTAATCAAGTTAAATGTTTTGATAAAACCAAAGATGTCATCATTGTTCTGCACCAGACTTGGCATTGCATTTTCCTCCCTCTAATATCTGAATAATAAAAAGAACTAATCATTCAGGACAAAATACATCCAAAACTTCTTAAAAGGAAGCAACAGTCATAAATGTTGTTCTGAAGATGGAAATATCTATCATCTGTTGGCTCTGGAATTTAGATCCCTTCAAAACAAGCAAGCATGTGGAGGACTGTAATGCATTTAATACACCATAGAAGTGGTGTGTGCAAGGTGTGATGAATTACTGTGAATTAATGTTGCAATTTTCAAGGTAAGACCTAATTATATCACAGATGTATCATAGTATGCAAAATGCAACACTGCTGTAACCTTACCTAATTAATGTTTTGCCTGTTTGCCTGAGCTATCTTCCTTTTACTTTCCATTGGTAGTCAAGCAAAAAGGAAGTTTGAAAATTTTCGTTAGAAAAAAGCACATTAAAAAGTAGCTATTTAGGTCTCAGTTCATTTGTTGGGTAAGAATGAAAGGTAAAGCTAACAAGGAACTAAAACTTATCTAATACAAAAAAAAAACCAAACAAAAAAACCACCTAGAACTTCAGCCAAACATTCAATAAAAAATCAATATGGATACACTGATGCATGGCAGTGAATTATTAATCACTGAGAACTTGCTATATGTGGCTCAAGGCTTTTGGATTCAGAACAGTAAACAACTGAACAGTTTCCCATAGTTTATCAAAGTAACACACACAACTTCCCTTGACTAAGAAAAGGTTGGATACTGCAAGGACAGTACAGCACTAAGATTCTGGAAAGAGATAATGCACATTGTGTTACCATCTCACCTTCATGTTATCTTCAGGGCTTCCTGAATCACTAATTCCTGTTAATAGTCAGTCTGCTGTCACTGTACTGAAACTGGTACTGCCATCAAATCAACTGGTCTTACTTGAACATAGTCTCATGTTCCCACACTCAGTGCTATTGATCTGCTCTTTAGATTAGACACAACCCAGAGCAGAAACCAGTTCTGCCCTGTTCAAGTAGCACATGGCAGAGTTAGGTTAAGACTTCTGCCATCTCACAGTTGACAAATGCAGTTTTAGGAGTTTTTAACTCAACTGCAACATAAACACTTAAAACAAGTACTCATTTCTGAAATTACAATAAAATTATGAAAGTAAAAATATGCAAAATTTTGGGGAAATGGGAATTAGAGACTGCACCACAGCAGAATTCAACTAAATTTGCCAATACAGAAACAAATTCTGTGATTCTGGTGTACTACTATTATTCTAATAATAATAAATCAGGAAAATTCCAAGTGCAGTAGAAATTCCAAGTACCAGCAGATATGAGCAAATAATATTAATTAAAAACAAGGCCTCACTCTTAATTCAAAAACATCAGACCCAAGGTTCATATTCCATACATTTCTTTCCTGCTAGGTATTCTGCTGAATGGCTTTATTCCTGAAAACATTTGCCAAGATCATGTTTGAACTCATTTAATTAAAGTTTGTAAAGTGCTCTATGATCCGTCAGCAGAGTCATGCTACAGCAGTAAAGTATTATGTCAGACCTACAAAAATATGGACTTACCCATACATCAACTGAATTAGGTTTCTCTCACTAATTACTTTGAATATGATCTAATTTCCCACAAGTATTATATTTTGCTTAGAAACCACATAGGTAAACACTACTCTACCCTGTATCTACCACTAACTTAATTGCAATACCAGCTGAAGAATTTCTCCTTTTGCACATGGATTTAAAGATCTCTGTTGTTTTCATATGCAAGTCAAGGTTCACCTTCAAAGTATTAAGACTTCATCCAAGCTTAAGACTCTTTCTGTTATCTTAGCTGAGATAATTGATTTTCTTACTTCCTTTTACAGAAAGAATTAAGTACGATAATGAATTCCCAAGGAATACCCCTGCCTAAGTCAGAAATATTGAAAAATAATTGGAGAGATGGCTTATTTTTCTGAAACACAGTGTTATAATTTAGAGTTCAGTGGGCCTTTCTAAATGCATACAGAAAATGTGACATGGCCTAAATTGACAGCATCAAAGGCTAATGGAAAGAGCGACTAGACTAAAAAGGAGCATGCAATTACACTCCGAAGATGGGTGGAATCAATTCTCTGGAATTACAGATCTCAACTGCTACTAGATTGGCAAGTACTAGAGAAGCCATGTGCTGGGACTGGTCATCCCTCTGTCCATTTAGTTTTGAATCTCATAGCTTGCTTATGGAATAGAGCCTAGCCTGCTTAGGGAATAAGGAGGGCTGTTTTTTTCTTTCCTTACTTCTTAGGAGGCAAGGAGCCTTTCAAAGAGCTGTGTTTACACCCCACAGATAAATCTGTCCTTTTACCCTGAATTTCTGCCTTATACAGGACTTCCTTAAACTCCTTTTTCAAACCTAACATCTCTGTTGCTCAGCCCTCATTATCGTTATTCTTTGTCCCTTCTACCAATCTCTGTGACTGCACACACAATTTTAATTTTCTTCTCATATACTTGCTAGTAATTTCTCCTCCAATTTAATTAACATTTTACAAAGTCTACCTCTGTACTGCATTTAATACCACATCATTTCTGTACTTCATTTGCTTACCTTCACATTTAATATAGGACTAAATATATAATAAACCATCTTCATGGCTATATAAACCATCCTTTGAAATTGTTTCTTAACAATGAGGCAACAAAAAAATGGCAAATTCTTTACAGAAGGAAAAGAAGAGAGGGACTGACTACAAAACAGAGCTACAATACAGCTAGCTTTAAAAATCTAAGAATGTTTAAGTATTTTTGAGCTATTTGCACTAATTCAACATGAAATTTTGACAAGCATGAAAGGTACATAATGTTTTATATACACATTACTACCTGTCCTCTATGTGCACTAAAACTTTATTCTCTCTTCCAGTCCTGAATATATGTAAAATATACATTCAGCTACAGAATTTCCTATCTCCAACCTCAACTATTCTATGATTCTGTGAAATGCTATTATTTAAAAGTTCTTTAAGGGCCATATTTTACACAGTAAGCAATATTAAAAATAGATGCCATTTGCCTTCATACCAAAGATTTAAACCCCCAACACATACATAATGTTTAATGGAATCATAGAATATCCTGAGTTGGAAGCGACCCATCAGGGTCATCATGTCCAAACCCTGGTCCAGCACAGGACACTCAGAGTCACACAATGTACCTGACAGCATTGTCCAAACACTTTTTGAACTCTGCCAGGCTTGGTGCTGTGACCTCTTCCCTGGGGAGCCTGTTCAGTGCCTGACCACCCTCTGTATAAAACACCTTTTCCTGATACCCAGCCTAAACCTCCCCTAACACATTCCCTTGGGTCCTGTCACTGGTTACCAGAGAGAAGAGATAAGCGTCTGCCCCTCCTCTTCCCCTCACAAGGAAGTTGTAACTGCAGTGAGGTCTCCCCTCAGTCTCCTCTCCTCCAGGCTGAACAGAACAAGTGACCTCAGCCGCTCCTCACATGGCTTCCCCTCCAGGCCCTTCACCATCCTCATGGCTCTTCTCTAATCCCTTAATGTCTTTCGTATATTGTAGCACCCTGTAGACAGTATTCAAGGTGAGGCCACCCCAGTGCAGAGCAGAGTGAGACAATCCCCTTCCTTGCCTGGCTGGTGATGCTGTGCCTGATGCCTGCAGGACAGGGTTGGCCATCCTGGCTGCCAGGGTACTGCTGGCTCAGATCCAACTTCCAGGACCAGGACCCCCTGGGGCCTTTCCACCGTGCTGTTCTCCAGCATCTTATTCCCAAGTCTACAAATACAACCACATCTGAACTTAAATCATTTGTTTTATGCTCTTAAGCAGTCACTAGGGAGACTTGAAAACACCTGAGGTTTAGTTCTCAGTAGGCAAGGCACTTTTTCAAAAGGGCTTACCTTCTTATAATTGGACATTTTATTATAAGACTCAATACAGAATTTTAAATTAAAATGAAAATCCTATCTCTGGGAACTGAGATCACATTTATACACCTGGATCAGCAAGTACCGGTATTCTGTGTGTGGGAGAGGTTGGATTTTTTTTAAAAATACAAGGCAATTCTTCACTGAAAATTAAACAGATTAAATTACTCTTTTAATTGGAAATTGCACAAATAGAAAATTGCAGGGTGGTGGCATTTTTTGTTGCTTCCTGGGCTTTAGAGACATGCTCATATTCTGCCTTTACCCAGACAGATATAGACCATGGCAATAAGCAGTCAAAATTGTTTCACCAACAGTATTAGACTAGTATATTCCTTTTTTGTTATGACCAAGTTACTAAAGTGAGGAGACCTTGTTCCAGAAAAGCAAGGTAAACTCAATACAGTGCAGAAACAGGGAATTATAACAAAGTTTCATTTCTCCACTTCTGCATGCAATTTCTAATCTTCCACTGAAAGTCCTGTCAAGACTTCTAATCCTTTTGTACACCCTTCAGCAATTCCATGATTTATTATAAATGCCAAAGACCATTTATCTTAACCGGTCAAAGGAAAAGTACAAAGACCTCAAGTTTTTTTTTTAGTATCTTGCAAAGTATTTTCCCCCTGAAGAAAATTGTAATTGTGTATTCACTTATCCACTTAATGATCCACAATGATTTTTCACTTGGCAGGTGTAGTACCCATAAAACAAATGTCCACAGAAAATCCTCAAGTTAAAAGTACAACCTACTAGACAGACCAAAGGATACACAGCTCTTCAGACAGTGCTGAACTGGGATGCAGGAGGTCATTTGTGTGCCCTTAAGCTGCCACTTGTACATAAGAATGTGAGAATTAACATTCTTTTTAACAGGTAAATTACACTGAGAACATAGTTTAGCAGACTCCTTTGAACAAACACTTCACTGTGAAGAAACTGATAAAGTTTTATACATTTTTGAAGCACGTCTAGCAAGTGGCATAAAATATAGACTCCATTTATAATCTTTAATAAAAGTGTAACTTTACAGGACTACAGAATAGTCATTCAAAAAATGAATTTCTGTCTCAGATCTAAAAATAAAAATGTACATTTATTTTTCCATAATTACAACCATTTACAAATTTTCAGGGGAACAGCATGACCTAACCCTATAGAATAAGAGTGAGAAAATTGAGAAGAATGAAGTTAATTTCTATTAAAAAATTTTAAAAGGAAGGACCTTCTCAAAATCATAATCAATTTCTCCTAAAACCTTGAATGTCTGTTATATTACCCTCTCATGTATCTTCCAGGTCAGACAAAAAAAGCAAAATGCACAATAACATCAAAGAAGTATTCTTGTCCACATTCTGACAGGAGCTGTGGTTACTGCTTTCATTCAAAGAAGTGCCACGGTATCCACTTTGAACTACCCTTAGCATTTACCCGGTTTTCAGAGATCAGATTGCCCTGAAGGTTGAAGCTAAGTATCAAGTGATGATCGACAGATTTACCATTCAATTTTTTGATCTGTACATTGTTTTCCAGAGCACAGGTGATTAGAGATGCACTGAAGTATTGACTGCTTTGTTAAATCTTTCAGATTCAGTCTTTTTTAGCATTATTGATCCAAGGCTGAGAACAGTACACAGACCTTGGCAACATGGCCAAAAATAGGGACTACAGACTACTGAGCACGAAATGAACAGCTAATGCCTGAACTGCTTCTCATGGTGAACTGATACAAGGCTGCACCATGAGGATAATTGATATCTCCAAGTGGATCTGAAAATAATACTATTTCCAATTTCCTAAATTTTACATTACACACATGGAAGCTCTGCCTTTCCAGAGGAATACAGACACTACGCAGTATGGAATAGGTAACAGTTGTTGCTACCAAGTGCAATAAATATTGAACCAAAAATAAGAAGAGTAACTACTAAACTCCCATTGATTACATTTTTAATGGATGCAAGAACTCTGAAGACAGCAGAACAATAATTACTAACAATACATTTGAAACACGCAAATCAACTACAGATGTACACAAAAAGGGAAAAGCAGTCCTCTTTTATCTCTTGAGGGCTATCAAGGGAACACAAAATGTAAATATTCAATTGTAACAGATGTCAGACCTGATGAATATATCAATTTACATCCCTGAACAGATATTTTTAACAGCCCAGCAGGAGTGTACACATTTCAGTAAATATCCACATGTTCCAAAACTGAGAACATTTTTTATTTGTAAGAGGACCACTGCATTAGAAAGATTATTACAAGAAAATACTCATGGGAGAAGTCAAGCTTTCCTTTGTAATTAAACTTTATTTGAAACTGAAACAAAAGACTTCCTAGAAGAGACACTTGTAAAGCTTTCAAAACAGTTTTCACTCCTAACAGCCATGCAAGATTTAGAAAACATTTATAATACTTGACTTTGTTCAAAAGCAGAGAACTTTTTTGGTTCTTCATTTCCAGACCAAAACAAAAAAAAAAAATCAATGTAATAAGACAAAAGCAAAAACAATCTCCATGTTAAAAATGGTTTGGGCTTTTGCTCTACAATTCTCAAAATTCTTCTTTGTGTCGTATCAATTAGGTTGACAGCAAAAAACAGTGATACAATACATCAAATTTCTCTTTGTTCTATACAGACATTTTCATGAACCTGTTGTAAAAAGATATTATTTGTAAAAATACTCTTTGTATAAACTCACAATTGTTTGTGTGCAGCTTGCAAACAGTTCTAACATTGCAAAATCTTTTTCCTAAATTTATCACAACTTCTTCTGAACTTGTTTTGGAGGGATAAAAAGTATTTCTGAAATTTCTGATTTTTTCTCCACTATTTCAACCCACAAATATTTGAAAATTTGTTCCAAAGCAAGACTTAAGAATTCTTTTTATGGATGAACTAACTTGCTGCTCAAGGCAAAACTGACAGAGGAGCAATCAAAAGAAACAAATGAAAAGAAAGCTCCGACCCAGTGGGACAAACGTAGGGGAGATCTTTTTCAAACTTATGGATAAAATGTTAAAAAGTTAAAAAAGATTAATCTAAAGGAGAAAAAGCAAGCACAATCTCAGTTTCAGTACTTGAACTTCAGCCAGATATGAGAGACAGTAAAATGCCAAAACATAGCAAAAAAGAAAGCACTTGCTATAGTTACCATTTCACTTCTGAAGACCTCATCAGGGAATCAGAAGTGCTTTAAATGAGCAATGATTGAAAGGAGAAAGATTTGTGGATGCCTCTGCTTGTATCATGATCTAGTTAAGAAGAAATATGAAAAATGTGATACCAAGGACTTCTGTTCTAATTTCCTGCTAAGGTCCAGCCAAAGTGAATGCACTTTTTTTTTATTCATGCTGTGAAGTCAGCAGAAAAATTTTTACCTAAGAAAGAAAGGAAAAGCAGTGAGAGACAAAATAATTTCTCATTACCAGATGAAAATGCAATTAAACAAAATTAACATTACAAAGCAAGACAATTATTCATATAGTAAAATTCTCAAGGAGAAAAAAGAATATGCTTAAAACCAAATATTTTGTGTTCAAACTGACTCAACATCAGCAGAAAACTTGGAACCAAAGTGTAAATTGTGAAATTATATTTCAAAATAGTATATGAATTATGGTCTGGAGACCTACCTGGATAGGTAAAAAGGATTAGATTCGGTTTGGTCATGATGTGGAAAGAAAAAAAAAATATCATCTGACACATAGTGCAATATTGCAAGTCCTTTTTGGATTCATCTGTCACCTTTGAAAATTTCACCCCAAATTTCCCATTCCCTGCTAAGTGAGACTTCATTAATTTGATTTTAGCAATATGTACATGCACAGAAGTATCCCACAGGTACACACATGAGAAAAGATGGACTAGATATATCCAGCTGCCACCCCAAAGAATGCTCGTCAAGAACCAAATGTCCAAATATCTACATTATTTACTCAATCGAAAAATTGAAATTTAGCAACTCAAATGAAATACAGCAGGCAGAAAAACAGTAATAAACAAAAGTAATAAAATAATAAACGATAAAATAAAAATAAATTAAGAAACAATTTCTACTATCCCTACTACAACAAATGAAAACTTTCAAAGTCAAAAATCATAAAAAATATTCACTGAATTTAAAAATTATATATGGAATTCAAACACTTATAATTTTCTTTTGTGAGACAAATACTGACCTACAGAATCTAGAAGAGTTCCTGCAAGAGCCAAGATCTAATTTGCATCCTTTAGAAACTGTAAGATCCTAAAGTGAAAGAGCAAAACTTCCCATATAAGTCACCATCTACTCCCACATGGGCAACATGATTACTGTAAGCAAGTACAATATGTTATCCGTTTCCAGCACAATTTAAAGTAAGTGTAAGAATTCCTTAAGAAGAAAAATCACCTCACATAGGAAAAATATTTTGGGAAATGAACTGCACTGTAAAAAGAGACAGTGTGCAAATGCAAGAGAGACCAGTGAGGACTTTGGGATTTGACTTGAAATTGCTTGCAGCTGAAATAAATTTAAAAAGCCTGTTAGGAGACAATTTTTTTTCTGAATCTAAACGAACAATAATGAGTAGAAAATGACAGAATGAAGAAGAAGGATTTTAAAGATATACTGGAAACTTTCTTTTCATATCCTACTCCCTCTTTCCAGCCACACACAAAAAGAACTAACAATTTCAGCAGAAAAAACTTAAGCAAAACAAAATTTTCCCTCACAGACTGTAGAAACACTCAAAAATTGGCAGTTTTGGTGAATCTTCTTTACTGCTTCTCTAACTGCAAAAAGGTGGGGCAAAAGGGAAGAAACTTCTCTGAAAACAACCACAAACTTTTGTTCTGACAGAGAACTATAGAAAAAAATACATCCTTCTCAAACTTCAAAATTCAGTTATAAATGTTTCCTACAATTTTTGCTTTTTTTCCCCCAGACAAAAGTTCCAGAATTAGTATTTTAAATGAGTCACTTTGGTTTACTACAAAACACATCAGACCTTTGGCTGAAAAAGTGCCCATATACACACATCCCTTTTGAGTTCACCTGTTTTTTCTTAACATAATTCTATGCCTCATGAACACCAAAAATGGCTTTAAATTATAAACCAATCTGACTGATACAGAAATATAAGATAAAAGCTTGAAGTGTCAGACATTAGGATTTATTCCTCTCAGGAATTAAAAAAAAATTTCTGAATTGGTTTTAACATGTCCAATTCTATTTTCAATATTTAGATTCATTTATGTTAATGCCATTCAATACTGATTCAACTGCTATTAATTACAGAAAAGCAAGAGAAAAGTTAACCTTGCTCTAGTCACAGACATGAGCAAGGGAACACAGATGCATTTTTCTTATCAAGACACAACTCTCTTTACAGCAGCATTTTCTTGCAGTGATATACGAAGACCATTAACTGGAATGCAAGAAAGGCTCAGTGAATCTTATTTTTTAAAAAAAGGTGTGCCAACATACATCTACCCAAATGTGCAGTGCAGAAATGCACACGTGTATGAATTCAAATACATAGTGAGAATCCTTCTGTTCTTCAGAAAAAAAATTCTTGCATATGAATGGGAAAAAAAAAACATTTTAAAAAGCATATTTTCCAAATATTTGGCAAGAAATACAAAAAGAATTGAACACAGTAAGCATCAAAAAAAAAGCCATTATTAAAATATAGATATCTACAATCCCACAACAGTCCAATATATTAATTGTCAATGCTGCTCTGACTTCTGAGATTTTGTTTTCCCTTTAGCCTTAGGTTATATCATGCACCTGTACAACAGATGGCAAAGCTGTGGGCCACTGCTTTAAAGACCCAGCACAGGGATCTGGAGCCTTCTCCAGACATCTGTATAACAACCATGGGAATTTCCACCAAAAACCTAGAAACCAATTGTCCAACTCTCTGAAAAGGGGCATTTTTTAGTATGTTTTCAGTGGAAGATGAAGGAAAA
Organism: Anomalospiza imberbis; assembly: GCF_031753505.1. NCBI lineage: Eukaryota > Metazoa > Chordata > Aves > Passeriformes > Viduidae > Anomalospiza > Anomalospiza imberbis. Next base: position 41,938,267 of record NC_089686.1, on the reverse strand, counting down.
ATTGTAGATCCACTGACATGCTGGAAAACAAATTGGGATACTTAACAGTGAAGCATTTTCTGTGACTGCTTTGGCAAGAGTAACTTCTGAAGGAAAAGCAATTAGAAGAAAATGACACAAGATAAACAAGGGCAGGTCCAGATCACACAAGAGATAAGAAAAGAAACTAGGAAAGAAACACTGTAAATCTTATACTGGCCTCAACCCACCTTTTAATATGCTTCTATTTATTTGAACTTTCTTATAATTCATGAAACTTTGAATTATTCTGATTCATTTAGAAAAGAAACCAGAAATTTATATATAATTTTCCATTTTTATAATGGAACAGACCTACTCCTCTACTGGGTCTCACCTGTCAAAGTAGCCATATTTCAGCAACAGCTCAGTCCAAGCCTGCTATGATGCCAGATAGTGATTCTGTAGCACATTTTGTATCAAAGTGAAAAAATGCTTACAGGCTGACAATTTTGTGCTTCTATACTTATATCAGGTGAAAAGGCAGAACAATGAAAAGCTGTTCAAAGAAGACGACACATAGACTGCGGTTTGCTTGTATATGGTATTTACCAGGAGATCTCTCAGTAAAATGTAATAAACCCAGCATGTCCATTTTTTATTTCTACAACTTGTGAGGTTAAAAAATTGCTTATTCCTTTGCATCTTCTAGCACTTTCAAAGGATCAGTGTTTGTGGGAACCCAGACCTGTTGTTATTAGAAAGCCAAAATCTGTGACACTGAGCATTTTAGACCAATGCTTTATAGCATTAAAAATTAACATTTATCCCAAAACACATTGACTGTTTCTCATTAGAAAAAGATAACATTTTTGCCTATTTTAATTTTCCTTCAAATTTTTCTTCTCTCTATGTTTACTGCTCTATATCACCTGAAAAAAAGTGAAAAAAGAGGCCAGATGAAAAGAAATTTCTATAGTAGAAAAAGGAGAAAATATACCAGAAAATGTCTCTATTTTTTAAAGTTTCCTTCTTATTAAGATAAAATCCATGGAAAATTGGAGGAAAACTAAATTCAATTCATATTTTGTAGTTTAAAATACTATTTCTATAAGCATTACTGCAGGCCATAGTAACAAGTTAAACCAATTCAAACTGTGCTGAAGCACCAGTAGAGAACTAAACAATGGGTCAGAAAAACTGTACAATGATTATCATTATTTTAAGATTTAATATTCAAAAGACGACCTACCTTTTCTTCAACGTTGCTTACAATTAGAGACAGTACACCAGACAAAGCTTGTAACATTATTAATGACTAAATAGCTGAAAGGGGAACCTTTGAAATAAGTGACACAGACCTCCAAAAGGGTCTGTAAAAAGGAAACCTCAAATTAATTGACCAGTGTGTTAAATATTTTTTGTAGAATATCTCAGGATTCATGATTTTGCATAATAACATGATAACACCTGGGCAAGGTGGAAGAAAAAAATGAAAGAAAGTATACAAAGAAGCTTCTTTTATAGCATACATTGATATCAAACATTGTCTGATACAGACAGAAAAAAACGCTGCAAAAATGAGTATAGAAAAGATACAGGATTTCTCCTATGATCAGTATATCCTCACATAACCAGATGCTCCCATGTCCCTAAAACTGAGCACCAGTAAGGTTTTCTTTATTACTTATACAAATAATTATCTAATTATTAAGTAACTTCACCTACCTCCTAGAAATACAGTATTTTGACATCACCTCCAAAATAAAACTTCCTACAGGAATGTACCATCTATATGCCATATCCAACTTATACTGTCTGCAGTCAAAGTTATCCAAATAAATTTGGTATTAAAAAGCAATCTGTTTAGTGACTCAACAAGCTGGGAGAAGGTGAAGTTGTCTGAGTCACAGAAAAGATTCAACACTGTGCAGGCAGATTTTATTTTATTAACTAGAACAGTGTAGGATTTAATGATCTGAATGAACCCTCTATGAAATGAACTCAAAATCTTCCTAAAGTGAGAACATACACACATCCGTCAAATATAATCAGGAGAGTAAATGTACTGCACGTATGCACATGGTGCCTGTATTCTGACAAGTAAGAAAAAATCCAAAAGCGATATACATGGATTCATGGGATAAAGGACCCAGTTGTGTACTCATTCTTGCTTGAGATACATCAAACCAGAAGAAAAAGCATAAAGAGATTGTATCTAAAAAATAGGTTAGAAGGGATGTCCACAACAAGGTGCTTGTGATCACTTTGGCATCACTGGATCGAAGCAGGTAGAGAGGAAGATGGTTTCACTGAAGAGTTACAATTCAAGACATTTTAAAACCAGTAGTGCTGTATTTTTCATGGATATAATTTCCATGACCTTGGGGGCTTGGGAAATCCTAAGGCTGAGACCCAGAATTATTTTTTTCTGCTATTTGAGAAGATGCTAAAAACAAGTCCACTTTTTTCTAAACTAGATAAAGCACACACAGCTATAAGCAGGGTCTTCCCCCCTCCCTAAGCAAAGCATTTTTTTTTCAGAAAAGGTCATAATACAAATAATTTGACAGTTTTAATCAATTAAATAGTTACAACAGCCACTTAAAAATTACAATTCTAAACCTGAAGTTGACATTAAATTCATTATTTACTGATGAAAGTATATAAAGGACTGCTGCAGCTTTCTCATCAAATCTTAACAATAAATTGCACCTCTTCCCCAAAATTAAATTTCCAGTATAGCAGTTACTCATAATGCAAACACAGCAAAGATACTATGATGTGACATAGAAAGTTGCAGGAACAGGACAAGAAAACCCATTGCCACAAAAAAGAAAGTCTTCCAATCATGATGCTGGGCTGAGTCTCAAAAAATTACTTCACACATATGCCACAGGATTTATTACCTATGCCCCTGTCCTCTGTCCTCAACAGTTGCTTTGTGTTTGTTCCTAATCAAGGAGAAAGAGTAATACTTCCCCCATTATCTGTTTCTAACTCACAAGGCCTTCTTGGAAAAAGTGGTCAAAAATAGAATAGAATTTTTGAGTACAGTCATAACCTTCTCTAGTGGCTCAATGCATCAGAGAAATGAGACTTCTTTTAACATAGCCTAGTACCATACAAAACATTCCTTCCGTTCTTTTCACAAGAAAACAAAGCATGAAACCTACCTAATATTTCACACTTAATTGCACAGCAATTCCCACAATGAGGGACAGTGAACACTCATTATAAAGCCTACATCAGCTGGGACCATGAAAGTTTACCTACATTTCTCCAGATTCCCTGACAGGCTAATTTTGACTGTGCTAACTCCAACCATATTACAGCCACTCCAAGTTTGTTATTACTTAACTTTTGCCTAAAATGCCAACAGCTTTTGACATAAAACTTGTGTCACTTCTGAGAGACCTATGAGGTAGTGAACACCTTTGATCCACTGATATTAAATAAAGGATGCAAGAATAAACAGCAAAAAAAAATATGGTTATGTTGAAATACATTAACAAAGACTACTTACATTATCATAATCTTTAGTAGCTTAACATTTCAAAGAAAATTCATATAAAATCAATAGAAGTCAAGAAACAGATACAAAATATTATTAAAATATGGCAAAACTGTTAAATGAAAATATAGTTTAAAAGTATGGATGAAAGAGATTTTTAATCTTCTTCTTCAGGATTAATAATGAGCAATAACACTAGCAGCCAGCAGCCTTTCTCCCTCCAAATTACTCTTGCACTAGCAACAGATCTAATCCAGGTTGATTAGATCATTTAAACAAGGTAGACACTACCCTGAGAAGTCCTGCCACTCACTAGACTTATGTCAATATCAGCAATTTTGGTAAATAAATCAGCATGGAAAATGTCCCAGGAAATATGTAAATTGCTACTTCTTCTACTTACTGTATTACAATAGGTATAAGTATACAAATAGACACACACCATAGGTTTATCTGATGGTATCATTTTCTTTCTTAGTGCAAATAGATGAACCAAGTCACACAACATCACAGCATTCATTAGCATTTTGTGGTGGTAAGTTTTTTTTAATTATGTGCATGGAACAAGTAATAGCAGTGAAAGCATTTTTCTTATCAGAGTAAAAAAATGTAATGTGAGTATGCACCCATCTTTCTTTAGGGAAAAAGTTACTATTTTTGTTGGAGAAGTACAGCAGCCTAGCTGTTCTTTTGCACCTCAGAGAAAGAGAAACACATTGTAAGAAAAGCTTCACTGAAGCTTCTCTGCAGAATGAACAAACCAGTCCTTTGTGCTCCACAGGTAGCATGTTAATCACCTGCTGCAAGCTCAGGCTGAGCAGCTCTGATGCCTCTGGAGAGCACACTCCCAAGCATGGACAGTGCTATAAAATGTGCTATAGCATTGCTCGTGGGTCGCTCCAAGGCACATTTTTGAAACTCAAAATCCCAGCTATTTCTCTTGATGAGACTGGCTTACAATAAATGACATAGAAAAACAATAAAGGCAGAACAAAGGATGAATGAGAGCAATTATTACTAAGCAAAAAATGATGACTCAGATTAGCTCGTTGATGGATGACAACAGCTTGATAACTGAACTCATTGCATCTTCACTTTTTTCAGTGAATTTGTAGCAGTTATGGGGCTGTTCAGCCCAAATCAATTTGTTAGGAAATAAACTTTATTTGTTTAAATTGAATGCAACTTCAAAGCTGACTCTAACAGCTTTTCAGTATACTAGTGAGAAAAAGATGAAAATCTCTATACTGGTAATAGGTCTACTAACTCTCAACTCACAAATATAAAGAGATATTTAAAAAGTATGTATTTCTGGATGTCCCCATCAATTTCTGTGTGAGACACTGGGATATGCAAAAGAATTACATAAGTATCCAAAAACACAAGGTGTCATTAATAGAAACAATACATTGTCAAGTCCAGGATCAAGCATAAGTTGTCAAAGCCCATTATTTGCCAATAAAAGGGCTCAATAAGAAAACTTTGGAGAAGCAGATCTTCAGAATGTAATTCCAGCAGGCCAACTAAGATACAAGGTATAATCCATTTCAAAAAGTATCAGTAACCCACTGAAAATGTCCCTTGAAAACAGTGAGACTTGCAATAGGTGCTGAGAGTAAGTTGTAGCCACCCAAAAACCACACCAAATCATGAAACTGCATGACAAAATATTGATTTCTTTTTTCCCCACCAATTTATGTCTGTTAGGCAAGGAAGCTCTTAAAACCCATTTTGTAAACCCATTATATTTCTGTACTCTGGATCCAGTTATATCCACCAATATTGTGTCCTACACAACATTCACCTTTCACTTTGTCCTCTATTTCACCCAAAAACTCCTACTTGTAATAACTCTAAGCTTCATCTCTGAAGTAATACTTAACTTGCTAAAGGACAGCAGCTTTGGAAATGGGTACTGCAGGGGTTGCAAATAAGTTGAGCTGAAACATAAAAGACTGAGAATCTTGTGCTTCTTGGCACCAATGAAAAATTAATACATAGTTCTCTTCCTGGGAATATGAATAATCAAAGTTAAAGGACAGAAAATCTTTGCCAAAGCATCCCCTCAATTTAACCTCTGTTCAAATTTGTAATGGAAGTAAGTTTGCTTAAAAAAAACCCATCATCCCAAGTACTAGAATTTTCATGAAGCTTCCACCCATCACACTTAAGGAAAAAAAATAGATATTGCAAGGAAGTAGTAAAAATCTTTTCTTTACCTTCTTTCAATTTTCAACAACAATAACCTCTTCATTACAAAACCTTTTCTAGATATCAACTGAAAAATATCATTCTTCCTCTCCTATCCTGCCTCTGTCATTTTCTCTGTCTCATAATGCAGTTACTCTACATGATTCATAGCTATCCTGTGATTATTTTAAGATCTATGAAAACTGAGTTGTACTGAGAAGCAGTGCACTTAAGAGATCTGGTTTTTGCTGCCTACTATTTCCTGTGTCATTTTGTCTTTCAGAGAATTAGGACAGCAGGATTAGATAATGAATTTATAAGTAGGTTTGAAATAAGTAGTTAATATCTTTCCTCTATCCATGAAGAGTCATTGCTCTTTCTACATCACTCCTTTCCCTGCACATATAAAGGAAAATGCGTGTTGAAAAATCTACTGTTGTCAGATATCATTGCCTATCTTTGACCTCTGTTGAATTTTGCTCATAAGGCTCCTGCTCTGCTCCAGATTGGCAGATAGCACATAATGTATCAATGGGCAAGAGGTTTGTGCCTAAAAAACTAACAGTACTTTAGGTATTCATCAGATTTTATGCTACCCTGGAGAAGAATTACACAGGGTTTGGATTGTTTGCCACCTGTTCATTTATGCATTATTTCAAAAGGAAAATAAAAACTAATCTAAATGACCAGTTTTGTGATTTGAGCTCTGTAGGTCATTTATCTCTGAAGATTTTAAGATACTTTCACTATAGTAACTACCAATTTTTTTGTTATAAAATGCATGATATAAGGAAATTTTATTTTCAATACAAAGTTTCAAATAATAAGGACCACAAACACTTTTCGCTAAATGTCTGCAGCGCCCACTGATTTCACATGAGCAGTGAGTAGCCAAAATCTTGTGACTTTTTTGAAAGATTAAAGTGACAGCAACAAATCAAGTAACAGTCTGGTAAGCCAACGATCTGCTTGGGATTTTGTGAGGTAATTACTATGTATTATTCAGAATTTTACCTGCCCACTTATTTTCTTCATTTATTATCTGATTCTAGGACATCATATTTTTGCTATAGGCATTATTCAGAGAGGTGTAAAACAAGAAAAGAAGTGATAAATATATTTTATTTGCTCTACTCCTTGATATTATGTTCTTTCACTCTTGCTTCATGAGTTACAAAAGTAACTTTTGTGAAGGCAAGAAATGTAAAAGTTAATATTTGAAAAAGTTTTCTGAAAAGGACACTGTGAGTATTCAAATAGTACAGATAGTCCAGCACATATTGATTCTGACTTTATGATTAATGGGAGCTCTGAAACCTAATTGCAATAGTTAGAGAACAGTAGGATGGTATTACTCTCCTGGAAGCTGCCACCATTTGTGGGTCATGATTCTAACAGGAAGAAGTTAGGGCAGTATGAAATATTACACATTTATTGATATCTTTTGGTTCATCAACCCACTACGAATAAGAGATATAGAAGTGACACTTATTCTGTAACCACTACAACCTGAAATAAAGTTACTGACCAAAGGGAAATTTAGACTTGGGAGAAAAATCCCTTAGCTTTCAATCCTAGTTCTCTAGAACCAAGTATTCTTTAGATAAAAGGGCCCGAAGAAAGATAGGAACACTGTAAGAGTAATTCCAGCACTAATATTTTGATCTACCTATAGGAAATTAAAATACAGGAGTCATAAACCAAGGATTCAATCTTGAACTGATCAGTAGAGCAGCAGTTAGGATGCCTCTCTTTGTTCTGTCTCAAAATTTAGTTTCAGAAATTAAGTGGCAGTCAAGAATTTAGCAGAGGCAGAAAAATCTAATTACTGCATTGGGAAAAGAGGAAGACATTACGTAAAAGTATTTGGAATTCCAGTTGATCAAAGAATTCATTGTGACTTCCAGCACTGGTGTAAAATGGTGGGAATTTGTAATTCTAACCAGTTTGATAATTAGCTCACCTTTGTGGAAGTGTGCTTTTGTATTTGAATGTCAGGACCTTGCTTTGTGACTCTGGATACTGAGCTAAGCTTGCAATTCTGGAGAAGGTAGACTCCTAAAAAATCATAATGGAAATTGATTCCTTAGAGGGCTTATTAGTATGCTAAGGCTGAAGCATGCTACACAACTAGTCTGTCATACAGGTTTTGGAAATAACCTAGGCTATTCAGAGTTCAATCATGCTGCCCAGAAGCTGAATTTCAGACATGTCTAGATGTCATTTAATTCAGAGCTAACCCTGCTCAAAAAAATCAGAGATTATATAAAAATAAACTTTGGAAATCAACTGGCAATCAAGGTAAAATGGAAAGGGCGTGCAGGCAGTTCCATTTCATTGAGAGAATGAAGGGTCATCTTGTTCAATAGTGTTTCTGTTTTTCTTTTACCTTAGGAGTCTTAACCTAGAAGCTGACTGAACAACTCATTATATTTTCACTTTATAATTATAGCCTGACATCTTTGACTATTAAAAAACATTTATCATTATGAATTGTGAAATGATGCAAAATTAAGCAATGATCCATTTCCAATTTGATAACCAGAACAGCTGGAAGAAGTAATGATGATCAGACTGCTGTTCAAATGCCTGACTCTTTCATGCTCAAAGAAGAATGTTATTCCCTCTAAATCGACTTTCCATTCTTCTCTTTGGGTAGTTAGGGATGAGCACTCATAAGTGCATTGGATTCGCTTATAAAATGTAAAGCAGCTACTTAGCCCTACTGATCATCACACATTCTGTTACCTCCCTGCTTTTCTTTAAGTAACAGGACAAAAGCAAAAGTACAGGTTTTGTCAGTACTTTGATACTTAAATTTATTTATAAAATGGAAATGTGTGTGTCAGAGTTCATACATCCAAACGGAGAAAAGCAAAGGAAGTTCCCTTCTTCAGAGAAAGAAATGTGTTCAAAGATACATTCAAATTCTGACATACCTCCCAGCATTGAAAGTACTGCAGAGAAACTGCACATTCCACATACTGCTTTTTAACGTAAGCTTTCTTATGTACTATATTGCTTTTTAATGTGAGCTTTCCCTCATCCTCACCTATCTCTGCTTTCTTCTTTTACCCTCCCAAATCAGAAACCAGATTTATATAAAAAATAAATAAAAATGTTATGTAACTATTTTAACTAGTTGGGATTTTTTTTAATTAAACACCTGGATATATTTTAATGGACAATGAGAACAAACTGAAATAAGCATTCACTTTCCATTCTTCTTATGTGCGTACAAGAGTAGGTTATTTTCCCCACACTCATTCTAATTCTAATTAAGTCCTCTCAAAATCCCTGCTTCCTAATCATTCATTTCCTTTCCAAGCTTTCTAAGCAGAACACTTCATTCAAGTGACACCCATGTGTCTCAGTTGTTTTAATTTTTACTGGTTTTTGACACAAGCAGTACTGGATTATAAATGTATAAAGCTACATAAAGGCATAGAACATCATATTTCTGTTGTTTGCATATTTTGTCAGCATTTCATTTAAAGCTATGGAGCATTAGCATCCACATTAATTTTCAATGAATGTAAAGCTATTGCCAAGAAAGCAGGATTTCTGGCAACTCAACAGAACATGGTTTTCTCAACATCCAAAAAGTTTCTACTCAGGGAAACATCTTTTAGCTTTTATCAATATACTAGAGGCTTTTCCCCTATGTTTTTCTTTTAAGACCATGCTGCACTCATCATTACCTGTGACATATCTCCTCAAAGTATAAATCTCTAGTGAAATCCAAGTAACGTTGTAGACTGAACAAAGAAACTTCCAAAGTATGTTCCTTACACTAGCATCTATCCAGTGTACCTTTTACAGGGTGTCATCCTGCAGGAAGGCAGCCACTAGCAATTTTGCTAGTTAAATAAGAAATGCAGTGTCTGTAGTTCATAGAGAGATAAGAATGTACATGCTTTTATGCTTCTTCTTAACGTTATACTTTATGCCAGGGAAGGATAGCGTGGTTTTTTTTGGTTTTTGTTTTTTTTTTTTGGTCAAGGACAAGCCAGAACTCCACTTTTTTCTCCACAAACCTCAAACATTATGTTCCAGATCAGTTGATAGCATTTTCAGGCTAGGGATGGGAAATTCTTCCCAGAATGAGAGTTCTAGAACTACCAAGCAATCCAAACAGGATTGCCTATCTCAACTAGAGACTACCTCTTGGTCAGCACAGACAGTTGGTCAAAGAAATCATTATACAATTCCTTGGTCTCTGACAAGAGACCATAAGGGGGATACTCTAAAGGAAAACTTCCTGAAATAAAACAGGTTGAAGGAACTGATAAAATCAATTTTTTCTTCAGATACAGTACCCTGTTCTGATGTCAAGGGCATCCTATACTAAGCTTAAAATAATCTTAACTTGGTAAAACAATATATAAGACATCAAACTGCAAGATCTATAAAAATAACTTTAGAAAATTCATATTCCAAAATGCCTATTCAAAGATCTTATTCCACCTACTCAAAGATCCAGATGTGGAGACTACATTCTGCAGATGTGCTATTTCCTTACTTGATTATGAATTTGCTTCTAAGCTAGTGATGGCTTTCACATTTCACCTTCTACCCCTTCAAAAAAAAATACCCCACAATTTAATAACTATGCCCATAGCCAAGGAGCTTCCAGAATACCTCGTCACTGAAACACTGATGGTGTTACCAGGGACAGTAACTCAACCACTTCCCTGTTCTCTGGCAGCTGCAGCTCCCAGCCAATCTCAGCACTCTGAGGGCTTCCCAGCTCAGGAAACCTCCCCTTAGGCAAGTGATCCACCACTCAGTTGCAGGAAAGGCTGGTGCTGGAGCAGTTCAACTGGGTGAATGAAGGTATTGGCAAAGGATCTTTCTGAACCAGCAAATACTTTGGCATCTTCTAGTTTTTAATGTAAGATGTCATGAAAATATACTAATGAACACACAATGGGAATATTATTTGCTTGACTTAAAGAATTTCAAAATAATTTTTGAACTCCAGTTATTGAGGCAACTTGAAAATAAAAAGGTCAGCTTTTTAATTTAATCTTCTGTATGTGATGTTTGTGTTCCTCATTCCTGAGGAAAGAATCCACCCAAAACTGGTATCCAGATACCCAAGTTGTGTCAGTCATTAAAAGTAGAGCAGGCACTTTACTTGATGGAAAAAATGTATTTCAACTTTCATGGCAGAGACACAAAATATTGGACTGTTGTCACTTTATGTTATTTCTTCCCAATGATTCAAGCTAGTTTATAAGCTTCTTAGATCAGGATTTGTAGCTTTAATACCAAATGTCACACAGAATTATAGTCTGACATACAAATGTTAATATAACAACAATTGACCCTGTAGGCATCTACAAATTCTGATCTATCAATGGCTGTCAACACGAGTCAGTCAGTACTAACAGCAGACTTGGCATAAGTAATATTTCACAATTTTTCCAGCAGGTTAAAAAATATTGCTTTTCCCCATTCTCTTTTTTTTTTTTTTTACGGCTCTAGGTTCCCTCATCCTATTTACACCTAATTTTAGAAAGCATCTAAAGGGATTTCTTCTAGAATTTCTAAGCCTCCTTATTCCCATGGGTAAGTTTCATCCAATTTTCACTGAAGTCTGTCTCTGAGTTGTTCTATACTGAAGTCTTATGTAGCCACACATCTCTATGGCAATGCTCACAAACAGAAAGCAAATTCTTCTCAACAAGTACAGGCGACAATTTAAACAAATGACTAAAATACTTGCCAAACTAAAGTACCAGCCTTGCTGGATTGAAACCAGAAAAATTTAAGAATAATGAATGTGCCCAACAGAGTTTAAAAGGTCATGTTTATGAGCACATCACAATGTCTGTCAGCTTTCTGTAGGTCTAATCCAATTGTTTAAACTGTGTATTTTCCCCTCCATACAAAAAGACAGTAGGAATTCCTCATCAAGTTGAAAAAGCAGCTTGAGGCTTTCCCGTGTAAAGAACAAAATAGCTTTGAAAATGACCAGAGAGGGTTTCGATCAAAATAAATTCTTCAAAAGCCAGGCTAGCAGATATGGTTGATAAACCCCCTATATTTCAATAGAAGAAAACCTTTGCTGTGAGTATTTCAGACCAAAAAGTGCAATTATTCTTGGAGATGGTTTTGCATTAGTTTTAAATTTGAGAAAAAAAAATTACTTTAGAGGACTGGTAGCATCAGAAAAACAAAGCTATTTCAAGTGCAGAGTTTTTATAGGATAATATACTTCTACTGCACTTTATACTATATTTATTTTACTTTCTGGATGTGTAGAAAAGTTTATACTTTTTTCCATTAGATACATTCTCCTCAATGACAAAGCATTAGGAATGAAGAATGAACTTTTCATGAGAAAACACTGCTTAGGCTATGATAGGGTCAAATTCTTCCCCTTGAGCTCTGCCAACGTACCTTAAAATTTTCCTCGAAGCTCTATCCCTTGGAGTCAAGTTGTGCAGAAATATTCAAACTGCTCATCAAATGTTCTTCCCTGATGAGTGTTAAGAAATTTCTAGTCGTATGCGCAGATACAGAACCAAACATCTTTAAATTCTCTATAATAGCTATCAAGAAATCTCTCATTTTGTCATTATTTTTTTACTGATATGTTCTGAAAGCCTCAAAAAAGGTTCAACTATCCCAACAAGTATCTAATTTTCTTTAAAGTGTCTAAAGGGAAAAAAAAAATACATGTTTTATCTAAATCACTGGGTTTTTTTCAGTGCCAAAGATCCAGAGGAGATATTTAGATATGTCAGACACAAAAAGATAAACATATCTTGCTTCAGGCTTTTGTACAGCTCACAAATTTTTTCCCTCTAATAGATATATTTTTAAATAGATTTGAAGTCAAGCCTGCCTTCTAGCAGGAACTATTCAAGATTTATATTACTTATTAAAGACATTGCAATTACTAAAGACTATCTAAGAGGTGAATGATGGGCTTTAGATTATTTCATAAAACCCAAATACATTCCCTGCTGGTGATTTCAGCAGTGAGCCCAAGGACTCAGTTTACCACTGACCTGGGTACCAATTCTCTTACAGGTCAGCAAAAAATATTGAATTCTGGCATAGATAAAGGAATTTTTCCAGCTAAGTTTCTAGTCAATATTTTCCTGCTCAAAACTTAGAACGAGGTTTTCATCTGCATCCTGCTCAGTCTGCCAGCCTCTTAAAGCTATTTTTTACAAACTTTTGCATCCTTCTTTTTTTTTAGCCCTATTGATTCAGAATTCTTGCCCTCCTTTTATAGTTTTCTATTCATTTCTTTTGTAAGTTGTAATTTACCTACACAGAGTTCACCTCACTTTACCCTCAGTGAAAGCAGTCACCCCTGAAACAAGACCAGTTTGCTTGACTGCAGCCTCCAGTGCTTGTTTCACATTGCCTTCCCAGCTCTCAAGGCAGATCCTAAAGCTGTCCTGTGAAGCCCATCCTGGGAGTACAACAATGATGAAAGAATCAAGAATATATTTCTCAAAGCCATGTGTTACTTTATCATCGACTGTGCATCACAAAGTGCACAGAAATGACCATTTTGTGGAATTGTTGGAAAGTACTTCACTATTCTGGCTTAGCACCATCATTTCAGTACCTACTTTCTTTCTTGCACATTTTGAATTCTTTTGCTTCTACCTTCGGTTCAAGAAAAAGAAAACTCATTTCAGACTCCCTAGAGCCAAGTGAAAGGCTTTCACAGCTTAATACCCTTCCAACAAGTGGTATTATCTCATTTGTCATACATTAATTCAAGTTTTGGAGTTATCAGGTAATAGTGCAAACCTCAGAAACACAGAGAAGAGGAAACAAAGAAAAAACAAAATTAAAATAATCAATAGCTTTCATCCAGGTGCCAGAGCATTTCATGGTTCAATCTAATTCAGCAGAACTTTTGAAAATTCAGCACTTTAAAAGGTAGTAAAATATTTAATGGTAATTGAAAATTTGTCTACCTCTGTGTGGCCAGCATAGATGGATTCCTAATCAGTTTACTGAACTCAGTAACTTTTAAGGGAAAGTGCAAAAACCTTTTTACACTTTTTGTAAATTTATGTAAGGAAAGAAAGCTTTGTAGAAAGCATTGTACAGACACACCAAATACTTTTGATTATACTTCTGTCTGTGCTGTGGATTGAGTGCACAACCCTTAGTAACATGTATAAACAAATTTTTTAAGCTTTGGCATGGAGGTACACAGCAGTTCCACTTGTACACAACAAAAGTAATGATGCTCAAGAACTGTGAATCCCTGACTCCTTTTTGTTCGTAATAAGATCTGACACAGTTTAGTGAGAAACGCTGTAGGAAAGTCTGTATCTAGAAGAGGTGAAAAGGAAAGACAGCTTTTGGACTTTTGGAAGACAATTTTCTGAAATGCAAATTCAACCTATGGGAAGAAATTTAATCTTGAGCAAAGATGAAGCAAAAAAGAGAAATAGCGAAAAAAAATAATGAGAAAGAGGATGACTTTTGGAAGCAAGATTATTGTAAAAGTTGAATAGATTAACTTCTGTCATTAGTACACAAAAGGTGCATACAGAAAACTGAATTCCTTCTAGTGAAATGGGAAGGGTGTCAATGTGTAAATGAAATCACTCAGCCTGTACAGTACAAGCGGCAGCAGTTTTTAACACCAACTGTAAATAAATAAGAGCTTTCCCACTGGTTTAGTGACAATTATAGGTACTAGGTTAGCAGCATGAAGAAATTGGATAACCTGTGATAGGCACAGCCTGGGTAATGACAGGACAATCTGAAATGTCAGGAAACAATATGCTACATATTCCAACAATTTAAACCACTGTGAGGTATCACATTCACTATTGTTAAAAACCATTTTCATAGATGTAATTCCACTGTCTTCCATTTGATTTGCAAAGAAATTCTGACATGAAAAATTTTTTTTTTTTTTAAATTCTCTCCACAGAGATTCCCTTCCTACCCTCCTTTTTTTCTTCTCATTATCACCATGTATGATAGAGGTTTTCTGATAAGCAGCATAACTATTAAAAAAAGTCTTGGAGAAAAAAAGGTAATCTGAATTCAATTTATAAGTATTCAATTTGAAACTCAATATTTTGAGATTAAAAAAGAACATTTCAAATACCAATTAATGTCTTCGTTACAAAAGAAACTTTCAGACACCATATTATTTTGCATTAAGAAGTTTTTGGAGTTTTTAAATAATGTATTTCATTCAAAACATAACTTTTTTGAAAATTACCCAATTTAAAAGGAAAAAAATAAATTGAGTAGTTAAAAATACTTTAAAGAATGAATTGACACAATATGTCTCAATTCAGGTGTGAGGGAAGAACTGTTTTGGCTGATCCTGAAACAATCTTTTCCTTTCCATTAGTTTTCAGTTCTGCCTTCAAACTGAATGAATTTTTTCCTTCCTCTTCCACTATATTGTGCTTATCTGATTTTCCAAACTGCAGCAGGGGAGCTATGCAGAGAATATTTATTTGAGCAGGCTATTAGGCAAAGAGAAGAAAATGGCAAAAGCTGAAATAACACCAGACACAACAAAATTATGTTGTTATTCCTGCCCAGGGATTTTTAAATTTCATATCAATACTTTTTTAAATGTAGTAATTATCTCTCAGATAATGATGGGAGTGCTACATCTAAGTAAATTGTAAAATCTGCTTCTGTTGTATCAAAGCATGGTAGCAGACGCCTTTTACTTCAGACATCAGATTTCCTAATCAGAAAGAGAGTGGTTCCACCACATTTCTCATACACATTTTCTGTACAGTAGAATTTTCACAGGCTTCACATATCTTCAGTGCACTGCAATCACTGTGCACTCATGGTAGAGTTGATTTGCATACATACACACAATTCTGAAATTATTTTCAGAAAAAAGTAGCAGACTATTATATATGAAACCTGTGGACCTGATATTGTTGCTTATGAGGAATCACACTTTTAGAGGGATTTGTTAAAAGTCATCCAGAATGATGGTGGTAGACACCTTCTACAGCACAGTCCATTAGAACCCAGGTCATACCCTTTAGGTGTTTTCATTACTGACCCATATTACTAAGAGCAAAAAGACTTCCTGAAAGAAGGGCTAGAGGGGTTGGTAGTCCTGACAGACAATAAAGCTTCCATATGGCCAGGGCAGCTGAAGAACATTTAACAGTGTTAAAGCCAGCAAGAAGGACTGTGAAACCAACTGTGAGTTATGCACTTAATGCAAAAAGCAGCAAAGGGAATGTGGGGTTTATATGAGAGAACAAAAATATAGCAGTTTATAAATTATTAGGGTAAGGACCAATTTTAACTATTTTCAAAAACTGAGATTAACTTAACATACTAGATTCTAACTGCAATCTGAGAATAAAAATTCAGGAAGAAATTGTTGAAAAAGTACTGAATAAGCCATCAACAAACCAATAGCATTCAGCTAAGCAGAGAAAGTCACCCAGTTCCAACTGTAACTCACACAATATAGATTACAATCTGTCATTGTAGAGAATTCAAAATTATGCTAGCAAAACACCTAGACAGAAAATTTGTGAAGCCCAGAAGTCAAAGTCCATACAAAGAGCAGATGGAACTACACATGCTGACAATGCCAACAAAACCAATCCTTTTCTGTGCAAAAGCAGACAACCAACCCACTCACCTTGTGCTTGATAAACATTATTCCCACCCCCATCACTTAGACATGAGAGCCCTAAACCAGCATGTGTCAAACCTCTTTTCATTGATCTTCCAAGGAATATCTACCTCCTCCTCTAAATCTGTTTTCTCATCTCTCAGTCTTGCCAACAGTTACACAAAAAATATTTCTTATCTACTTCATGAATCTCAATCGTTTTATGGTAAATATACTGTTTGATCTTTCTCTTAAATTGCATCTTTTCAGTAATTTCAACTCGCACAATTCCCACAAATGGAACATTTTTTTGTATTATTGTTATCTTGGTAATTGCAACTGCACAAGGACCAATAGCCTGTCAGCCAAATACACAGGAGAAAACTTTATTGTGCTTATGGCTAAAATTATGCAATCAAGATCTATTTTTTTAATAGGTCATTACCATGCCTATCACTTTTATAATTAAAGTGAGACTCAGCTCCACTGTATACTCAAAAACATTGAGCCAAGTCATGGAAACGAATCAGCTTGTCAGAGCAGGAAGAAATTAACAATTTGCAAAACACTGTGCTCCAGCTTGGAAATGTGGAAATAAATGTTCACTTGAATAACTGATAATGTTTTTAAGTAAAAAAACTCAACCATGTTGTACAGATGTCTATCATAAAGGTAACATAAAACTTGGAAGGTGGGATACATAGAGAAAGTGTTCTTGCTCCAAGGGTACAACACATCACTGAATGGTATCTGGATATGGAGAAAAATCCTTTTCTGGAGCCCTGCACAAAAACCTTATCCACTTGATCCCATAAGAAATTAAAGTCTTAAAGTGAAATATTTTTGCTTAAAATTTCTTTCTATAAACACATTGTTTTAAAAAGTTCTACCATCTGTGGTTTTTCATGGTGTCTATCTTCATGATAAAACAACCTTGCAGTCTCAGGAGACAGACCAAAATGTCCTGAAATCCATATTTTTCTACATAGCAATCTACTGAATAGAGCATACATTTTTGTGATGCTTCCAAGCTTCTCTTAAGCATTTCTTGTCCCCAGCCTCAAAACAGCTTTAATTCCTAAAGATACTTAAGATAATATGAGTCCTTCCCTTTTTCTTTTATTTCTATTTCATTACTTAAAAGGAGAGAAAAATATATTTTTTTCTAATAGTTTGCTTCTTTTTCCATCAGGAATAAATTCAGCTTTTTAGGCCACTATTAAAGTATTAAAGCAAACAGAATCCTCCAAAAGAATTGTACAGACATGAGTGGAAGAGGGGTAAGATTAGAGATCACAATCTCTCCCCTCAGTCCTCACTGCAACTTTTACTGCAATATCCTGGCAAAAGTATCACATTCTGTGTCACTTTAGTTTCTGTTGATATATACCAGGGAAATTGCAATGATAGATATAAATTTATATCAATCAGTCTAGGCGTGTTAAAAAATAAAACTCCAAACACACATAGCACATAGTAATTTCATATAAATATAGGTTATGTAATAAAATCACACACAGAATCCATCTGTAATTAAAATTCTTCAAAATAGTCTAATGTCTCCTGTGGCATACTTATAGCAAAAAAAAAAAAAAAAAAAAAAAAAAAAAAAAAAAAACCCAAAAAAACAGTCCTGTATGAGAATCTTTAAAATAGATTTCCCTCTTTGAGAGAGGGAAACATAAGTCATATTTCCTACATGCCAGAATCAAAAACTGATGTATACTTTCTTTACTTGTATTCAGGTTTCATGCTTTATCATTCCCAGGTGTACTAAATTTTAAGTTACAAAAATCACTATTTCCCCACTTTTTCTACCAATACTCTGTTATTCTTTCCCTGGTCCAGCAGCTCATAAAAGCAACTGTCACTTTCCAGGCTAGGATTGTACTCCTACTATTTTCCTTCCTAAAGTTCATTAGAAAATCACAAATATACTGTTCAAAAGGTTGACTTCTAAACCAAAACTGAGGAAAGGCAGCACATTTCCTAGTAGGTACTAACACCTTAAGAAGGAATAAGTTATTAGTGTTTCCCCAGATTTAGTGAAACAATTCAGACCATAACTGAAATCCCGATGGTCTCAGTGAGGACCATATGATTACAGGCAAGTCCCATGGCTGCAAAAGGTTTAGCAAGGAAAACACAAGACCACTGGTTCTAAACATCTTATAAGATACACAAATGTATGTATACATGCAGTGTGACATGTATGTGACACCAGTGGCATTTTGTACCTTATAAGGTACCTTTGTACCTTACAAAGAATATTATAATCATTCCACCAACTCCAGATCAACAAAATGCAGAGAGAGAGGCAAACTCGTAATAACTGGCTTTACAGGTAATCATCCTTAGGTGTTTGCAGCACACAGCCTAGGACAAAACTCATTAATTCCATTCAGCGAAGACATGTTCTGTGAAACAAGGACACACCAATGTCAAAAAATCCCCAAGAAAAAGACTGTTAAAATACAAGTTCTAACACTCTTTTCTGAGTAAACAGCTAGCAGAAGATAAGCCTCTGAAGAGATGAGCACTGTGACAAGACTCAGAGAAATGTGACATTTGAATGTCTTCTCAAAGTTCATTCAGACTATGCAAACCTCTTCTATTTAAACAGTTTGTTCCAAAGCGAACTTCACCACAGACAAGGTGTCTGGCAAACAAGACCTTCCATTTTCTTTGCCTACAATTAATTAGATTTTAGTAGCAAATAAATTACAGTGAGCGCTTTCAAAATTCGGGGGACTTGCACTAATCCTAAATAAAAGATATGAAAGAAAAAAAATTCTCTCCTAAAAGATTTATGGGCTGTTTTTTTTCCAACTGGAAATCTAGTTTAGGGTACATGTCTAAAAGCAGTTGCATTTCTCAGTTGATTCAAACAACCTGTAGATTTTGGCAAAGAGAATTAAGACCTTGAGGCATGTCAGTATTATGTATTAGTATCTATGACTAGAAATAGCTAAAAATACCTGTTCTAACTGAACACTGACACTGATAGCAATAAATTCAATGGTCTTTCCAACTCATTTTTACCTGTACCTGGACAGCCACCCAAATCAGAACTATGAAATAATCTATGTTGTCAGTTTTTTTTTTTTTTGTTTTTTAATAAAGGATCATACCTGTTCTGGTTGCAGCTGGGATAGAGTAAGTTTTCTTCCTAGTGGCAGGGAGATGGCATTTTTGGACTTAGTATGAGAATAATGCTGAAAACACAGTGATGTTTTAGTTGCTGCTTAAGAGTACTCACCTTAAGTCAAGGACTTTTCAGTTTCCTAATGCGAAAAACTGGGACAGAGAATAGTGGGGCAGCTGATTCAAACTACCCAAAGGGCTAAGCCATAACATAGAATATCATGCCCAGTATACCTTGGATGAGCTGGCTGGAAGGTCCTGATTGGTGCTTGGGAACAAGCTGAGCATCAGTCAGTGGGTGGTGAGCAACTGTATTGTGCATCACTCGTCTTTCTTGGGTTTTATTTTTCTCTTTACCTCTTTTTGTTGTTTCGCTTTTCATTGCTAGTATTAATATAATTATATTTTATCATAGTTTGATTATTAAAATGTTTCTAATCTCACAGGTTTTACCTTTTTCCAATTCTCCTCCCTATCCCACTAGCAGGGGGCTAGGGTGTGAGCAAGGAGCTCTATGGCGTGTAGTCACCAGCTGGGGTTCAACCAGGACTGATAGTGAAGGGTAAATTTTTGGCAAAGGTTAGTACCCAGGAACAAACAGGTAGAGAAAGCAGCAACAAATAAAGTTTGATTGATTGATGAAGGTCCATGTGAACATCATCTGATGTGGATAAATAAAAGATTACAAGATACACACAGACTGGGATTCAATTCAATATACTAGAACTTCTTTACTAGGAACGCAATGTTTGTTTTTTGTATGTTTTAGAAATTTTATGATAGAATCATGGAGCGGTTTCTGTTGGAAAGAAATTTCAACAATCATCTACTCCATTACCCTGGAAGCCCAAGAGCAGGGAATGTTTAAAGAGAGAAGACCATGGCCAAAACTATGCCTTTAATCAATATTATGGAAAAAAAAAATCCATGAAAATATAAATTATTCATTATGGTGTCCCATTTCCTGAGTTTTTTCTCTCTTTCAAAAGGCTGAAACTAGATTTATATACATCCTTTACCTCTTATAAAATTTGCTTCCAGTTTGTAAGGATAAATCACAAACAGCAAGAATATGAGATCAGACCTTTCCAACAACCAACAGCTAAAAAGTTAGTTAATAGAAAATGATTTAGGTGAATCATTATTAAGTCTGTCCCTTCATTCTTTAAGCTAAGACAGAACATGCTGATAAGCAGCTTTTCTCCTCTCCTATGAATATGGATAGTGGTACAATATTTAACTTTTCATTAGCCCAACACTGTATTTGTGTAACAGGACCTACAGCATAAATCAGATTTGACATGCTACATGTTTATGTTCTGGTTTTGGGTTTGTTTTTTTTTTTTTTTTTTTTTTTCCTTAAGCAAGTTAAATTCTATGGTGGAAAAATTCTACACAGGTGCTTTTAAAGCAGAAAAAAAATTAACCTTAAACTGAGCTCTGAAATCCACAATTAAGGTTACTAAAAAAACACTAGGGTTTCATAATTATGAGGAGCATTACATCTCCTACAGCAGCAGCTACTGAATTTCAGATGCTAGACCAAATACTCACCTGTCCAAAAAGTGGTATCAGGCACCTATTTCTAAAATCTTTGTCAAATTGCAATACCATTAATTACCACTGACTTGCATAGATATTCTTCATTAAACTAGAAAATGCATTCAATGTACTTGCCCATCATTAGTCATATGTCCAAAGGAAATGATTACAAATCCCATGTTACACCTTACAGAAGAATTCAAACTGTATGGGTGTATGGCTGTCAATGCCCATCCTCACTAACAACATAAGAAGGGACAAACAGGTTTAAGGCATTATCAATCATACAGTCTGATATACACACTCTTGGGGAGAGGAAGTGGTTTTTTTTTTTCTAAGGTGAAATTTCAAAGATGGAACAGTCCTTACCAGTTATTAATCAGACAGTATAAAAATAGTCTAGGTGAAACAAACATTATTCCCATCACCACATTAAATTTCAAATTTATTAATAACTAGTAGATTTATTTTAATGACAATTCTCTACACCAGGCAAGATTGACAGAAATAGAAGCCCAAGCTGGCAGACACCTGGTGATCCAGAGAAGTGTCCAGTCACCAAACTGCTCAAGGAGCTGTTCTTTTATCTCAATATAGCGATATACTGCTGAAACTAAAAATGGTCTTAAGTGGAAGTAATGGCAAATTTTTTGAGAATTTTGTTTTCATTATATCTCAGTATTTTCATATAGCCAGAATTAAAATGTACTGTATTGCGGCATTTGCTCATTACGGCCTCAAGCAGCTAAAGCGCCGGCTAGCACTGCCTTGTGAGGCCATAGCCGCCACGTGAGCGGGCACTCCAGGGTTGCAGAGTGTCCTGGCGTGGGTTAGCAGCTTTGGTAGCTTCATGCTGAGAGGAAGCGAAGGGAAGAGAGAAGGACAAAACTGAGAACCTCTATTCCCCTATGCGTGGTCTGAGAGAATCCCCCTCAGAGCAATTACAAGGCAAAATGGCCATGGACAAAAGATTACAGCAGATTAAATAGGGAGTGGGCGGACAGGGTGGAAACCTGCCTTGCCTTATGGGGTTAAACCGAGATAGGGTTTCACAACCAATGGTGACATAACAGAGGTGGGTACAGCATTCTGGGACAAATAGGAATGCAAAGGTGAGATGATTGACACAGAGCTTTCATGAAGAAGCAGGGAGTGGTTACAAGGTTGACACCCCACAGGGAGTGAGTGAACAACCCTTGATTGACAGAACCATGTAAGGAGAAACCCTGGGAGGAGTGAGAAGATTGACAGGTAACTGGTGGTCTGTGCAGCGGGAAATCTTGGGGTAAACAACCTGGATCAAACTACTGTGAGGGAAAAGAGGGTTACAAGGAACATGTCTAACTAACATTAATAAAATCCCTGACTAAACCAGCCCAACCTACAACACTGCATGACACTATTTCTGCAGCTACGTTCTTGTCCTATATCAAGAAAGTACTGTGCAGATCTCAGTTTTAAATCATGAACTTTATTGGAATGAAAATATCTTAAAGCCTTAACCTCACCCCTATTTTCCATCCAGATATAACTCTTCCTTCCTTATCTCCAAGACACCATTAATATGCTTTGTTATGAGTTCTTTATATTCCAAACACAGACCTCTCCAAGTTGCCTGCACCTCTTCACTGTCCTGCCAAACAAGAGGATTTCATGAGGCAAGTAACCTGTGATTGGCCTCATTCCCATCATTGCCAGACAAAGCCCAACCACCCCATAATTCATCCATAAATAACAACAGGTTTGAACATCCTGCAACAGCAAAATATTTCTCGTTTTCCTATAGAATCTTGTTTCCTGAAACACCCTATGTGCTTCTGAATGCTGCACTGCCTAATCTCTTACATTTTTTTTTTACCTATGTGTGTGCTTTCCTTATAGCACTTTGAATTTATCTTCACACAGTTTTGTATATTTTCTTTTTAGGTCATTTCTCCCCAGGAGCCACAAAAATGTTACATTCAAACACTGTCTTCCCAAGCATCCAACAGTCCTCCCAAGATGCTGTCATGTACAAATATATTCATTATTACTTCACAGACATTCTTAATGAAAATACCAAATCAAAGGAATAAGAAAACCTTCTGCTTCTTTAATTGCCAGTAATAAACTTTTCCCCACCATGTTGACTAGGCACAAAGAACACAAATTAGTGTCTCACTGTGCTAAACGCTATGCAACAAACCAGCAGCCCTTGGAATAAAGCATTTTTTGATAGATGTACGCCAAGACAACAAATGGATACGGATCAAGAGGCAAAAAAAATATTTGAAAGTATAACTAAAATTTTTTGTAACACATCTGATATAACAGAATTTACACGTACAGAACAGAAACCCAGGAGAACCCATTGTGTGAGCTTGCAGCATATGTGTTGCCACACTGCATTGGCCTATATATATTATCCTTTTTTTGTGGAAAAACTGCTAAGGAAATCTGCTTCATATTCATAAATGGAGAATTCAGGTGGGAGACTGAGACCCAGCAGTCACATAACAGAAATTAAAACATATTTTGTGTGATGGACGGCACACCTCTCCCGAGTCTGTGAGGCACAAACATCACACTGATGGGCAGACACTGCATAATATGTTATCCTGTATGTGACTACACACCCTTTTGCTCTGGTCAACTGAAGCTTTCCCTGGTAAGGCTGTTGTTCATGACACCAGAAATGTCAGAGGAAAGTTTGTGTGTAGGGTGATGTTTATATATACACCCAAGTTATACTTCTATTTCCAGTACAGAATCTGCTATTGGAGGGAGAAGTACCATAAATCAGCTTCAGAACAGTGAGAAATTATTCCCAGTACCCGAGTGTACATATTTCAGCCATGTATAAGCGTGGAATAAAACAGTAGGTTTAGCAGATTCAAAACATAGAATCTTTATAACCTGTTAGCCTTATAGCACATGATGCAAAAAAAAAAAAAGAGGGATTTTTTTTCCCTTTGTGGGAGAAATAAAGACAAACCAAAAAACCTTATTCAAAATTCTTTTATATCTGACAATTAAAGCCTATGACCACAATGTTTAAAATAATGTATTACAGTTTTATTTCTTATGGTTTTGGTTGGTGGGGTTTTTTCTCTTTTTTTGTGGGGTTGAGGTTTTTTTTGCTTGTTTTTTAAGTATTCCCAGTGATCACTCAATGGGCAGACTGAAAACACCCAGAAGCACAGATTAGTTGAGGCTGCAAGTCACCTCTGGAGATCACCTTAATTCAACTGCCCTGCTCAAGGGTGATCATATCCAGGGGGTTTTTCAGTATCCCCAAGGATATTGTACAACCTCTCTGAGCAATATGCTGGGGAATCAATCACTGCACAGTTGGAAGTTTTTCCTTTCACAAAACTAGAAATTCCCGTTTTTAAAATTTATGCCCATTTCCTCATCTCCTTTCATCAGGCATCTGTTTTCCCTCCCATTAAGTATTTACATGTATTGGTACAATGTCAGTGTTAGGGAACTGTTAAGAAATGCGACAATTTTGATTGAGTGGAGGAGTGGAGTACAGAAGAAAACACAGCACAGCAGGTTTATGGAAAAACAACAAAACCAAACATTGTTCCCATAATGATTTTATATTCTCAATTACATATTATAAAACTATTGTCAATAAATAGAAAGTTCAGTGTTTGACATTGTGTTAATAAAACCAAAGTATTAAGTAAACCATGCTTATGAAACCAAAGTCTTCCTTCAAGGGCCCTTCTTTATAAAAAGCTGCATTACGTTCAGGTTGCTGGTTGTTTGGGTGTTCGCTTTTTTTTTTTTTTTTGGCTCATTTGAGCTTTATATGATAGAAACACTGGAGGAGGATTAAAAAAATCATATGTTTTTTTCCCCATAATTACCAAGTTCGCCCACACGAAGCAATTTTAACACATTTTCCTAAGCAGGTGTGTGTGACTGGAGGATCTCAGTGAGAGATCTGATCAGATGAAAGAGGAAATGTCCAGCACTTGTGCTGGCTTTAGGTTGTGTAGCACCAACCCTTCTCACACGATGAGATGTGTGAGCGCTCCAGATAAAAGGGGTAGGCACAGGGCTGTTGTGGCCTGCAAAATCAGCCATTTTGGATACTGAAATACATACAGGAGATCCCATTCCTTCATCCCGTACCTCTAATAATCTCATGCTCCGAGAGATGATCCCAGCATGACACCTAGTGGCAGCAGCATTATTAACCCCATCAGTGCCTTTTCAGAAGGTTCCTTACTGCATCCAAGAGATTCACACCTATTTTTAAGTTTGTTCTAATGTACCTAAAACATCTTGAATTCACAAAGTAAGTAAAAGCCAGAGTATTCTCAAAATCATGAAATTTCTTTTTTTCCTCACCTCCAGCCAGAGTTTACTGAGATATATCAGGACCCTTTGTAAAAAACTGAGACAAGCAAATATGCAGTCACTATTTATTTCTTCATAACTTTTTAAAATTCTGCTTCTGATAAAACTCTCAGGAACAGGAATTGCTCAACTAAATGGTCTTAATGAGGCTGTAATACTCTTTTCATGTTGAGATTCAATAGTACAAAGTTACTGCTTTATTCCCATAACTAAAGACGAGATCTATGAAAATATTTAAGCAACTAATTCCCCTACCTTGCTAATTCAGGAGACCTTGACATGAAGCCTGAAATATATCACACTCTTGTATGTATATAAACTATAATTTATAAAGATGGGTTTTATAGGCGTTATGTGTAGCATAATATGTATCAGAGAGATTAATGCTAATGGCCAGATTATGCACACACTCTCAAGGATGTAACTTTTTAAACAACAATAATATTGCCTCATATGGTCCAATATCTACTCTGTTCCCCAACTGGTATTTTGATATTAATTTTTAATCCTCTCATTGAAAAATAATTTATAGTATCAATATCATGGTGCTCACCTCTAAGATTAGTATAAATTTGGAATGCCCACAAATTATAAGGGAAATTATAGTTTTACCCAAAAACTGCAGGCTGCTATTATTTGACATAAAGAGTTGTACTGCCTAATTGTGTTGCCTGTTGTATTGGATTTACATGGCAAGGTTTTGGTAATGAGGGGACTACAGGGATGGCTTCTGTGAGAGGCTGCCAGCAGCTTTCCCCATGCCTGACAGAGCCAACTCCGGCCAGATCCAAGCTGGGCTTGCTGCTGGCCAAGGCTGAGCCCATCAGTGACTGTGAAAGCACCATTGTGATAACACATTTAAAGGAGAAAAAAACCAGAGCAGAGAGAGAAGTGAACATATGTGAGACAAAGAGCTCTGCAGACACTCAGGGCAGTGAATGAGGGACAGGAGGTGCTTCAGGCAGTGGAGCAGAGACTCCCCTGCAGCCCATGGAGGTCCAAGGTGGAGCACTAGGATGCCCAGAGGAGGGTGGGACCCCAAGCCTGTGAGGTCTATGGGAAGCCTGTGCTCAAGCAGACTCCCAGCTCATGAAGAGCTGCAGCTTGTTGGAAGGACTCTTGTTGGAGAAGTTCATGGAGGACTGCCTCCTGTGGGAGGGAACCCATGCTGGAGCAGGGAAGTGTGAGGAGTCCTCCCTTTGAAGAGAAAGGAGATGCAGAGACAACATGTGATGAACTGACCACAGCACAGCCCCCATTCCCTGCATCCTTACACTGCTCAAGGTGAGGAGGCACAGCATTTGAAAATAATGTTAAGCCCAGGAGCAAGGGATAGGTGGGGGCAAAGTATTTTAAGATTTAATTTCATTTCTCATTGCCCTACACTGAATTTTATGGGCAATAAATTCAATTAAAGTCCCCAAGTCAAGTCCATTCTGTTCATGACAGTAATTTGTGAGTGATCCTTAACTCAGCCCATGAGCCCTTCATTATGCTTTCTCTCCCCTGTGCAGCTGAAGGGGGAAGTGACACCGAAGAGGGATGTAACAGAATGGCTTTGAGAGCACCCAATGTCCAGTCAGTCAACGTCTCACACCTATGACTGAAGAAATATTGCTCCCCTCAGCTATATGGACAAGCAAAAGGCTATTGCAGAGATAATTTCCTTGTACTTCAAATAATTTTTTTTTTTAATTAAAAAGGACAACAATACCAAAAAAAAAAAAAGTCCAAACCACAGCAGCACTAAAGCAAGACTCATTAATTTCATTAAGTTTCCAGGTGAGAAAAGGATCTCATAATATCACTCTCTCTACAGCAGGCCAGGACTTAATAAAGCAAAACAATTTGAAACAACACATTTTTGAATTTGGGAAAATGCATTTTCAGACTGAAGTTTTGTCCTTGAGGTTTAGTGTTCCTTATTAATATATTCAAATATGCTTACAGAGTAGAAAGAAAAAAATTAACTAAAGATATTTCTTAAAAGAACAGCACTTTGGAATTTTTTGTTATTCTTTACCAACCTGTCAAACAATTACTAAATCCACAAAATAATCCAAGTGACCTTTTTTTGCTAGTTTTTTTTGTTTTATTTTCATTGAGAGGAAGAAACGGGGACTGAGCATATGTATGTGAAGGTGGTGGTATTTTTTTTCTTAGAACACTACAGTTACAAATCTCTTAAAAATACCTGCACACAATTGCTTGTAACAGCCTTATTTACCCTGAATTGTGACACATAGGAGGAACAGGTTCAGAGGAGCTCTGTGCCTCATCAGACTGGTTGGATTCTGGAGATCATGTGGCTTCAATGTCCAGGTGGTAAAGTAGTGTTGCTTTCCAGGGCATCTCATTTACACACCTTTCTACAGTCTTTGAGAAAAGTTTATGAAAAGCAGGAGCACAGTCAGTTTGCTAATGGTCATGTGATGCACAAAACCAGAAAACATTTGGAATTATAAAGACTTTTCAAGGAAAACAAGGCAAGGCACTAAAAGCCTCAACAGGCTTTTAGTAGTCAGTAAAATTCTAACCATTAAAAAAAAAGCAACAATGCAAAAAAGCAGCAAGTGAAACTACATTGAGACAGATGACCGGGGAAATAAAAAAAAATCCTTCCCAATGAGTCTTTAGGGGAAGACTGGCTAAGGGGAAGTCTTTCTTTCTAAATAAGTTGCTACAATGTTAGGCATACAAGATACAATCACTAAACAATTCTAAAATTTGCAAAGAGGATGGGATATTTAAAAGGAGGTTTAATCATGAGAGAAATTATATTCTAGAACAGACTTTCAGCAATAAGACTGGCACCTCACCCCTTTTTTTTTGATACAGCTACAAAAATTATTTTCAAGCAAGCTTACTACCCAATACCTAGACCTGATCTTCCTGACTCAAAAGATCCCCTTCTTGTCATATACCAATTATTTTAAATTTCTAATTTCTCTTTTTTTGAGAAATTACAAAAAGCAGTATTATAAAGAATGGCTAATTTTGGTGTTATGAATATTTAAAAAATTCCTTGAGGCTCAAACAAGTATCAAAACCCCCAGTGTGAAATACTCTTAACAAGCAGCATCTGCTTTGAAAGTATACACACCATAAAAAAAAAAATAAAATAAAATAAAAAATTAGTGAGAGCTGAAAGAAAAAACAGATAAATCAGGAGTACAAAACAGCAATAAAAATCTTTTGTTTCAGGTCACATATTAAGAATATGAGAACAACTGTATGTACTCTTTGTCCTATCTCTTAACAGTGACCAATAACAAATGTCTACAGAAAAAACCCAAAACCTGAATGATTTCTCCCCTGTATGTTCATTACTTCCAACAGCAAAAAAGGAAAGAAACAGAAAAACAAATCTTTTCATTTTTGATCCTACACTCTAAAGAACAAGATTTGCTTGGTGCACAATAGGGTTTGGGTTTTTTTTAGAAATAATCAAGTATGTATCTGTAGGAAAAGTCATATATAGGATACTTTAATTCTGGTAAGACAAAAATGCCAAAAATGGCATTAACAATGAAAAATAATTTTCAATAAATTGGCTATTACCATCATTTAAGACTATTTTAACTTCAATACATGAGCTGGTAAACTCTCTAATATGCTTACTTAATTTCCTTAGTTGTCTATTTTTAAATTAAAATTTTAGCAAACTATTGAGCTGGCAAAGAGATCCCTATTCAGATCAATTGCTTCTTCTACAAGTTAATGCCAAGTCATTTCACCATTTGGACATTTACCTCTAATAAATGAGTCACCACCACCAAAATACTTAATTGGTGTCACATGAAGAATTACTTGAAGAGCAAAATAAATGTCAGTTTTTCAGAAGTCTCAAAGCAAGATATGAGCAGTAAGACACATATTCAGAAGGCACTGTTCATCTCATTTAATTGAACCTTAAAAGCATAGGCACATAGCTTAAGTGTGATAAGCTTAATGAACTGCCACATTTGAGCTGCGTCACTGTAACCAATAAATCTCATGTTCTTAAAACTAGCCAAGAGACTTCTTTCCAACCCATCTGGACTCATAATGGATTTTCAGAAGAGCCCATTAATGTCCCTTACCATCAGCCAGCCATTAGCCAGAAATTAGCATCTTCACAGCTCAGCCAGTTAAATACAATGGGACAACATTTTAACTGCTTCAGATGTTTAACACACTAATCCATATTACTTGATTATTTAATCTAAAATGGCCAACTTTCAGTTCAGTGGATAAGGAACGCTTCCCTAACTGATGTGCGTGTGATTTTGGGGTGTAGCACCTACCAAAATTTCAGAATAGTGTGGGGCTCTAATAGCCCTGCTCCAGCCATAGCAGAGTGAACCTACCTTGAAAGCTCACCAGCAGTGACAAAATTAATTAAATCACATATCAAAATGTATTTTAGATGCCAAAGAATATAATATTTGATTTCAAACCTTAGAACTGAGCAAAAAAATTTTAATTTTATTTACTTACATATAATTTACAGATACCATCTAGGGAAAGTGTAAAAATAGAGACAATCAAATTAACGATTTCACAATACTTAATACAGGCACAATGCAGTTCAATTTTCATGCTTCACAGCAGAAACTAAACATGGACTTCAGAAAAAATTTTCCAAGATCAAAAACTTCCTGTCTTGGAGGGGCCTGAACATTTTGAAAAACACCAAATATTGTTTAGCCTCAAGAAGAAATAGGTAGATATGCACTAGTCTGAAAAATAGGGTAACTCCTAGATATGATCCTAACTGAAGTCTGGTTGAGTAACCAAAAACAGGAGAGGACTTGCCATTGTTTCTTTCTCCCACTTGCCTAGGGCAGCATAGAACAGGGGAAGGAGTTATTAACGAGGTTTTTCAGAGGTAAGTTTGTTTCAATCACATTTCACTGTAACCACTGTTGTTACCTTACAGAGCTCCAGTAGACGAAAACTGCTGACCTAATTTATAAGTGACTTTTCAGAACATGGAGGAGGACGCTGTCGGCACAGTGACAAATTAAGACTGAATTGCTACAGCCCCGTTAAAACTTGCTTCAAGATAAAAGGATCATCACCAAATCCTACTGAGCTGACTTTGTACAAGTACATGTTATACACAGTACATGAAGGTCTAGATCATTTGGATGTGACATTGTATAAGTCATCCATTAAAGCTCTGCATGGTCTACCACACATGGCTGTTACCAGTAAGAGCCAACACTCTTAAAAGCAAGACTGGTATCTTCTATATTTATAGACAGCAACAATGAAATTACCAATTTTTTTAAGCATTTTCATTGCTCAGGTAAGGCACTGAGGCAACATTAAAGATGAAAGCTTAATAGAAGTAATTATTAATAATGAGATATAAACATTTTAAAGTCAGCCTTTTGATCCATGTAATATAGTAGTCATTAATAGATAGGATTGAAATAATTAGGTTAATTTATTAGCATCTTTAATGAGATTATTTTTCTGACTTGAGATAGCAGATACACATTAAAACACTTCAAAGGTGAATTGCTTCACTCTGATCATTTGCTCAGAGTAGAAGGTTTATTAAGTTTCAATAGTATATGCTGTGAAGATACACTAGTGTACAACCTCTCTTGAAAAATTCAGATATGACAATGACAAAATGGAGAATTAGAGTGAGTGGGAATATCAGCAACTTTGGCCAGTTGTGACATTTAATCTGAGATTTCAAGATTATCCTCCTCTTTGGGTTTAATATCTACTGAAACTAGAGAATATTTTATATCTTAAACCAGAACTGGGATAACCTCAGGGCTGTAAAGATAATAAAAACTCAAACGCTCATGAACAAAATGCTGGAATCATTGGGCTATGACATCCTTACCACTGCTTACTAATGAGCTGAGGGGCCCAGACCTGAGACCCTGGGCTACGGGGAATCTCTCCATGCTTCTAGTCCTGCCGATGACAGGACCATGAGTACCTGCTGCAGAAGCAGGAGCCAGGACTCCTGCCCACAGCTGAATTCTTAGACCACAAGTGCACGTGCCAGTGCAACGCGTCCCAGATCAGAAAAGATTTGATAGTTAGAAATGAGAAAACACACAATACCACATTAAGGGACCTACTTTCTGTTTTTCTCACCACCAGTGTCTTAGGAACTGCTAGTGTCCATCTGCAGCCTTAAAAGCTTTGAAAGACCATTCATGGATTTCCAGGCTAAAGAGTTCTGATGTCTCAATAGACTAAAGAATTTCTTTGTTTTAGTGCTTCCCCCAACCCAGAAATACTGAAGTCTGACAAGTTTCAGAGTTGGAATCAGTCCAGGCAGCAGAGCTCTTTGTGCCTTCTGCCCCTGCTTTATCAGGTGGGAAGCAAACCAAACAGATCTCATGGCATAATTTAAATCATACATTTAACAAACTGTATTTCTATGAAGTACAAGAATCTGCAACTTCTTTCTAAAAGCCTTAAAGTGGAACATTCTTAAATTCAATAACAACCCTATTAAAAAACAGCATTCAGAAAAGATCAACAGAACAGCATTGAAAATTGAAATGAAATTTCCGGTTCAACTGAATAGGAACAAAAATCATGTGGACAGGATACCTTTGGAGGAGAAGCTAAGGAGCACGCAGTTCCTGTCACTGCCTCAGGGAGGACAAAGATGCTCTGGGGACAAGGTGCAGGAAATTTCACAGCTTTAAGAGGGTCTGGAAGTATCCCATACCTACTGACGGGGGACCTATAAGCTACAGGGTCAAGTCCAGAAGCAAAAGCCAAGCTCAGAGCCTACAGAAGTACATTGAGAGAGTGACCTAATTTTACTAGAATGAAAAGGAAGCCAAAGATCCAAGTAGATAGATGTCTAGAAATTTTGAAGACACAGACAGAGTCTATTGTAAAAATAATTGTAATAGTCCTTACATTTGGATAAAGGACATATAAGAGAAAAGATTGAATACTGAAGGCGTCACCTTCCCTGAGAATATCACCCAGAACTGTACTCTGAGTTTAATTTTAGACTACCTGCACCATGCTCCACCAAGTACTTATGCTTTCTGTGCTTACAGTTTGAAAGAACTATTTAACATCTGTGTCCAAAACAATAGGATCCAGAATAAAATTCAGGTAAATAATTTCATCCATATAGATTTAGTTCACACCAGCATTCAATGTTATGCTGTTGAATTTGTTCTTCCTTTGTTTTCTTTTCTGACAAGTATCTGCATGTCTGGATTTCAGTCAGAACTGTGTGGGTTTTCATAGAGGATTCATCACTATAGTAACCAAGAACAAATCACCAAGTGTGAGGGGTTTTCTCTTTCCCTCTTTTTTCTGTTGTTTTTTTTTACCTTTTAAACTGACAGTAAAGTGGAACACAGTAAAATGGTTCAGATTCTCAGAAGCTTGCACAGAATTCCAGTGACATTTGTGTTTATAAGCCCTCTAGGATCCACCAGAAATCCCTACATAAATAGAATTATGTAGGAATTTTCTGCAGTGCTTTAATCCCATGACTACAATAGAATGAAGTGTTATTCTAAATAATTTTTTTAATAGGGAGACGAGGGTGGATAAAAAGTTCTACTTGTGAATTTTCTAGCCTCATCATCCAGATGAAAAAATTGGATGATTTTGAGATAAGTCACAAAGCATATCAAGGATCATTGATCACTGGTTAAGCAGATGATAAAAAGTCTGAGCCAAACAACTTGAATAAAATCCTGGGATAAATATAGCCTGTCCTTTTTAATCATTTCAAGAAAGCATTTTAAGCAAAACAAGACCTATTTTTTCCACAGAAATATTCCTAAATCCAATGCTCCTCAAATATTGCATAAACTAAGCCACTGAAAACAGTATTCAAGAAAAGGTTTTAACTGAAAGATCATATGTTTTATGTGTATATCTGGATGTATGTCTATAAATAAATTTGTAATAAGACACATTAAGATCTCAGGCTCCTCTGTAAATAACAGATGAAAGCAATTGCCTAAGTTTCTCTCAATTTACCACAGAAAACTTTTATTTAGCATTTCTATTTATCTGCCAGCAGCGTTCCTTATTTTAATTCTCTTGCTCTTAAAATGAACAGACATGGACATCTTGTAAAATTATTGCAGAATGTACAATATAATGAAAAGAGTTCTTGTTCACATCCTTGCTAAGCTCCTAATAACATACAGTGCACTGAAGTGCTCGAGCAGGTATCAGGAGTGAGCTGCAATCAGACACAAATCCCCAACTGTGAAATGCAGCTCTAGGAACGTTTGACATAATGTAGTCCAAA
Source organism: Anomalospiza imberbis (assembly GCF_031753505.1). Taxonomy (NCBI): domain Eukaryota; kingdom Metazoa; phylum Chordata; class Aves; order Passeriformes; family Viduidae; genus Anomalospiza; species Anomalospiza imberbis. The sequence continues at coordinate 41,904,700 of NC_089686.1, read as the reverse complement.
AACTGAATGACCAAAACTATGCTTAACAAATAAACCCCCCAAGTCTGAAACATTGAAATCAATTTCAAAAATGGGCGTCTGATGATCAAATTTCCATCAACAACTATTATCAGCTAACACTGCATATACAGAGGTGTAGGGAAATGACATTTGAACAGTCATAATGACTAAGTTTTATCCTGAATGAAAGTTAAATTGAACCTACTCATATAGTCATTAAACATACCGGTTTAAAATGCAAATGTCACAGACTGCTTAATCCCATTACACAATTTCCACCCTTTACAAATTAGAATGTTTTCCTCCTGCAACCTTATCAGCACAGGAAAAATGTATCAGGGTAGGAGGGCTTGTACATTTACTTGTGCAGGCAAGTCAATCCAAAACAAGATGATTGCATTAGTAGAAAATATCATAGAGACAGAGCAGCTCAGGTTCAGTTAGCTTAGTCCAGTGCTTTATCAAGCAACAAAATATTTTAGGAATTTCACTACTATTAACTCATTCATAATGAAACTACTTTGCCATATCTGGTTAATTCAAGAATGCAGCTATTTGCATCCTGAAAAGATCATCATATGTAACACCAGGTCCTCCTTATAGGAATGAGATCTGGACTGGAATGATAGGATGCAGTAGAAGCAGGACATACAGGGGCCCAATGAAGTGACAGCATGACAGTAAAGCTACAGTGCCTTTTGTTCACAGCCTACAGGTTTGCATTAAGGAGTTGCTATAGAAATGTGGAGATAGAATCCTACATTCAGCTCCAGCACTTTTCTCTCAGTTGTCACAAATTTTTACATGAGCTAGCAATGAAAACTAGTATACAAAATACTATTTATGGTCATTTTGATCTGGTGAATTATGCAATAAATAAAAAGGAAAAGAGGAAAAACTGCACTGTTATTGATATATTAAAGCTGAGGATGAAGTGACCATTCTGCACAATCCAACTTCTGCTCTGCCTGTCAATACTTTGGCCTTACACTGCATTTAATGCAATTTAATGCATTTAATGAAAGTAAGTTTAACATGTATTTGGCTAAGACATGTTTTCTAAAAGTGACATAAATTACATCAAAAAATAAGAAAATACATGTTCCATGACACTTTATTTTAATAGTTCATCATGTTAATTCATGCTAAAAAGTACCCATTTCTAACTTAAATTTGGCCGGCCTCAACCTTCTAGGGTAATTATCTTCTTTTATCTCCATAAATGAGAAGGCAATTGTTCCCTTTTCCAGCTTGATTAGAAAGCCCCAGTATTTTGTAACAAGACATTTCCAACTATAAGATAGTTCAGGGTTTGTTTCTCCCCTCCTAGCGAACATTTCTGACTATCATCATACTGATTCTACTAACCAAAGGAGAGATATAAAAGACTGAAATATAATGAAATGACAAATAGAATGAAGAATGATATAGTTCTCAAAATACACCCAAATAGCACATAGAAAATAATGACTTGTCTAGTTGGCCAATATGATTAACTGCTAGCCAAATAAACATTTCCCGGGATGAGAAGATATGGGGGAATCTTTGCATCTAGAGGTTATATCAGATGGCCTCTGTTCTATAAATGTCCCTTACGAGAGTGTTTGAAAAAAATAAAAAAAATAAGCTGCATATGAATAAGTTTCAGAGCACATGAGGACACAAAGAATAATCACTGCTTCCCTACTAAGAAAACTGTATATTTGTTGAAATCCCTTGCAAGGAACTGCTGAAAAAAGCAGAGTTAAGAGTCTGCACACAGTTCCCCAAAGGCAGCAATTGGCTAAGAGGACACTGGCTGATTAAAATAGAGTCTCTTCTTTATCCATAAAAGAGTTATGGAAAGCGGAGATTAAGGTATAAGACTAATGGGGTAAAACAGCTAAACCTGTGAAAAAGCTGTACAGCTGAATGATCACCCCAAGGACCAACCCATAAGGATGAGGATTTTGGGTACACTAAAATGTCAGTATCCTGTCATATGAGTTTACCACCTTGTATTTCTGGAAAATATGCCATCAGTGTTAGTGGAATTAAAAAAAAAAAAAAAAAAAAAAACAAAAAAAAAAAAAACAAACAAAACTTCTTTTCCTTAGTAGCGTCTAAGGGAAGAAAAAAAAAAAAACAAAGCCCAAACAACTTTATTTAATATTAGAATATATAACAAGAAGAAATTAATGAAAACATTGACTCCATTAGCAGCCATCCTGTTCTTGTAAATAAGAAGAATTGCACAACAAAATCTCTCAAATATGGAAAATGTCAGATTAACAAACACCACCTCCTGAAAGAAAGCACCTAACTAATGAGGCCAGGTCTAATTTATGTCCACATTGACAGCTGTCTTAAAAACAGATTCACGGATTCCCGATAACATTCTTTCAAACCAGTTTCCATAGCAACTGCCACCCCATACTCCTTTCCCTAAGGCACAAAACATCTAATAAAATAATCTAATAAAATAATAATAATAGCAACAATAACAACAACAATACTATCTACTTCCACAATGTCTATCAGGAAAATAGGTTAGATTTCTTCTAAGAAACAAGTTTGACTCTTACAGTGGAGATTCAACGTATTGCAAACGCATTATAATGTATTTTTTTATTATTTATTTTGTTTTTTGAAATGGAAAACAGAAACACTCAACTCTCTAGAATCAGAGTGAACTGTCCTTTTCAAACTATTTGTTGCTGGTGGTAATGAATTTCAGGAAGGAAAGCAGACAAATGTATAAAAAGAGAAAAAGGAAACACAGCAAGAACAATCTAGTAAGCTATAATTTTAACTTGTTGGTCAGGTCCTGTCCATTATGAATCGATTTAGGCAGTCTTCCTGACAGCTGTTGAAAGAACTGGGAAAACCTGATAACTTTTCGAGTAAGTGATGCCCACTATCAAGATCAGTGACATCTATTCTTTCTTTGGCAGCAGTGATAAAGGAGTGTAGTATTTTCTGGCTCTCAGAAAATTCCAGGAGAGCTGCAAAACCAGATTTTTTTGCTACAACAGAGGACGAGAATTTAACCAAATAGTGCATCTGGTATCAAGCCTAGCAGAAATATCAGTGTATGATACCATAATAGTACATTATATATCTTCTCTCTATTCCCTCATGGGTTGTGCGTGACTCATATATGCCTCATGATGACTGTAAAACTGCTGAAAACCTATGCAATTATTCTTTCACAGTAGATAAATTAAACAGATATACACATGTCTTATAATGTACCTATTAGTGGGCAGATATTCTTGAGTTATTCCAGAATCTGGTATTTTGATTGTTGAACCTATGACAAAAAATATTTTCAGGTATGTTCTCAGGACAACATGCAGACCAACAGAACAGCAGCAATGAGAACAGGTACGTTTACACAGAGATCTAAAGATCAGAATTCAATAAACAACCTCCACACACACCCCCACACTTTTTAATACAACCTAACATCAGAGAATGGGTTCAAATTTCTGATGAGCAGAGTAGTTTGACTTGAAGTTCTAGATTCAGACATGTAGGGTCACCACCATCTTGAGTGTGTAAAAGAAGCTTAAGTGTGGAAGATATCTTAGTTTGGGGCTGGTTTGGTCAGTGCTGTTCATATCCAATCCTTTTGATCCAAAGGCAGGCTAAGAAGTAGTTTCAGATCTCTGTAGACAGACTTATACACAGCAAGCACACATATGGAAACAAGGAAAACCTTATTAGGAGGTTTTATGTTCTTATTAGCAAAGCTGAGAAAAAATTAAGCCTTAAAACAAATTTTGATTTCCTGCAAACAAGGCAACCAACAGTGAAATGGTCTGAAAGGTGAAGGAAGAGTTACACCATTTCCTGTGCCCAGAATCCAGGAACTTAACCATCATGCTGTGAATATGCTTTCTGGAAAGAGTTTGCAGTTTGTTTTTGAGAGAGAAAAATGCATATGCAGAGTAGTCTCTTCCATGCTTACGATCAGTAAACTAGTTCTTGAACATCTCCAGTGAGGGAGACTCTACAACCTCTCTGGACAACCTGTTCCGGTGATTGGTCACATACACAGTGAAGTTCTTGCGCATGTTCAGGTGGAACTTCCTGTGCATCACTTTCTGCCTATTGCCTCTTGTCCTATTGTTTGGCACCACTGAGAGGAGCCTGGATCCAACTTCTTGACACCCTCCCTTCAGATACTGATAGACACTGATGAGGTCCCCTCTCAGTCTTTTGTTCTTGAGACTGAACAGGCCCAGCTCCCTCAACTTCTACTTGTAACAGATGCTCCAGTCCCTAAACCATCCTTGTAGCCCTCCACTGAAGTTGTTCCAGAAGCTCTGAGTCTCTCCTGTCCTGAGGAGCCCAGAACTGGACACAGCACTCCAGATGTGCTTCACCAGAGCTGAGTAGAGGGGCAGGATCACCTGCCCCAACCTGCTGGCAGTGCTCTTCTAGTACACCCCATTGGCCTTCTTAATCAAACGTTCCAATCCTAATCCCCTCCTACTTGAAAGTAACCAGCTGCTTTGAAATACCACACAGTTAAAGCAGAACAGCATGTGATGCAAACCTTTAAGTAACTTCCCAAACAGGCAGCCCAGATAACACTAAGGGTAAAATATTGTAAATTCTCTACTTAATCAGGTGCAGAGAACAAAATTAAAGAGAGAAGTGATAAAGAGCTGTGAGGGAGATAAAATCTGAGGGAGTGAACTGGCAAGCCTAGAACAGTTCCCCTCTATGTGATTCCCTGCACACTGTGGCCATTTAAAAATTCAGAGGATCAAATCTGCATGTACAGCCAAGCAAGCAACAATAAATGAGCATTACAGTGATGCTGTTCCTTAGGAAGGTGTGAGCATGTCTAAAGCAGAATTCTTCAGCTGGCACTGACTGCATCAGTGTGTTACTTGCTTTGAGAGCACAGGTATGTTTTGTTTCAACAGGATGCAGCTATGGGTTTCTGACACTCAGTGCCATTACAGGAGGCTAAGTCTAGGCTACAAATCTCCAGCACAACCACTTTCAGAGAGCAGTAGAGGTGTGCTGAGGTTCTGCATATCCTATTCCTTCTCCATCCCTGGCAACAGCACATATGCATGATTACACACAGACATACACAGTAAACACGAGCTGCACTTTAACCTACAGTTTTGTTGATATTAGTGCTTCTCATGACATTGCAGATTTTCTCCCTCAGATGCACAGGTTCCCCCCATCTTACATCTATGTAAACTTAGCACTGGTATCTGCACAGTCTGAGTAAATTCTGAAGTTATTAATACTCTCTTTTCCCCCCAGCTTCCTTCCCCTAATTACTGTGCAAGAAAGAAAAGAGACTGAGATTACAAGAAACAGGTCGTTTAAGGATTCACTTTCTAGACATTCTCCAGCCTCTCTATACAAAAGCACTAACAGTGCCTGAATACTCGCCTGTTCTGTCTCTACCACTGATTTATTATAAAACCTTGGGTACTGTGACTTCCCTCTGACTTCTACTGTCTTCAAAATGCAATACCAAAGCTTATATTAATACTAATCCTCAATTCATATTAATGTTAGTGCTTATAGTGAAACTAAGACCTACATTTTTCTAATAAAAAAATTACTTATCTGTTGTGAAGATATTTTAGTTAATAACAATTAAGACACAACAAAACTTTGCTCTAAAATAGACAAAATTGGCAACAAGTGACAATATATCCCTCTTTTGTTATCTTTCTTGTCCTTATTTCCTTAGTAAGATAAACTTCACAGAGCCATTTTTAATAGTTCAGATACAATAAGAGAACAATAAAATTACCAACAGGCAGTAGTGCCATTTTACTCCAGTTTAACACCAAAGTAGTAATCTGTTCCAAGATCATTGTTATTTCTTCTTGAATAGATTCATTATCTCAGTTGTCCCATCAGCTATGGCAGAAGTTTATTGCTTTTAAAGCAAGAAAAACAGAAATAATGTCCCTATGCAGTTCATGAGACACACTGGATTTCATTTTGAAGCTCACGCAGAAGGAAATGCAAAGAGAGGGCAGACTGGTGGCTGTTCCTTGTACCATTTCTCTCAGAGAAGATGCACGGCAGCTCTGTGCAGCTCCAGCCCTGTGTGGTGCATGTTCTCCTAATTGAAGGGAGCATCTCTCCAAGCTCCCGTGGCAGGCTGCCTAGCCGGGCGCGAGGCTGGCTCCTGGCAGGTGACAAAGTGCTCTCGCTCCCCGGCTCGCCAGGCTGCAAGGGCACTGCTGCTGCCGAGCGAGCCGGGGGAAAGCGGGGGGAGCACCGAGGAGAGCAGGAGGAAGAGCAAAATTCCAGCTGCACTTGCTCACATAAGAGCTCCCTGTTAAACAGCCTTGGAAACAGCCACAGCACCAAGTTAGAGGAAGCCTGCACTGTGCCAAGTTGGCACCTGCTGGGGAGGAAAGGAAGCTGCTGGCGAAAAATAACTAGAAAGATAAAAGAGTGAGGAGTCACTAGAAAGATGTTAAATATTTAAAAGAAGTATGGAAAATGGATATTAGGTGCTGCTTTTGCCCTAAAACTACAGTTTGGTAGGAAATCCTCTGTTAAATTAAAAAAGCTGAGAAAAATCCAGCCAATACCATCTCAGATATTTGTCTTGCTAAAGTAAGCAAGCTGGGCAAAGCACAACTTGGTGGTCTGCTATGCAAGCAGATGGAAGGTTAAATTAAATTTCAGGAAGCCATGCAAAGACGAACATGGTGTTCTCCACTTCATAAAAGAAAGCAATTTCACTGGGAAATTTATCTTTTGGTATAGGTATAAAACAGAATTAAAGCTCTTCCTATTTATTAAAATGTTTAAGATGTCTCCCCTAGTGCCCTAAACCAATTTAAGCATTGCAACTGCAAATTGCCTACCAAAAATTCACCAGTGATTACATAAGTGTAGAGTACTTCTGTTCCTGGAGTCTCAGCGGTAACTCGCATAACAAGAATTCTATCACAATGGTTTTTACTCTTGTACCCAATAGCTTTGTATTTACAATCATTAAAATTAAAAACCCACATGCCACCACACACAAAGCAAGTGCCTTAAGTGTTTTTCAACATTTGAGCTAAGTAAATACTACCTACCTGTTAAATAATGTAAAACACACACCACAATTATCAAAACTTACCACCTGTAACAAACCCACTGCAGGACAGAACAGGTAAAGAGGTTATTCTAATGAGGTCAGCAGAAAATTCTAGTGTCAAGCTCTACCTCTAAAATTTAGGAACCCCTAACAGAGCAAGTTTAGGAATATTTCAGGCTGTATTCTAAGTATTCCACAATCACCATAATTTAGACAGCATGATCATTTGGACATTTTGCTAATTTGATTTGCAGGTTTTCTTAGCCAACATTAAAGAAGAGAAAACTTCTGATCTTTGATGGATACAAATCTATCACAATCGAGCAACAAAATTCTGATTTTACGTAGAAAATAAGACATGTTACTTTTGGTCATTTTATTCTGCCCCGCCAGATGCCAAGTTCAATTATTTCCTGGAGTTTCCTAAATATTTTCCCTGCTTGGACATTTCTATCTGCTTGTTACCACTATGAACAAAATTGTTCATAAAGATTCATGTAAAAAAGTATGAACCTAAGGTAATAGAAAATTCCTCTGAGGAGTTATTTTTAAATAGTGTTACTGCTCAGCCAAAACAAGCAATTTTGCTTGCATAAAAGGACAGTAAAGAATAGAGAAAAGGTGGGGCTGAGATTTATCAAAGGGACCATTGATGCAAACATAGGTATGAGATAAGTTTCAGGTAAGTGTTGTCTGAGTGAACAGAAATCAGTCAAGTACTGGCTACTTTGAGAATTTAACCTCATTTTCTCTTCACCTGAGAGATGTTACAACAGTGAAACAGGGACCCTTGGAAAAGTCACCAAATTAATCATAAGATTAATGGAGTTACAAAAATCTTTTGCCCAAGTGAAAAAATATCCATAAACTTTTTCATGCAAAAAGGGGCTATATCACAGCAGAAGTTTATGTAATATAAATAGACTGGTGAAATGGTGCTGCTGAGATAGAGGAACTAGTGGGAGCAGGGAAAGCACAAGGAGAATTTGTTATTGTTCTCATCGCCCAAGCTATCCAGTAATCTCATAACAACAAAAACCGCTAGTTTGAAATGGTGGGAGGAAAGGTCCCTTAGTTTTGTAGAAGGAAAGGAGGCAGGAAGAAAGGGACACTCCATTCAGGATCTCAGAATTGCTTTGTACTAAATGCACAATTCAAATTACTTGCATGTGAAGGTCAGACTTGGTGCCATGCATAAGCACAGTGCTTATGAAAACCTTTCCTTGCTTTCAACAATGACAAAATGAAAAATTAATATATCTACTGAATTAAACCTGATGTGGTTTAAAAAATGGAATCCATTCTGTTTTCAATTTTAATCATTCATAGCTCCTATTTTATTACACCAAGAGACAGAACAAACTTAAAATGCATTAACTTAGTTAAACAAAGCCTGCTTTTATGATGCAAATGCCAGTCTTCAGAGTTCAGTAAGTTCTTTTACATGTTATATGACTTGTCTACATTATCTCAGCTGACAGGTTTTTTTATAGCTCCTTTTTTCAGTAGGTATCAGGGTCTCTGATTCTACCACCCACAGCCATGCTGATCCAAACGTTATCTGTAGTTATGCACAGTTGTTTCACAAGCAGCTCCTGCTCTGCAGGATGACACATGGTAACCTTCATGTTCAGAGCAGCTCACAGGAGAAATCTTGCCCAGCCCTCATGGAGAGCACATTTTATTCCACATACATACACACTTAGCAGGTACAGCCAAGTACCTGAATTCTCAGTTGTTATATGTCAACAGCTCCATGTATTTGTTTCCTGTTTGGGAACTGAGGCACCATGAATTACATCACCTCTTCCTTCTCTTTGCTAGATGAGGTTAAAAAAAAAGTTTCATACATAGATAAACTTGCCTGGTTTTTCACTGGATCAAAAAAAGCAAGCAAATTAATTAATCAAAGTCAGAAAAAATCTTTTTAAATTACTGGGAGAATATATGTAAAAAATTAAGAAATTAATTATTCAAAGGTAGTGAATCATATGAACAAATACTGTATTTTAGAAACACTGTGACAAGAACTAAGAGTCATAAAAGCATCAGGCAGATATACTAATCCAGGTATTGGGAAAGGAACCAAAAAAACTGCCCCATTGAAGTGCTGATAATCCCTGTGAGAATGTATTTAAAGTAGTTGCTAATTAAGAGAATTCCTCCACTTTGAGCCAACCAGAGTAGTTTAACCCTTTAACATAGAGACATCTTATTCAGTAACACAAGAATTCCTTTAATTTTTCTTTTGCTGCAAGAAAAGCAGAGGGACTTAATTTTGCTATAACACAAGTAATAAAAGAGGAGACTATACTAAATAATGTCAACGTGAAGCAAGACTCAATGCCTTAGCAATGCCACAGTCCAGCATAAGCAACCAAACAGATTATTTTAAATCACACCACGCAAATAAACAACTTATTTTAAAAGGCAGTTTATGAAGACTATGTATGTCCTATGTCCATCTTGTATATAAGTCAAGAAGAACAATTAATTACTGGTCACATAAATCAAAAAGTAGCACATAAATCAGAAGTAGCATGTGTGGAAATGTAAGATGCATGGCCAGTACTGTGTGGAAATGTAAGATGCATGGCCAGTACTGATATGTACAGTTGTGAAATGGAAAAACAAGACACACATAAGCAACAAGACAGGAAAGAAGTTCCCTGGGTTGTGTTTCAGGGGAAGGATTCCCTTTTTCCTCTTCCACACTAGGTGGTCATAAGTCTACTTTCTCTTGCTCAAGTTCCCTCAGAAATGTTGTGCAAGTGATAGAGTAGTAATAATAGTACAAACATAATTAGGATACATTACACAAACTAAATTGTACACAAATGCCACACGTGCACAGCTTTTTCACTACAAACTGAAGAAAACCATGTAAGGAATTGTTTTGCTAGAATTCAGAGTAGCTTGAAGATTGCAGCTCTTTCCTGGCCTATTTATTCATTATGAGTTTGCAGTTTTGGAAAATTGTCCTTAATAATCACCTCCCTCAATACTCAGTGAAATGGAGCTATGTTTCACTACATACAATTGAAGATGTAGTACAGATAGGCAATAACTTTATAATGATGGGGAATAAATATTAAGTAAATTCCATAATCACATCATTAAATAAACTTAAAAGTATTTTAAACCTGAGCACAGAGAAAAAATAAAGATCATATGACTTCCAAGAAAGCACAAAATTCCATTACTTCTTCCCATTTGAGTGGCCTTCTCTTGAATGCAGAGAGCACAGTTACCATCAATGCTAGTCATGCGGCAAACGACTACAGAACCATTACTAACCAGGGATGCTTGTTACCAGAGGGACAGGTAGGCCTCCTTCTGTTGCAGTAAGGTAGAAAAATCATAAAGAAAGGCTTCATAAAATCAAGCTGCTCTCCTAAAATAAGTGGGTGGCCTTGTCAAGCTAGCACTTTGCAAGTTCCCATGTGAAAGCAATCCTGGTGTGAGCAGTTTGCTAACATAACAATCTATTCCTGGGTGAAAAACAACTAACACCTGTATAAACTGTTTTTACACCGTTAGACAGAAAAATGAAAGCTATCTCTCACAAACTATTTTTCCTGCACATACACACCAAGGGTTTGAATGACCAATAAATACAGAATAACAACCTGTCACTGACCAATAAAGTAACTGGCAAGAAACCTACTAACCAATTAGAGTCACACAGGAGGTCGGTAAAACTATATAAACGGGTTACATGAATAAAGGTGCTTTTTCCACCATGAAGAAAATGGAGTCCATGTGATTTATTCCCATATCCTTCCACCATAACTTCTATGCCTTCAGCCTTTGTTGTATGTCCCTCCTGCACTGAGTGTGGACAATACAGACCTCAGCACCACGCAGAGCCCCGCAGCAATGGCAGAGGAGGTGGCACAGGTGGGAGCTGGACATTCGCTGCCCTCGCTCAGGGATCACAGCCAGCAACACTGCATTGCAGCTGCCACTGCCAACTATGTCTGCCTCCCAGTCAGGAAAGTTCTTCTTCTGGGCAAAATCATTCCTAGGCTTATTAAGTCCTTACTTTTCACATGATGTGGCCACATTTCCCCAACAATTGCTCCAATCCCGATTCTTCCTTTTTCTAATTTACAGCTATCCCATCACTGAAAGAAATTAATCTAAAGTGCTACATCTAATCCGAAAGTTTCTCATCTCAAAACATCAGCTAAGATTTTCAAATAACTATAATACAGGTTTATCACTTTTGAAGGTACAAAACCATGCAGATACTATGTATAACTAATATGGCACCAGGATATACTTGTTCTCAGTTCTCACTTTCTTGGGATAGCAATGCCCCAGATTATCCAGAAAGTCTAACAACTGACAAGAAACGTGCCCCCCCCCCCCCCCCAAAAAAAATAAAAACAAATCCCAACAAATTCAAAGCAAATTAAAAGTAATATTTCCTGTTCTTTGAGAAAAACCAACATTTCAAATTACATTTTCATTTTCCGTTGGGATTACCACTTACATACAGTCATAATGTTTAATAATGCCAGGACAAAGAATAATGGATCAAAGTAAAGATTTTCCTATGCATCAGCCTGATTTTGGACTGTATGGAGTCTACCCGAGTCTCTGTAGGATTCTGTGATTTGTTCCCCTCTGCTGGTCATCCTACCTTTGAGCTATTTGTCCTAAAATATGACAAAATGGTTCATCCAAAGGTTTAACTGACACACAATTCTGGATGTCAGTCAGAAAGTCTAGTCTATGCATGTGGTCCTTTAAGGAATCATAGTTTAGGGGAAACAAATCAACAAACAAGTCAGAAAACCAACCCAGCCGATTCAAATTCAATTAAAGTGTTGTGATTCAGGTCTACTACACCCATAATTGTTTTCACTGTTTCTCAGTGGAGGGGAGGAGGAAAGGAAGTTCATTGAGTTATTTCTAGCACATATGGAAACAACACATCAAATCACCTACTAAAGCTTTCAGCTAGAAAAGCTACGCAGCAATTCAACAGCTTAGTATTTTCATTCCATACTTGTGGAACTACAGACATTATAATAGGAATCTTGTGCAGCATCTGACACTCAAGTGTGCTGTAATCAAAGATGTATCCTTCCTGAAATATAGATTTTCATCAAAACATGTATTTTGGTCAAAATACGTGTGATCAGACTTACAGAAACAAGAAGGTAAAATGAATAACATGTAGACATTTACATTAGGTGAAGCCCTGCATAGGTTTTTGCACATTTTATTTTTTACTTATGGAGAATATGATAGTTTTAGTGCTCCTTAAGTAGATCTTTTATCTAATGCATATGATGGGATTTTTTTTTTGGAAGCAGAGTGGAGGCTAGCTGCAACTCTTCACCTCAACAGTGCCATTGGAAAACATCCCCATCTTCAACATGGAAAACCTGATCAACTCTATTTAAACAGTAAGCAATTATCTATATTTTTGTCATCCAACCTGAAATTTTGAAGCCTTGGTTTTCAATGTTTCCAAATCGATTGAAGCAGATAAAGCAGCCTGAATATCTTATCATGAAAGAAAAAGATGAAAAAGTACATAGAATAAATTTATTCTAATATAGATCTAGTAGCTAAAAATCTCCTCAAAGTGCAGAAAGTTACATCAGTGATACCCTACTAGAAAAGCTTTAGGATGAATAATACAATGAATGTTGGAGTGAAAGAAAGAGCACAGACTGTTTTTGAGTTAAATCTAAAAAAAAGCAGCTTGGCATTTTTAAAGTAGTCTTCCATCTTCTGTGGCTAACTGAAATTGCCAGTCTTCTTACACTGGCAAATAACAAATACAGAATTATAACAGGAGAAGACAATGTGGAAGCCCAAAGTGAACTGTACGTCTGTAGAGGGTAGCAGTTCATTTCAACATGGAGTTCTAAAAAATTAGCAAAGTAGTAACACAAATGCAAGGTTTATCAAGACAGTATATGACTTTTTAACACTTCCCATGTATCCCTTTAAGGATTTTACTCTAGATATCATCACTCAGACCTAACAGAAAGAAACATCAGATATTTGCTCTGGAAAAACACACTGTGATTCTGAAGAACCTCAAACATTCCTTCTGGGATGTGCCCACCACACATAGTCCATCACCAGCTTTCTGCTTTGACTGCTTTTTATCCCTTTATCCTAGCATAAAGGCACTACTCTTTAGGGCCCCTTTTCAAACTCTCTGTTAATGACTTGTACTGGCTGCATATAGCAGGAGGAGTGGGAGACACTGAGGTCAGACAGCTCCTTCTGTGCCATCACCTAATGTGTACTAAACAGTTTCAGTGGAACTGAAAATTCCTAATGATTGCCATGGACTTTGTAAACATATTCGTTGCAGACAAAATAAGCTCTTGTGACGTAGGAGCCTGTAAAAAGGGAGCTTTTATGAGCTCATTTGCTGTATATTCCAAGTACTGCTGATATACTGCTTCTTTCCTTAAGTGGCATCTTGCATAAATAAAACTGTCATATTCATATTTATGCCTCAGAACTAGAGGTCAGCTGAAAAATAGTTCCACCACCAATATCTGAAGCACAGGCTGGAGAATTCTACATGGCAATTTTTCACTGTATTATCACATAGCAAACACAAAAGGGAAAAAAGAGATATTTCTTTTAGAAAATTTTATCTCCCAAGAAAGCTCATGCCCAAATAGTGAAAAGTAAGTGTTAGAAGAAAACAATCTGACAGCCACTGACTCTGCATAACAAATATGCCAGTGCACTTGAGACACCACTGTGAAAATCTTTATGACATTTATAAGGAAGGATTCTAAATACACACTGAAAGACAGCAAGGTGCTGTTTATCTGTCAATTTATTAGATGTGCTCATTAGTAGCAAGCTATCATAACTTAAACCATCCAAAATAGCTCACTCAAAAATATTTCCCACAATCCACTAAATATTCTGCATTAGTATCTACCCATGAAGGTAACATTACAGACAAAACATCTATTCTGTAAAAAGGGTGGTTTATAGTTCATAAACACTACTGTAAGAGCTCTCTACATAAAGATTATAACCACTTTTCAAGGACATTACAGATAGAATGATATAAATACAGAATTATGGTTCAACTGTGTCTGAAAAGGTTGACAAAGGAAGAAGGAAGAGACTCAGGAGCCTGTAAAAACACAGAAAACAAAATGAGGCATAGAAAAAGAACAAAAATATTCATTTGCACAAGGCACAAGCATCTTAAAATAGTTTAAATGCTTTGGCCATAAAGCCTGAGCTGTACTTTTTTGGCCAGGCTAAAGGACAGATGAGCAGAAATTTAACTCCAGCCTACAACTATCTGAATGGGAGTTAAAATTTACGTTAGTCAGAGATGCCTCTCTCCATACTGCCTAATGCTACAACTATAACCTGTTGTCACTGCTCTCATCTGGTTCTGATTAGAGAAAAGTTAATTAGGAGGGTAGAACAGCTAAGGGACAGCTGATGAAACCTCCACCCTCAGATTTTCAGCAGGGTAGTGGCACTGATATAGAGGAGATTGAGAGAGATACCCTTTAAATCATGTTTTTAACAATCAACAAAACACAGGAAGAATATGGACGGTAAAAAGCAAATACAGCTGATGCACATATGTGCAATGGTGCTAAGATATAAATTTTAAATTATAAAAATGACACCTGAAAAAAAATAAAAACTTTAAAGAAACCAAAACATTTTTTGGATTCTCTGCTTTATCATATATGCGAAACAAAACAACTCTTCCATCCCAAGTCCATACTACCTTCTTTCCTCTTTGACACTAAAATGCCAGTCTAAAGAACAACTTAAAAAAAAAAAATCTAAAGCATGAACTGAAGAAAGCTATGAAATATGACAAGCATGTTCCTTCTCATTAATAAAGAAATTGAGGTGGGAAAATAACAGTGAGAATGTTCTAATTTTAAGGAACACTATGAAATATTTGCTGTTACAAATAATACGAATGGCCTAACAACAGTATTGACCTAAGGCAGTTGATTTCATTGGGTTTAATGACCCATTACACACAGCAGCCCAGAGCTTTGCTCTGTGCAATCAGATCTAATAGACAGAAGCATTGTATCTATCACTTAGTGTTCAGAACCTGTTTGCTGTTGACTTTCTGAAGTTTATTTTTAAAATTCAGCTTTACATACTAAGTATCCTTCATGAGATATCCCTAATCCTCGAGTACATGCCAACTGAACAGGGAGGTTTGTTCAAGAGCACATTGTCTCACTGGCACCCCAGCGCACTACTAAATGTGACCTTGGCTCTTTCATGCTGAAAATGTTATTTCAAGGTGTGATGAGGTACATGAGCCAAGAGTACAAAATACTTGAAAAAGCCAAAGCAAAGATAATAGAAGATTGGCCTGTTTCAAAGAAAAATAAAGGCTGACTTCCTCATATCCCTGAGGGCTGCTGACCAGAAAAGGCTTATCAGCTGTCCCATCAGAGTCAGTAAATCCAATAATGCTGCCTATTGATTGCTCCTGATAAGCAGTACATATTTGCTGACATTTTATAAATCCTGTCTCTTTCCCAGTGATAAAAAGGATATTACCAAGACTGACATGAACAGGAAAGGGGTTATATCAGAATACACTGACCTTTCAAAGGCCACATGGATGTTCCCAGATGATTTGCAATTACTTGTTGACCTCCACAGGACATACATGGGGACTAGTCTCAGTACAATGTAGCTTTATGAAGTTATTCTATTAGGGATCTAAATAAAAGACTCTTGTGAGATAATATGGAAAAAATTATTTAAAAATGAATAGTAGGAAAATTATTTAAACTGATTTAGACTATTCAACAGTTAAGTGACAAAGTGCCTGAGTTCAAAGCATGGCATTTCTTATGGTGTGTTTTCTCACTTAAAGTATGATTAACAAGATTTGAGCATTTCACCTCTGAAAGACAGATGACATGTCTTCACTCTCAGTATTCATGCAAAGAATAAAGGCTGTAATACCTGAGTGCATGTACACAATCAGAAAAGCTATCATGTTTGGAGTGAAATTCAAATACAATATAGGCATAAAAGCAAGTAAGGTCTTAGTTGAGTAGCTTTATACTTAGAATCATTAATATCTAATTCCAGATATATCTAGTAATTCCCATTTCAGGCAGCGGTATTTGGAAGGATTTGGTACAAAAAAAGAAATGGGCCTTGGTAAGGAGGCCAAAGATCTGCCTCAGTGCTCCAGGTCTTTGCACACTTGCAGGAAACAGTTAGGATCAGCTTTTTCAGAAGGGTTTCAGAAGCTCCCAGTACCTACACCTTGTCTAAAGCACACCTTTCAGGGCCACATCTTCCCACCCTCTGGAAACTAGACCACTCATGGAAAGCCAGTTTCCAATAGATCAGAGATAATTTAATTATGCTTTAAGTACTTGTTCCACAAAATAGTCACATTGTCCATTTTTCAGTCTTTCCACCTAAGGCTAGATGCCCATTCACAGGTGTCCCACACTAGGCTTTAATGATTGTAACTATGATCACCTTTTTGTCAAGCCTACATATACCATATTAGTTTGATGTTCTTGAAAACTCCCACAGAGGCAGAGTTCAGGCTCTCTCTTCATGGAGTTGAGTTGACACACAGAAAGTGCTGTAATCACAATCTGTTTTAAATTGACATGCCACCATTGCATTGGCAGTCTTATTTACTTCTGGCACTTCAGTAGTTCTTTGATTTAATAGAAGTTCTTTACCATAGACTGTCTAATTCAGAAATCTAAGAATAACATAGGAATATCAATTAGACCTTAAAGTGTGAATAAAGTGCAAATGCTCCAAGTCATTATGCCTTCCACAGGTCAGCTTGTGATGCAAAAAAATATGGATCTGTCAGAAGTAACTAAGCACTT
Organism: Anomalospiza imberbis; assembly: GCF_031753505.1. NCBI lineage: Eukaryota > Metazoa > Chordata > Aves > Passeriformes > Viduidae > Anomalospiza > Anomalospiza imberbis. Next base: position 41,887,762 of record NC_089686.1, on the reverse strand, counting down.
TATAAGCATACAACAAAGTCAACATTCACTGAGTGCTTATACTTTTTGAGAACATGCTGAGAGCACTTTAGTTCTTTAAATTCATAGAGTAAGTCAGTACAGCTGCTGCTTCTCAGCTGAAATAACAACAGTCAACTGCTTTTCTAAGATTTTCAAACACAAAAACTTTTCTCATTTATTTTAATGCCAGCACTCTCTATTTACAGATGTTAATTTGGTCTTTGACTTCTCTCAGCAAAAGAGAGACTTAGGAGAGAGAAAAATAAAGCATCTGGCTCCTGGTAACGGAATAGTTTTGCATGTAAGCTGACTTGCACCTTAGATAGCCTTGAACTCATCAACCAATCATTACTAGGGACAGAAAAGAAAGAAAGAAATCTTTCATATTCTGCTATTAGAAACCGGCAAATTCTTGCCTTCCAAATATGAAACCTGCCGTACATGAACATAAATCTAAGCATATAATAATCTTAAATTATTAAAACTTTATTAAAACTGTTGTAAAAATAGGACACAAAAAATAAAATGCTGAAAAAGAGGAATGGGACACAAAAAATAAAATGCTGAAAAAGAGGAATGGACTTTTTGAAAGGACAGGATTAAATTGATTAAATGGACATTCTGAATAGTCATTCCAGTCCTGCAGTTCTGCTATCAGGGCTCTCAGCTTCAGACTTGCTTGAATTTTCATACCTATTCTTCTTCTACAGACACTTTCCTTATTTACTAATTCATAGATTCAGCCCATACTATTCTGTGCAAAAGTAGCTATACATTACAAAATGCTATGTTAAGAGAAAAGTTGTGCTATTATATCCCATTACCAATATTAATACTCAAAATCAGAGCCTACCTTTAAAATTCAAAAATAACATTAATATCATAGTCAAACACACCCAAAGTACAAAAGCTGGTACCTATCACAGCAGGAATTTACTAATATTCTTTATCAACTTATGAAAATTCTATCTATTTTTGAAAACAGGGATATTTTCCTTTCTCATTGAAATTGAGGATTTGCATGTGGCTGACATCAGGGAGCCTTTTTTCTTCACAACACAAGCAATGCATTGTCTAAGAACAAATTTCATAGTCTGTTCATTCAAACCAATCACTTTTGTCAGCAGCATTGGTGATGTGTACTAAATTACCTGGCAGGTAGAGCAAAGAATCAGTGCTGAACATTAAATTGCAAACATTACTGACAATGGGAATTTGAAAAGGTAAAATGAGCATTTATTTCTGTGAAATGGGAGAGACAGAAAACAGTAATTTCTGTCTAATGCAGGACCAGGGTGTGTGATGACACCAACTGTTGCATTCAGACTCCACAGAGAAAAAAGGCAGAAGATGCTGATGTCCCACTCCACCATGGCCATGCCCAGCCACCCTGAAGCAGTATCTAACACCAGTTCACCTCGCCATGCCTGATCCTAAACCTCACCCAAGGGCCAGCATCCTAGCCCAGCCTTTGCCTGCCCCATGGAGCTGTCTGATGCCCCAGGGCTGGGGCTGCCCCAGCCTGTGCTCACTCCCACTCCCTGAACAGGGAGGTCCCACAGACCACAGCAATTTCCTCAGAAGAGGAACTCAGGTGATCTGACTGATACTTAGATACACTAGAAATTTCACAACTCATTCTTTCATTAGGAATATTAAACAAGTTCCTCCAACATTTAACTCAAATGTAAGCCTTTTGGAGAAGCTTTCCTCAATTAGAAACTGGGTTTTGGTGAAATTGTCTTCAGTTTTTTCTCACCAAGTACCCTCAAAGCAATAGGTGCTTTCATTGCCTGAAAACAAAATAAACAGAAAAAATCCATAAGACTATTAGCCCCAAGTAACTTGTGAGGATGTTTTTTCTTTCACATTAATAAATGTAATTAGTGCTGTGGGTGACAAAGCTCCATTTCTCTCTACCTTCTTCCTACTTTAAATATTGCCCAACTGCTACACAAACTATACCCTTTAAGCAGTGCTCTACTCCTCAGAAAAGACAGACTTATGGTCCAAGGCAGTCATTCAAAAAGTGGGTAAGGTCACAGACAATGTAAGTCAACCTATGTAATTGCAATGTACAGAAGCCAACTGGAGTCAACTGTTGTTGTACCCATCAGACATCTTGGGAATGCTATTCTGCTTCTTCTTGCTTTAAAGTTAAAAGAGTTACTGAAAATTGAAACTATTATTAAAGAATTAAAAAAGGCCTCCTTTGGCACAGTGCTTTGCATTTTATATTGCCCGAAAAAGTCATTGTCTTCTATATTTGCTTTTCTCCAAGCAGCTGCATTCACTGTAGAAACATTAACCAAGTATATTCTAGCCAAAAAAAGGCAAAAAAAAATTAAACTGTCTACAGTAGGACCGCTTACACTTGTATCAACACTGTCTGGCACCTTTCATTCCTCCCAAGAAAGCACTTCACACAGAACCTCCCTAAATTATTTATATTGTTAATGATTCTAATTCTAGATTTAAAAAAATAGTTCTCTATTCATAGTTCACAAGGAAAGGAGGTAGGTCTTTTTTTCTCCGACATCTGGAGATTTTTTTTAGCTAGATGTAACATGGGCCTAAACTTGATCTCAAAAGCCACTGCATGTGCCTTGTGCCAATCTGTACATAAAAGTCAGCCTAGAGGTACAGTCATGCTCCTCTCAGATTGTGCCACATGAACATGTCATTTAAACATTATTTATAAAGCTACAGTATCTTTTAAGTGAAAATATAATTCTGTAAAATTTGAGTAACAGGTGCATTCATGTGCATCTTCACACTATATAAAAATATATTCTAAGTAGAAAGTGGACCTACCACTCACAATCCTGACAAATCCTTGGCCAGTCAAAGAATTGAAGCTCTAAGGGTGAAAAACACTACAGGATTTCAGGCAGAAAAGGCTTTAATAGGAATGATCAACTGACTATTGCAAAGAACACAGAGGAACATATCTTCATAAGACATCCTTCTGGTGAGATTAACAACTTGATTTATATTTATCATCTTTGGAAAAAACAGTAGAGTTGTTTGGGCTTTTGTTTGTATACATGTATATGTGTGTGCATTTATAAAGCTAGTGCAAATATTAGGCCAAAAACCCATTCAAGAGTCCCCCAAAAGCCATAAATTCAGTTCTAATGTCAATCTTCAACTTCTGTGTGTCTAATGCACGCATTTCTTGACTACTACATGAAAACCAAATTTGGGTTTCCTGAATTTATGATGCTTGGATTGCCTACCTTTGTTTGATCAGAATTGATTTTGTCATTAAGTTTTCCTTTTCTCCTTTCCTCTCTGACATGAACATAAGACCATAAAAATAAATTATGAAAAGTCTTAAGCAAGACAGAAGGCTCTGCAACATCAGTCATTAGTGAATTGATTCCTCTATAGTTATTTCCTGACTGGGGTGGGGAAAGTCCCTTCCAACCTAATCCATTCTATGGTTCTAGGAGAATGGTAAATATTTTCTCTAACAGTTTATATCACAAGCATTTCCAGTAATGTCTCACAATTTCAGCAGGGATGCAAGCTAGCTCACAGATTATGCCATTTTAAAATAACTAACAGATTGATCAGCCCAGGAGTCTAAATTGCAAGACACCCAAAAGTATTGGCTCTGAATGCTCCTTTGTTTGTAGGGCCTTAGTCATACCTTAAGCCCAACATGGACAATGAAAGTTTATGAAGACAGTAGCAATTAGGGTCTCATTAGATCTATTCACTCAATCTTAACAGCCATGATTTCACACATCCAACAATTCATAATTTCAGAGCTTTTTGTTTACTTGACTTTCTTGAGAAACAACTCTCCCATGTCCTGGAAAGCTGACCACAGTGAGAGCATACTAAGCCAACAGACTTATAGATGCAGTGATCTCCAGCAGTGGCTGTACACTTGCCTGGGGAAAAAACAAAGTTCAATGAATGTATAGAACATATATATTTCCAGTCAATATGCTCCCAACTTTGCACTAATTTCACTGCAGACAGATCCTGAAATTAATATACTGCCAATATATTGAGCAGTTTTCATTTAACTATCAGCCATAAACTCATTTTATCTGCAACTGAATTTCATCATATTATTTTAAGATCACAAACCAGACTAGTCCCAAAGGACACCAATGAGCCAATTTTACAGCAACCATGCAGAGGGTTTGCCTTGGAATGGAAATGCAGAAGGTCATCGAATCTTTGTCATTTTTCAGATTTTAAAGATGCCTCTTTTCACAAAAGTGAGGATTTTTAATTGGTCCTAGAGTACTGGTCTTCCAGACTGAAAATATTTGCAGTATTGTTCCCCCTTACTGATCAAAAGTTATGTGATAGTACAAAACACACAAGAAGTGTCCACAGGTAAACAAAATCTGATTCAACTCTCCACAGATTTGGGTAGTAAGAGTCACCATAGCTGATTTGCCAGATAAGCTATTAACATTTTGAAAAAGTTTTTTTTCTGCATACTAATGAACACACCCTGCTAAATTCACTATATTTGAAGGCTACAAATGAGGCCAGTACAAAACAAGGAGAAAGGTTACCCTTTCATTAACACTTGAGTATAGTTTGTAAACTTTTTTTTTGAGACATATCTTCTTAAATAAACACCTCCTTCTCAAAAATAAGGACTCTCCTAGGAGACAGCACATGAGTCTTATCTTCCACAGACAGTAAAAAGTGTATTCTGTAACTGCAGACTATGCTCCTGGTTTACCATTATTCTGCAGTCCTTTCTTCTGCTTTCCAAGCCCATTGCACTCTATAAAGAAGATTGGCAGACAAGATAAGCTTAGGATAGTGCACCTCAAAAGAGGGATCAAGTGTGAAAGAAAGCACTACTGACCAACTACAGAATCCACTATTCCAGCTAGATATGAAGAGGCTAGTGGCAATAATGTACATTACAGTGCCAAAACCTGTGCCTTCTCAGATTAATCCAGTTTGTCTTCAAGTGAATTCAGAAAAGGTATAAGAAATCTACAAATAGGTTTTCTAAAAAAAAAAAAACAAAAAAAACAAAAAACACAATAATTAAAAGCTTCAATGTGATAGAGTGATTTGAAAATGATAGGGGTTTTTGCTGTCTGTGCAAATAACAAAGGGTTACATTAAGACCAAAGACATGCAAATTCACTGTTCTCCAGTACATTACCTGGACATAGCATATATTGCTCAATAAAGTGATACCCACAATAAATATAATGCTCTATAGTTGAGCAACTTAAGCAGTTAAAAAAAAAAAAAAATCAATCACAGAGATGGAGAGGAAGATATTTATTCAATGTTCTAGTTTCTGACCTAGCCTGGTGGTTACATCATGCTTGACTTTGCTTCTAATATTCAGGTTTTCATTCAGAAGATCAATATAAAAGAGAATATAAAAGATTTTTTTCTCATGCAGTTGTGCACCTCCATCTTGTCATTTCATATCAGAAATGCTGAATGCTGTTTTTTACATGTAAGATTACCTTTACAACATTTTCTTCGTTATATATTAAAGTATGAACATTACCAGAATAGCTTTCCTACAGCTACGGGATCTCCATATATTTCTAATATAAGCTGTTCATCAGCACTTTTATACTTAGGCAAAATGCTCCAATAAACTAATAGGAGCAAAAATACATAATCACATATCTTGATCTGACATTTCTTAATGATGCTCTGTTGTGTAAACAGAAAAAAAAAGAGAGATATGAAAGTGACCATACCAAGATGATTCTCAAAGAGCCATGGTCACACAAAACTGTTCTCATTTGTTAATGTTTTTTCTTTAGCTTTGCTTCTATTGACTAACCAGCAGAACCAAGTTTTTAGAAATTCATGACTGTGATAAATCAACTTGGCATCAAGTTTTAAGCTTCAGGGTACACTAGGCAGAACACAATGAGTCACTGAAGTAAAGCAAAGGGAGAGAAAAAATTGAATCCAAGCTCAGACAGGGAAGAGAGAAGGGTAAGATTTTGAGTTAATTATAATTGTATAATTTCTAAGCTAGATATGTTACTTGGTCTTTTTTGCACTAAAGTCTAGACATTTCTATATGAAGCTAAGCAGTTCCAGACATATCTGAAAGACAAACACAGCTTCTGGAAATGGTGCAGTTTATTGCCAGAGAGGAACAAAACAAGTGAAAAATACAAATTTAAGTGGTATATTTATAAGTATTCTCTCAGGTTTTATACACTGGCCTGGGAATAAACCAAAGAGCCTCCACAAAGTGGTAAAACCTAAACCTCCACTCTTACTGAGTGTTAAAGATCTGACTGAAGTGAATGTGGATTGTGTCCCTTATGTCAACAGGTCTTAAGAAGAAATTGAATAGTAAATATCTGCTAGTATCACACACACTGTCCTCTCTGAGTCATTACTTTCATTCATCTCACTGTATCTCAAATTTATAGAGATGCAGAAAAAGTATAAATATTCATACCATATAAGAAAACAAGCCATGCAGCTTTCCTTCTTAGTTAAGTATCAAATGTGAAATAAGGCTACAGATGAGTTCTGAAAGTGATACACTTGACATGTCAGTGAAAGCTGAAATAACAAATGGTGCATTTAAATCCTGAAAATGAACTGCATAACTTGTACAGAAACAAAACTGGATAAAACTACTTCAATAAATACCCTGAAAACTCTTACACTTGGGAGAGGTAAATAACATTACTAATCTTAACAGCAGCTAAACACTTCACAGGATCAGATCCAAGGAATCTGCAAATTCATGTCATAAAGCAGCTGGAGAATTTTTTTTCCTGTAAAATAACAAACAAAGTCAAAACTCTGGTTATGTTTCTTAACAACTACCATTAAACTGTGATAAATTAGATAGCTGATAAATCTGACTTTCGAGAACTCCATTTAAAGGCCTGTAATTCTAGGGGGAAATGTATCATAAAAAACTAAAGATGCATCTTGAGCTTGTCAACAGAGGTGTCACTTACCAGATCCTTGAAATGAAAGTATAGCAGAAATATAGCGATCAAAACTCAGTGGTTACATGATAATCTGAATTTGATAGTATTTAAAACCACTCAAAAATTTCAAACACAAAGTCTTAATTCTAGTTTGGCCTTAGAATTGGAAGAGAGGAAGAAAGTCATAACTACAGTAACTGTCCACTCCAAATAAAATGAGACTTGCCTGAACTTAACTTTTCTTGAAAATGCTCTTTGACGTCTAGGACCTCAGACTTTCAGGATTATCTTTGACTGTCTATCTCACACTAATGACTGGCCCTCAAGTTCATGACTTGAGTGCAGGTCAATTTCACTGAAATTTTTTTAAAAATACTTTGGGGTTTCTTTGGTTGGCTCGTTGTGGAGTTGATTTGGAATTTTTCTGTTGTTTTGTTGTGGGGGTTTTATTTTGGCTTTTCTTTTTTTAAATATAGCAAGAAAAAATATGAAAACATTCCAGATATTGTCCATGAAGATACTGCATAGCGTTGGCAAATTTACCTCTGAGCCTGTTAGAAAAGGAATCAAACCCAAGGTTGACCCAAGATATTGCATCACATGTATAAAACCAAAAAACCTGTTCTGAGTAGGAAGACGTGTTTAAATGCATTCAGACTCATACATTGAGTCTTCAGAGAAATATATAGTAAATAAATTACATGAGAAGCAGCCTTGTGCATAGCTTATCCAAATAGTCTAAAAAAACATTATTTGCACCTTATCAAAAATAATCACCTTCACTGAGAAATGCATAAAAACTCCAATCTCTCTTTTGCAGTCAAACAATTCCTTAAAAATCTTATACAGTAAGAAGTAAAGTGTCTAAAGATGCATTACACACCAGACTACTCCCCAGTAAAGAAGTATTTGGAAGAAATAAGGATTTTGGAAGTGAAAAGTCAGATGAAGCTGATTTCCTTATGTTACCTCCCATCACTAAGACATCAGGTAAAAGCCACCTGAAAATATTTTGAAAGTTAGCACTCAAATGTTTATTTCATTCTATAGTTTAAAACATTGCTTAAAAAATGCATACAACAAACAGGAGGATGGGTTTTGCTGATGATTTACTTTTGTTTCTTCATTACACAAAAATATTTCCACCTTCCCTTTCACATCTACTGAGACATTTACCACATCTCTTCCCCTCCACTCAGTTTCATTGCTCAACAGATCGTTCTCCATTTCCTCACTCACTCCATTTACATGATTTTCAGACTGCTTCCTTTGTGCAATTACTGTTCCAAGCCTTTACCTAGTGGCTTAAGGGCTCAACTATCTCATAATTGAAATAGTTCTGTAGTAAGAAATATTTTTAGAATTAAAACCAAAAACACAACAGCCTGTAAATTTATTAAAGACAGGGTCTCTCATACTAGTATATCTCATTCTGCATCAAAAACACATTTGAGATCCTGTAGGGTCTTTCCATTAGGCTTTTTAGAGCTAAGTGTCCACAAGTGTGACTCCTTTCACTCAGTGATATATATATATATATATAGGTATATCTATGATCAGCATTTGGTGTCACAGTCCCCTCTGCAAAACTCATTTTCTCATGGTTTATATCAAAATTTCCTGCCTTTCTTTTCCTAGCTTAATATAAAGATGGGCATGTGACTGCAGTATATAAATATATATGTACAAACATAACACATGCCTATTTAGGAAGTGAGCAGACTTCTTTGACTTCATTTGCTCTGTCACATAGACTCCCTGTTTTTGAGCTATGAGCACACACTGCTCTTAGCAGAGACAAATAAGTTCAATTGATGACATTACTGGGACTCAAGCATTTCTACCTGCATGCTCTGTTACTCCTCAGTTATATTACTCCCTACTGTATGATTTACACACCAGGTGTTTATCAGCCTTTTATTTTACTTTCCCCAGAAAAAAATATGCAAACTTTTTTTTTTTTTTTTTTTTTTTTTTGTTGCTGTTGTACAATAGCAATTCAATTCCTTTTCCAGGGCCTGCACAATGATTTCACTGAAGACCTCTAGGAAAGAAATACAAATCTTCTCTGTGCCTTCTGGTGTTGGTTACCATCTTTACAAGCAACCCAAGGAATGAGATCTATACCTGTACCCTAAGAGGAGTATAACATGAAAGATGGGCCAATGAGCTGGAGGACCATGACTATGAGCTTGATCAATCCCCAGTTGACCCTGTGTAGGACTTGCTGCTCCAGCTGGATCCCTACAAATCTATGGGGCCTAACAAGATCAATCTGAGAATGCTCAAGGTGCTAGTTAATATCATCACAAAGTCTCTCTCTCAATTTTTGAGCCATCTTTGGAATCTGGAGGTCCCTCCTCCTGCTAAGTGGAAGCAGGCCAACATTGTCCTGGTTCTTGAGAAGGGTAAGAAGGACAACCCCAGAAAATACAGGCCTGTCAGTCTCACTTCAGTGCCTGGTAAAAGTATGGAAAAGATTATTCTGGGAGGTATTGAAAAACTCCTTGAGGACAACACAGACCTTGGGTACAGCCAGCACAGCTTCATGAGAGCAAAGTCCTACTTGTTGAACCTGATTTTCTTCTAGGACAGGATAGCCCACCCAGCTGATCTAGGAAAGCCAGTAGATGTCATCTTTTTGGACTTCAGCAAAGCTTTTGATACTGTCTCTCACAGTATCATTCTGGACAAAACATCCAGCACACAGCTGGATAAACATATCCCATAATGGGTGAGCAACTGGCTCTCACTTGTCAAGCACAAAGACTTACAGGGAATAGGGTGACATGACATCAGCCTGGCATTTGGTCACTGGTGGGGTTCCACAGGGCTCAATCCCTGGCCCAGCTCTCATCAACATCTTCATTAACAACTTGGATAGGGGGACTCAAAGAAATACTAAGTTTGCTGCCAACATTAAATTGAGAGGAGCTGTCAATTCCCTTGAAGGCAGAGAGGCCCTGCAGAGACGCGAGAGAGTGGAGAGATGGGCATTCTCCAACCATATGAAGCTTAACAAGGGCAAGTGCCAGTTTCTGCACCTGGGATGGGGCAACCCCAGTTGTGTGTATAGATTAGGAAATGAGAGGCTGTACAGCAGTGCCACAGGAAAGGGACATGGGTTGACAGTGGATTATGAGTCAGCAGTGCCCTGGCAGCCAGGAGGGCTGACCCTGTCCTGAGGAGCATCAGGCACAGCATCACCAGCCAGGCAAGGGAGGGGATTGTCCTGCTCTGCTCTGCACTGGGGCAGCCTCACCTCAAGTGCTGGGGGCAGTTTTGGGTGCCACAAATTAAAAATAACATAAACCTATAAGAAAGTGTCCAAAGGAGGGACATGTGGATGGAGCAGGGTTTGGAGGGGAAGCTGTATGAGGAATTACTGAGGTCACTTGGTCTGTTCAGCCTGGAGAAGAAGAGACACATATGAGATGGCATTGTGGTCCTCAACATCCTCACAAGGGGAAGCAGAGGGGCAGATATTTTCACTCTTGTGACCAGTGACAGGACTAAAGGAAATGCCATGAAGTTTAGGTTGGATATCAGGAAAAGGTTCTTCATCCAGAGGGTGGTTGGGCACTGGAACAGCCTTCCCAGGGAAGTCACAACACCAAGTCTGAGTTCAAGAAGCATTTGGACTATGCTCTCAGATATATGGTGGTATTATTGGGAATGTCCTGGACATACACAGGAGTTGGACTCAATCATCCTGATGGGTCCCTTCCAATACAGCATATCCTATGATCCTAGGATTTTAAGACAGGAAAATGCAGGCTGTCACAGAAGAATGGAACATTTGAGAAACTGGTAAGGACTAGCAACAAGTTTACTTATGGTCTGGGCTGAGGTCCAGCATTTAGCTATCCCTTTAAGGAGTGCTCAGTGAGTTGATATGTCTGAAATACCTATCATAGAATTCTCCCACTAAAGTATAAATAACTGAGAATGCAAAGGGTCTCAGAACTATTATTAGAATCCAATATATTTTTTTAATAAAAATCAAATTATAATAGCCAGATTAGATGACAAGTTCTTTAAATCTGTAAGTTATCCTTCTGTTCCTGGGGAGTTTAAAGACTCACCTAGTGAATCTTTTAGCCTTGTCATCATTTTATTTTGATTAATAGCTGCATTTTTTTTTTGTTTTAGTACCAGGTATTATCCAGAAAACAACAGAAAAATGAGGACAGGGACACCTACCACAGGGATTTGTCATTTGTGCCAAACAAGAACAAATCCACAGCACTCCTACTCAACTTTCATTTTAACACATACTCCCCCTCTCATAAATTCAGATACCTAGAGGCACCTATCCTTGTATAAAAACTGGCAACTGCCCAATTCAAATCTGCCTTGCCTTAGAGTCAGCAAAGAGGGAGCAGCAGAAGCACAATAGTTATACATGCTCTGGTAGCAGCCTGCTGCCCATCCAGATCACACAGGATGTGCTTTAGGGAAGGTCAAACAGACTTCAGGTATTCAGATCCATTACATTTCACATCAGCAATAGCTTAGTCACAGGGGTCATCCCTTCCCTTACACTAGAACAATCTCAGTGGTGTGTACTGAAAAAGAGATTTAATTCCAACACCAAGTTAAAGTTATAAGCTAAAAGTCACTATCTATGATCCTATCACTGTAGCCTGCTTTCTCACTTTGGATAAGTCAGGATAAATTTATCTGTTCTGTCAATGAACTATTTGAGGCAGCTATTCCTCCTTTCACACATGGCAGTAAAATTTTGCACTGCAAAAAGACATGGATTTTTCTAAATTATGCAAGATAGTTTAATAATACAAATTAGACTAGATCAATACCCCATCAGATCACTTGTTAATGAAAGTCACATGAGCCCACCTTCAGTCCAGAGGAAAAACAATGAAACACTGCATGATGTAAAAAGAGCACACAAAAACAAACACACAAGAAAACCCTCCCCAAAACCCTCATCCACCCATAAAGAAGACATGTTCATATTGGAATGATTAAGTTTAGACTCAAAGATAAACTAACATACTATGTCAGTTTTAATATCAATACATTTTTTTCTGCTATATGTAATGTATTTTGCCAAATGCTTCTGCTGTTAATCACATGAATGCCATTTCCTAACATACCTCTCTTCTCTGCTTCAAAATAGTAGAGGCTACAGTGTTTCATTTTTCATTTGTGCCTCTGTGTGCGTCGAGGGCAACTAAACACAACACGCAAAAGCACAGCATATCCATGGGTATTGTGGTACATGCTCTGTTATTTTTCCTAATATAATTACTATAGCACAAAATAGAACCAACGAGGTTGAAGGTAATTGAGGTGATATGTCATTGTGTACTAATTTTAAAAGGGTATTTGCATTGGTGAATACTTCATTCAAGAGGCTCATATTTGAATCTTCTACAAAACACATGTAACTGAAAATCTTCAGTGGGGTTGCTTTTGAAGTTGTTGAGCTTGGAATAGATGGAGGCATGTCTCCTACTAATTTCTAAAGGCTGATTCTTGAAACAGGTTTAGGTTTCTGGCCACAGAAGCACAAACTGCTACTTGTTCCAAAACCAGCTCTTTCAAGATTTAGACTAATGGCTTAGCCTTTGACTCAGTCTACCTCTCAGTAAAATAGAGACAAAACTGATCACCTGGTTATGAAAAATTAGTAACCAGCACATACGGCTAAGCACTATAAAGAATGTAATTACCTGTCATGATTTAAGCCCAGCCAGTAGTCAAGTACACTCACTCACTCCCCCACTCCCATTGAGATCATGGAGAGAATCACAAGGATAAAAGCTCTTGGGTTGAGAAAAAGACCACTCTTGGAAAATTCTTGGGTTGAGAAAAAGACAGTTTAAAAGGGAAAGAAAAAGCTAGGCCTACAAGCAAAGCAGACCAATTAATTAATTCATTCACTGCTTTCCATGATTACTTGTAACAAAACATCTTTCCAAACATCCCCTACTTCCTCCTTCTTCCCCCACTATATGTACTGAGCATGATGCCATATGGTCTGGAATATCCCTTTGGTCACTTTGGGCCACCTGTCCTGGCTGTGTCTCCTCCCAACCTCCCATGTACCCCCAGCTTCCTCACCACCATGGCAGCATGGAAAGCAGAAAAGGTCTTGGCTCTGTGTGAGTTCTGCTCAGCAATAACAAAAACATCTGTGTTATCCACCCTGTGCTCAGCACAAATCCAAAACACAGCCCTGTACCAGTTACTGTGAAAGATATTAACTCCATCCCAGCTGAAACCAGCACATTACCATAATAGGAAATATTCCTAGTTAAATGACACCTAAAATATTGTGCCTTTTTAAATTTTTAATTAACTCAAAAAGGAATGAGTTGTCAAAGACTTATAGGAAGCATGATAACACTAGAATTATTTTGTTTTCTTCCCTCTTCTTCTCCTTTCCTGAACACTCAGCCTTACATTCCACTTATCCAATCTGATTTCTACGCATTTAGAGGAGCTACTGCCAAAATGAGTGGCCTGTGTCTAATATTGATCAGCAGCGACAAGAAAATGCCAAGTCTGGCACTTGTGTGGTATATTCCGTTACTGATCTGATGGTATCCAATCAGATCCAAAGCATTAGTTAAATATCTTTCAAAAATCATATTAAAACAGAATGTCATTCAAAATATTTTAGTACCATTTGTGGAACACTGATGTGCAAATAGAAGAAGCAATTTAAATTAATATTATATTGGAATCACTTTTGCAAAACTAAGAACAGTGGTCAGACTTGAAATGAGAAATTTATGCTCTTGCTTCATAGAAGCCTGTCACAGAAAAGGCAACCCACTGCTATATACATAGTCTTGGTCAAACAACCTACAGAAAAAGCAGTTGCTCTCAATTTCTGTCATGATTAATTTTAATAAATTACCATAGTCTGTGTAAGCCCCATGCATTCTATCCCTGGTTAATTCCTCAAAGCTTTCCAATAATGCTAAATGTGTTTTTTTTGAACTTAAACAGAAAATAAAGTCAATAATTTGTTTTACAACATCAGTATTACAACTAATGTCTTCAAATTCTGTTCCAAATATACAGATACTGCCTAGAGAGATCCATTTTTTTTTTCATAACTTTGGTCTCGTCTTTCTGCAAGAAAATCCAGTAAATAAATGAATTAGAAATGAGAATTAATTTAAGAAGAACACACGTCCCAAGACCAAGCCACAATGCAGGCTTTTGAAACAGACTAAATGTGTTTGTTCTTTGGCTTTAACAAGAGTAGCTATACTTGTAATTTCCCAATAATTTGATATTTAAACATGTTCACATAGACCCAATCAATGGTTTATCCTTAAGGAGAACTGCTGCTCTGCCAAGGAAATGAAGCAAATCCAGCCTTTCAAAAATCCAACCAAAGGCAGGTTCATTTTAGAGGGCACAGGGCAAGGGCAACTGGAACCTTCACATGCAAGCAGAGCTGTGGGAGGTTGACAATGCAGAAAAATCCTGAGATTTTATTTAAGGAAAAATTAAAGCCATCAGATTCTGTTTGCAAACTGAAAGCATCTTGTTAAAAAACACGACACGTCCAAGGCTTTATGAAAACATTTTCTTGTATTTGCAGCGAGGACAAGTCAAGTTATCTCAGATTACCCTCTGCTGAATGAACTAAGTCATTAAACTGGCATTTGCATTGAAAAGCTTTTCACAGGGTTTTCTGTCAGGCCTTTCAAACAGGGATGAAATGAATGAGGGCCAGCTTACAAATGATGCATTGTTGAATGTATGTGGGAGCAAACAGCCACCATTGTGAGTGCAGGTGGGAAAGAAAAATGAATAGACAAGGAAGCTCATGAAGACGAAGACTCTCATTATTGATGGGCGATGTGCATGTCTTTAATGAAGCTTACCCAATAAAAGATAGATTCTCCCCTTATCCTCCTCTTTAAAAATTAATTATCCTGAAAAATATACAACAGTGAAACATCTCAGATTATACATGCTTTTCTTTCGTCATTACACTACTAATTTATATCTAGAAATATCTTCCTGAAAGTATCTCACAGCATTTAAATATTTAAAAACTCAACTCAATCTCTTACAGTAATACCCTCATGGCCTTTTATTCAGATGAGGAAAATGAGGCAAGTTACCAACATGATGCAAGAACAACAACTTAAAACGTAGCACTTTTTAACTTCCATACTTCAGTTAAGGAATTAAGCATCAGCTGAAATTTTATCCTTTCTCAAGTAGGATGCAACCACATGCCCTAATGCCAAATATTGATACAAATAACAGCAAAACCAGAAGCACAGATGCTTCAATACACGGCATAGAAAATATTATCTTCCTGTCACAACCTTTTTCTCTGTAGTCTCAAATAGTCTTCTGCCATATTTTTCATAGCTGTTCATTAGTTTTCTCTCCTGTTGCCTGGTGGCAGGTTTCTTCCATATTTTCCTCACTGAAAAGACACACTTCAAGTCTTATTTGAAAAGATTTCTTTGCTATTCTGTTGTCTTCCCCCAGCTTTTATTTTACAGTAGAACATGCTTAGGCAGTATTTTCCCACTGTCATTTCTGGATCATTTACCATTAAACTTTAATTTTGCAAGTTGTTTGTATTTACAGGGGAAATGCTTAATTCTACAAATTTTCAACTCACAAATTGTATCTTGGTTTACTAAGAATATCATTACCTTCACTTGATTCTTGAAAACTGCCAATTTGATTCCACATCACCAGAGATCTTAACGACTGTATAGTTTTCCTCCAGATTAATATCATTAAACAGTGTGGGGCCAAGAACAGATTCCTGAGGGACCTTAGCAGTAATACATCTGCAATACCAAGACAACTGAGCAACTGCCATCAGAGAACCAAAAGCACCACCTTTACTACACCAACATGCGCATACAACACATCTTGCAAGGAGAAATAAGCACTTTACTGAACTTTTACTTCTAGTAGAAGAACCTACTGATCATTGAACTTAAAGGTCTAACCCAAAACTGATGTCAAGAATAGAGCACAGAGTGTGAATCCCAACCTCACTCCCCTAAGGTCTCTAAAATGCCAGGACTCAGACATAGCTCTGCACACCTTGCACATCTCTTAACTTTGTGTTAATTGCAAATCTCATTTGCTGCAGATCATCATGCGTTCCAAAGAGATTATGCAAGTCTCATCTGGGACTAATGAGTGAGTATGAGATTTTGAACTGAAAAGGTTCTAACTTCAAGTAATATCAGATATATTTGGAATTTAATTTAAAACTAAAAAGCTAACATGATTGTGCTTTTTAAAATGATTTTACGGATTAGAATTATAATACTTTTTACACTTAAAATGCAGGTCTTACTTTGAACATTCTTCCATTCTTTGTTCTTTTTAATCACTGATACAACACTATTAACCTTCATCTGGAATTTCCCTAATGCTCCAAGATTTAGGCTATACCAATTTTACAGATGACTTGTCCAGATAAGTTTTAAGATATCTTGCAGAAATTCAATTCAATATATGGATGGAAATCAAAGATTAAAAATATTCTACTTCAACAAAGACTACTAGGAAAATGGAAAAGAGTTATCAGTTAGCTATATAAATTAGTACTTTTCCAAAACAAAAATAAGACATTTAATCCTTCCTGAATTATAGGTAGTACCACTGGTTCTGTGTTGTTAGATTTATATCTTCTTATATTTCCTTTTTTCCCCAAGACATACATGCTTGTTTATAAAAAGAAGACATGCATTCTATTAATATAATACACATATTTTCAACACAATTTCTGTACATCATCCATTGTCTATTACCCTGAAGAACCTCAGTGTTATTTTATGTTTCCATTTGTAGTTACTAAAAAAAAGTACAAGTGATTTAAGATAAAATTTATATTTTTTTAAGATAAAATTTATATTTTTATAGTTTCATTGTCTCTACAAACTTTGTTTTGACCCATGAATCATGCTTTTTAAGATCATAAGCATAAAGCATTCTGGAAACACTTCCCAAGCATCATTTAGTCTTCTCTCCTAGTTCAGGAATCTCATCTGTTTCCAGCTGCACCTAGCTGCATTGAGAATCTGGCATGATTCCTTTTGGTTTGGAGCTTTCTTCTTGCACATAAGTCAAAATCCTATTACAAGATACACTTTTTAGTTCTGTCATGTTTTATTCCATCTGATTTATGTGCAGTATAAAACTCTTTACATTGTATGTAGGGGTTTTGAGCATGGAATTTGAAGTCTGTATAAGTGCTAAAGTTGTTTGAGCTGGGAGGGCAGGGGTCACCACTCACCACTGGCAACAATACATCTCTAACATATGACATGGAAGTCGAAACCATCTTTGTGATTTGGCAACAATAGGAAATAAACTATGCTTACATTTTATATTGTGAACATGCAAGTATTCTAGATCACTTGCTCCTGCTTACCAGGAATTTGGAAAAAGTAACATCATTTTACATGACTGCAACTTCATTTCTTTTTCACCTACTCAGTCTTTCTTAATGAGGTCATAAATATATATATTTTTATTTTTTTTTTTTTTACATTTCAAATACAGGGACTGAAATAGCCATATTTTAGTTACCACTTAGTCAAGATTAAATTTAGAAATTAGCAATCCCAATTAATCATAAAAATGGGAAGAAGAAAAATTGGGCTCCTAACACTGAGCTTAGCAATTATATGATTTCTTCTCATATTCTGGCAGGCTGATGATTGCCCTTCTTCCTTTTCACTCTGTGTTCTAGCCCAGGCCATACATCCTCAGCACTGCAGTCATGATTTTAGAGAGGTTCTGATCTATCTAGAAGACTCATTTTTTGAACACAATTTCCCTCTATGCTTGGCAGAAATCACAAGTTGTACAGGACCATTCTGCCACAAAAGACAAACCAAAATACATTAGCACCCTGTGTGCACCTGCTTTGTCAGTGATTCACATCAAGTGTCATCCTCTATTCATTGAACAGAAAGGAGATGCAGAATATTTGGGACAATTTTCATGTTTCCTATGGGGTCTCTTGAGTGTTCCATTTGTCTATAAATGTTGGGAGCAGGGGGCTGTTGAGTTTTTTGAGGGTTATTTAGCTTTTACCACCGTTCATTAACTCTCACCTACAAGTCACGGGCAATCTGTTCTCTGAGAAAGCTGTGCTTCACATTCATCAGAACAATTTCTCCTATCACAACTCTTTTGGAAAAGACTTCTTTTATTTTATTCACTTAATATAAAAATTCAAGTGAGGATTATGTGTTTTCTGGGAATATATCCCGGCATGATAGGTCTGAAAATGGAAGCCTCTATACAATAGCACTACACAGTATATCAATTATTAGAGTAGCCCCTATTCCTGGGGAAAAAAAAAATAAAAACCAAAACCTGCCACCACTTCCCACTTTCCCCACAAAACAAGAAATATTGCACAAATTGCAAACAATAGCCATGCCCTAGATTTATGCTAAAACTGCACTGAGCACAAGCCTGAATCCAAACAAGCCTCTGAGACCTTCCAAACATCCTTCAATCTGCTTCCCTGAAAATCCTGTTGGCTAACTATATTCACCCAGAAGCTACTCTCAAAACCAGACACTTCAGTACCTAGCTTCAGCCAACATTGTTGGCACCAAGATGTAAACAGCACTGTACTCTTCAAGGTCAGTAATTCTTCAGCAAGGTCCAACTTCAAAGACTGAATATTTAACACTTTGTAAACTAGATGCAATATTTTAATAACCAAATCAGTATCTTATAAAAATTAGCTGGAAAATAATGAATTTCATTTTCATGAAAACACATCAGAACTTCTAAGCTCTTCAGTTCCAAGCTCATAAACAGCCCTGTTTTGCTTACCGTTGAAATATTATGCATTTTAGACAGACATGACTCACAGATTTTATTATGCTCCTTCAGATCGTGTGCACACACATCCCCTTTATCTGTAACCCCTGTGGTCAAGAATTCACTGTGAATTATTTGTTTGATACTACAGCTTAAATGAAAAGTGTTATTTCAATACTATGCACAGCCCAGGTTGTTAAAAAAAAAAAATTTTAAAATCTTTAATATGCATATCATAAGATCTCTAATGTATGCCTCCCATCTCAGAATCACAGAGAGCAGCTCAGAAAAAGTGAGATTGAATTACTAAATGAAATGTTAAGCACTCTTGTCAGATTAACAAGCAACTAAACTAAACTGTGAAGACCCAACAGCACAAGAGTGTGGCACTCCTCTTCTACACAAGTTAACAAGAAGTATATGGAAGTGACACTCACAAACCCATAAACTTGACAGTAGGTGACAAAAAATAGAAAGGACTTTGTTACCAAGTCTGCCATCTGTTTTTATAACTCCCTATGTCATTTACATAAGAAGTAGATAAGACATTTAAATCAGAACTTGGTTGGACTGCATGTTAGTGGTACACCAGGCACTCATCATATTGGTGATGCCAGTGACTCACTGGGAGGAAGTACCTGGCATTAGGTGAGGATAATAAGGCAGCAAAAAACAGCTCTTTGTCAGTCCTAAGACCAAAAGTTACTACCTCCTCCTAGGTGTAACCATCTCTTACAAAGTGTGCATCTCAAAATTAAAACAGAAATGAGAGGCAAGTTGTCTTCAAAAATGGGTTCCATGATTACCTTAGATCAATCATTAATAAATCATTTAGTAGGTTAGTACTTAGCTGCAAGCTAGCCATTAACAATGAAGATACATGCAAGTTCAGTTTGCTAGAAATTAATCCACTACTGGATTAGCAAATATTTTACTATTTTGTGCAGCTACATAAACTAAAAACCAAAACATCACCACGCTATACCCCCAAATATACACAAAAAAGCAAGACAAGATACAGGTAGAAGCAAAGGAAAAAGCAGCCCTGCCCTTCAGCTGCATGTCAGTCTTAGCTCAACTGTGCAAGCACTGTAGTTCGTTGCTTTAAGCTGACATAAAACCTGTCAAGTTGCAATCAATCCATTGCTTCTGCCCTACCAATTCCTGCATCTTTCAGATGCTGGAACAAATCCATCTGAGAGTTAACCAAGCAAAACAAAATGTTTTATGTGCCACGTCTGTGTCCTCATCTTGCTCAACAAGTGGACACAGCTCCCCTTACTTCTTGACTGAGTGGCTCACAAAGATACATTAATTTTCCACTCACTTATTCTCCTATTTCTTTTACCATGTGAACACAAAGAGTCTCAGACAGCACTGAAGAACTCCAGCATCAGGCCATCCTGATGGCTCTTGTGAGGAAAAACTACATTCAATTTGCAATAAATACAGCACAATAGTTTGAAAAGAAAACTGAACAGAACCATTAAAACCCCACCATAATATCAACAAAAATGAAGAGTATTTCTTTTATAACCTTCCTTCCTGAACATTTTGAATATATTTGTCTTTTGAATGGGATGTTTTCAGTGTTATAAGCACTATGGGTTCATTATAGTTTCCATGATGCCCACCCCATAATTAACCTCAGTTTCATTTCCACTATACATGAGTGATCATTGTTTTTAATAAAGAAGCCTGTTGTTATTCAGGCTAATATAAGTCTACCTTAGTAACTCAAAACCAGTAATGTCTCTGTATAAAACTTTTCCATCACATTTATGTCATTTGTTTCAAACATTGTTTCAGAATTTGTCCTTGTCAGTATACAAAATGAGATAGGGACCGTTCCTGCTAATGTAACAAGGCACTTAAGAAGACAAAAACAGAGCCTGACACCAGTAAATGCACATGGAAGCACAAAGTAAGCCGAGTTCTTCTAAACATATTTTTTGTCACCATTATTGTCTACTTAGACTTTTAAAAAAAAGGATCCAGCCCTTTGTTTTGTACTTTTTCTATTCTGAACTAAAGAAATACATTAATAAGAACATATATTTCTTTATACCTGAAAAACTTCAAAACAGTTTAATAGGAAAAGTAATAACTGAAAAAAACAATAATTTAAAATCTAAGGTGTTTGCTCTGAACTTTGCTTTGAATTCATATTTTTCAGTGATTCAATGCAGCTGATTCTCTAAGTTCTTCAACTTAAATTCACTACCACAAGTACACCACTTGATATCACTGGGACCAATCAATTGCAAATTCAGTCACAGCAATTTTGTGGAGAATGAAGTTATCTGCAACATTACACTGTTATGCTACAAGTGGTAAGTTTCTTGCTGATGGAAATGGCCACTTCACTAGTACTCACATAGAACAGTAGTGTTGAGACTCATTTGCATGTACTAAAAGATGGCAAAGCAGTCACTGGTTTTTGACCTGCTTAGGTTTGTAAGTTTTTTTTAATATTTAAACATACAGCTTAAGCTGAGCAATTTGTCACACATTCTGAAAGACCAAAACATCAGCATTATGCTCTGACTGTTCCTTTTCTGCTCAAATTACTATATTTAAAAGAGCAGTTCCCTGTTCTAAGAAAGATGTAGATTAGAATAATTTCACAGTTTTCTATGATTCTTTGCAGCATTTACTCTTGAATAAGCAGAAGAGGCAATGTACAGAAGAACCTGGAAATGACTATATTACACCACTTTCACATGAGTAGAAGAGAAAGTAAATTCATCACATGGGGTCATCTGCCTAATTAGCACTACAGTTTTTCTGAGTTTATTCCATCTGGAGTACAGCAATTCCTGCTCTTTTCCTATTCTGCAGCATATTACCAATGTCTATATTATGTTGTCAGACATATGCAGGTGGCTGTCATTGGCATCAGTAGACACAAGCTTTCATCCAAGGGAAACACTGATTTTGATGAACAGCAAATGAACTACATTCTTTGTTCTTAATTTAGCAGACAGGTGTGGCTTTTATTAGCATTCAGTAAGACCTACTTTGTAAAATATAAGCAGAATAAACTTCATAAAAAGAACAGATACAAGCTTGTGCTTCATTTATGTCCTGGTACAAGCAGAAAAGCAAAGCAATCACCAGAACTGCTGCTTCCAGCTACAGTGAGATTCTCAATTGATGTAAACTGCACTAAGTCTGGCTAAGTCAAAGCAATTATTTGCTCAATGCAGCAACAGAAGCTTACTGAAACCATTAATATCACCATTTATAATGTCCTTTGAAGTTGGTTAATAGTACTTTCACAAAATAGTCAAAGTACAATTAAAGGACTGTGGTTTTTTTTTGTTGTTTGTTTTTTTGTTTTTTTATATTACACTGGCATTGGCAAAAATTCAGATCCACCAGCATGGCTGAGAAAGAAAGGTGAGTCAAAATGAAAAAGTAGTAATTCAGAACTCATAGATGTGCAAGTACACAGCTGTGGGGTAGACAGGTGAGTTAGTGTAAATGACCTAGTAGAGTCTGAAGTTACTGCTGCCTTTTAGAAATCAATCTTTGATCTGAAAGCACTTTTACATTAACTTTTTGAATCCCCCAAGTGTCTACCTAAAAAAGCTTCCTGTATCTCTCCAATTACTGTGTCACAGAGACACAGCCTGGACACAGAACACAGCCTGACACACAGAAAAATTCCATAAAAGCTCTCAACACTAGACCAGAATATGACTTGCCTGTCTATTCCAGCTGGATAGGACAGGCACTGGACTACAGAAGAGCACTGCCCTCTGGGCAGGAGAGATTAAGCAGGTTTTCAAGGGAGGAGGTACATTATAGCAAAGACTTTGCAAAAGAATATTAATCTAGGTTTGGAACATTTGCCATCGTTAAGTGCTTGAGAGGAACTCAATTTTCCAATATGAATTTTGCCTTATGAAAACTAATCTGGAAAAAAGCACACAAATTCCATCTCTTCACTTTCAAGGGTGGAGGACTGCATTTCTTAACAGCAGAAGACCAGACTTCAGTGTGACTTCTGTATTGCAACTGCAACAAGATTTGTAAATATGGGGTTTAAATGCAGCTTAAAAAAAAAAAAAAAAAAAAAAAACCAGAAACAAGAACTTGCCCTTTTTATGTGCTGTTCAAGTTATGTACTAAACCTTGCTTAAGCTCTCATAGAGATAACACTCAAGACTTGCAAAGCGTAAACTGAAAATCTGACTAATCTGCTTATATTTTTCATATCAAAAGTCAGTAGTCTCACTCAAATTTCATCCATATCTACACACATACAGTATGGCATGACAACATGCTCAGATTATAGCAAGGGTGTGAAATCCATTGCATACAGCAACTTTGTCAGGGTGCAGATCCCAAGGATTATTTATGACTGCAGCGGCCAACAGCAGAAGGAGATAAAATGGACTATTTAATCTGGTCAAAAGCAACAGACCTCATTCAATTATACAGATACACATAACCACCTTTTCCTATCCCTACACCTTTGCTTATTCTTTTTCATGAAATCATATTCTGGGACAATACATTATGTTCATTTCATGATATAGGCACCAATCATATTTTATTTTTTAGAAGTTGGGCTAATCTTTATGAATTTTCCAATAACTATGCAGTTGCATTACAGAGGATGCCTGTATGCAGCATGCCTCAAAACAAAACAGAACCCTACCAAACCACACCCTACACCCAACATTCCCATCCAACCCTTGCTGGCACCATGTATACTCAGAAGTCATGGGCAGATGCACTCCATTGCTATATCATGGATTACAGAACATATCTATTGCTAATTCCTTCACTAGGCCATGATGACAAAAAAAAATAGAATCCATCTAGAGTTCCACATTGAAATTCAGGGAATTTCTTGCCTTCACAACTGGAACATCAATACTTTCTTATTGTTTCTAGTTTTTCCCTTCTACAGGTAAATATTGTGATCAAAAAATGGTGATAGGAACATAGATTCAGCTACGAATGGACCATAATAAAGGCAAAGACCACAGGATATAACATTAAACTCTTCACAGTTCTTTTACTATATCCAAAAAAACACAATCTGATATTCCAGTCTCGGCTAGACTTGGCATTTTATTGCCAGAGTGTAGTCCCAGCATCAAGTTTGTCCATTTAAATTTCCCCTCATACTTCCACTATCCTTATTTTTGGTACTCCTTAACAGTAGACCCAGCAAGCTCTGCCCATCCCAACTCCAGTATACAAATACTTTAAATACAAAATGCAGCATGTACCTGATACCTGCTTTGTTATCTGCACTCCATTCTCAATAGCAGTCGCTAGAAAATGCCTGCATGAATCCAGATGGAAAGTGTTGAATAACATTTCCTCTTCCCACATCCACAAGTTATTCCCCATTTTCTCAAGGAAAATGATGGAAGGAGGGAAGGCTATAATAACAGCCTATAAAATTAAAACAAATTTTAAAAATTAGGTGGTTCCATCTCCACAAGCAAGCTACTCACTGATTTGTAGAAAGAGTTAGGAAGATGATAAATTTACAGCAAATTTAACATTGCAGGAACAAGGAACATACTTTATTTTTTGTCAAGGCAGATGATTTTATTTCTGGACTGGAAATAAGGAGCAAAGTGTGGAATAAAGGAATAAGGAAAATAAGGAACAAAGGAATAAGGAATAAAGTATGTTCCCAAACAAGGAACATACTTTATTTTTTATCAAGGCAGATGATTTTTTTTCTGGACTGGAGGTTTTCTGTCTTCCTTTGAATTATCTATTTTTGGTTTTCCTCATCATTGTTATCCATACCACTAAAAATGCAGAAGAAATCCATTCTGCAACAAAATTTTTCACAGGAAAGTCCTTTGTTCTTCTCCCCTCTCCTAAACACTCATGTCATTTATTTGGCCTCTTCTCTTTTAAAATCTCTAGTAGACACCAACACAGTAGTAGATTTCTACTTTGCATTAACCATCTAGAAGAAAAAAAAATTAAAAAGTAAGATTTTTTAAATTATCTATTCCAATTGTTTAACAATACCTCCTCTGGAACTTCCACAGTAAAGAACCATCCTTTCAGCTAGGCTAGCAAAAGAAAAAAAAAAAGAATAAAAAGGAAAACAAGATAGAAAGAAAAAAATCTGATACAATTGAGCACTCAGTAAAATTAACTACTATGTAATATGAAGTGGAGTTAAAACACCAACATCTACCTTTAGAGGCTGGCCTAAACATACAGAAGAGTAAATACCCAAGTCCATTCCTGTTTTGACTGCCATATACAGAACCCATCCTTCTAATCACACTTGCATTTCTTATCTTTTTTATACTTAATAAAAAATAGGGAAATCAGACTTTGAATCCTATTCATTCAGCTGCTGGGATAATTGAGCAAGGATGCTCAAGCGATGAACAGGAAGCAGTGTCAACAGTTACATTTTGTCCTGTGCTACTTATGCAAGGAATAGATATCAGCAAAATGAGCGTTTTTCTGTCCTTACTAGAGAAACAGAAATGATGTGATGAAAAGTCAATGAGCAACTCATTAGGGTTCATAATATGCTTTAAGCAGCACTGCATCGAGCATTATGATCCATTCTTCACATTAATTCAAAGTCCAAGAGAAGGTTTTAATATAAAAGGAAAAAAAAAACTTACTAAAAAATTGTTGTTCTTAGCCAGCACAGCCTCCACTAATGAATTTGTTGACAAAAGCTCCTATTGGTTTCATTGCTGTTAGTTCTATAGTCAAGTGAGCCAGCTGGACTCTGTTCTGACTCATGCAGCTTCATATCTAATTAAGTTTCATTTATGGACTCAAACTCCTCCAGTGGTTATAACCTTGCTGGAGACAGAGGGTCATTAACTTGCAAAAACCTTTTTATACGTATGCGTGATAAACAAAAATACCTACTTTTACTGTTACTTTTCAAAGCAAATATGTAATACTAGGGCATTCAACACAATGATTTTGGGATCTGAATTATTCTTTAATAATTATATAGCTCTATGTAGCTCTTTCCCAGATACTTATTTTTGCACTACAGTTGGCCCTTGCTTTATATATTCAGCTGCTGTTATTCTGATAATTGAAGAGTTAATGGAAGCCATTAATGAAAGAGGTAAAGGTGCATTCATTTTCTGAAATACTGTGAAAAGATCCTAGTTCTCAATTCAACAGAAATAAAAAGGTAAAATTTATATATATTTGTACTATAATCTGTACAAATCAACTTTCACTTATATTTCTGGAGTCTGTACTGGAAAATTAGTTTTAAATTCTGACTGGAAACTTTTACTGTCCATTTGTGATCACAAGCAAACTGATATATTCCTAATGAAAAAAGTCCCCTTTTTCCTCAAATAAGTGAGTGATAATCACAATAAAAATACACCATTTACTACTTTTTAATTCTTATTTCTGAATTTCTTAGCCAGGAAACGGTAGAAAATTAATTGATAGATAAATGTGCACATAATTTCTGTAAAAATAAATTAGTTCTGATAGCTCAAAGAAAGAAAATAGGCAGGTGATAAAGAATGGTGAAAAGACAATGAGATCTCATTTTTTAATAAATTTTATCAAGTTATCCATAGTCTCTGGTGTGCTGCCATTTTCAATATTGCATTGGGAAAATTAAATGATGGAAAACTGTAGAGTTCTCAGGTTTCTAGAATTATCAATTAAGGAAGACAAAAAAAGAAAAAATGAGAGAAGAAAAAAAAATAAAACCAGGAAAAACAAGTTCATCATGGCTTTAACTTAAAGCCTGTTCTTTAGTCTTTTGTCCACAAGATCATTAACTAGGTCAAAGTTTTTGATTTGTAATAAATTTCAACGTATTTTAAAAACTGCTAAGAGTAACTGCTAAAATTTGATCCTTCCAAGGTCCTTACTGATGAATTTTTTCACAAATAAATTATTTCCCTTCTTTTAATTTCATCATCTTCAAAATTAAGGTGCCTACACTAAAGCGCAAATGTTATGAAGATTAATTAATCGACAAAGAACTTCAGAGACCCGGTGTTCCAGATTCCTCCTGAAACATCTTGCTAGGTTATTTTACCATCCCTTCCTAACTATGTGACAAATAAAAAATTAAAAAATAAAATAAAAAAAAACCACCAACAACAATCAAAACTATAGAATTTGGAATTAATTTTGAGAAAGGATAGGTTTCTTTATTATTATTTTTTAATTCCTTCCAGAGTATTAGCTGAAAATCAAATATAATTTGTGGCAATAAGAGGACTCAATCTCAAAACCATATACTTTACATTTTAACAGCATAATCCTTTTATATCCCAGGCTATACATAGACATTAAAGTCATCTACTAATTAATCACAGATTAATGACAACACACATATCTGACTGAGCTGAAAGACCAGCCAATATAGTCACACATTCTTTATCATCTTTTCGCAGTCAGTTCCAAGTAACACAGACTCTTGCTAAGATATGGAGAAGTTTAATATAAAAACTGCATCCTGTGACTGACACATCATATTACTACATTCAAATGTATTAATAATTTTTTGGTAAGTTTTGGATAAGTCATGGCATGATATATCTTCATGAAAGAAGTATGAACTGAGTCCAGAATCTGGAGTACACCTTGATTTTATGTATTTTTATTTGAAATAATATTATTATCAGTATTACATATAATTTTCTCTGAAGGTAACTTGTCACTCTTTGGTCTTCATAAATTCCTACTGCTTGATGCAGACTAATTAGACCAAGTACCCACTTTAATCATTCAAACAAGCAGCTACATCTTATGGTTTAGTGTTAAAAATATCCAGAGGCACTAAAAATGTCCCTACAATTGCAACAGAGCTGTTTGTATGAGCCCCAAGTTACCTTTCTTCTCTCATGTCTCTGAACAAGTCTTTCCTTTTTGTTTCATGGTTTGTCTCTTTTATTGCAGGGTCTTCCTCTTCTACATGGTAGGACATCAGGAAAATACCTTTTTTTAAAGTATATTTAAACTATTAGTACTGTTAGCAGCTTACCTTTATTTTAAATGCAATGTTGAACAAACCTTGTCTTAAATCATATACTCTGACAGCAAAAATCAGAAAGCATACCACAGTACAGGCATTAGGGTGAGAAATACATATACTGGGCAATGTTAGGAATAGATTAGCTACAGAAAGGAAAGATAATATAACTAGAGATAGGGACTACAAAGATCTGTATTTAATGGCAGAGTTGCTTTGAAGATAATTTAGCCATGAACTGACACAGTTTGAACTTTGAGAAATTGCTTTAAAGATAGAATCGCTGACACCAAGAATAGTCCAGAAATACTCTTGGTACACAGGGCTCTCAGGAGAGGACTGTGTTGAGCCCAGACTGCTGAGCCCAGACTGCTGGGAGAGCTGCATGATCTCCTTCTAAGCATCCAGGAACTGAGGGGTTGAAGATGCCAACAGCTGCAGCTTCAGCTTGGCTAGATGAGAAGCTAGAAGTACAGAGGATTCTGCATTTGGAAAGGGGCTTGGGCATTATCACCAACAGAACACACAGGGCTCTGGTGTGTCTGTGTTTCAAGAGACCTGTAAGCTGAGAAGGAGGAAGCATTGCTCAAGACACTGCCAGAACGCGGTCTATCAAAGCCACCAGCCATGAGGATTGCTGGATGAGGCCACATTCTTCACTAGCTCATTTTGTTACTGTTACTGTCAGAAAACACTGGCACTCCGTTTTAGTCTTTAGTCCAGTATAATAAAGTGTATTAACCAAGCAAAGTAGCTGACAAGGTAAGGCTGAAGCAATTCATCAAAATTTATTATAGGTACAATATTACCAGTTGTGGACATATTTCAAGGGACCAGCTGTTGAAGTTGCAATCCTGTAATGGTCAAAGTCAGGGTTTTCCCAGACATTCTCCATTAGCACTGCTGTTGAGGATTCTGCATTCCAGAAACTATAGAATGATATAGTTTTTATTTCCCATCATTTGGATGGTAACAAGTCAGTTACCCATATGACAGCAGCAGTGACCACCTAGATAACCTAGTCTGATGTTCCTGGTGAGAGAAGGGATGGCAAGGTAAGTTATTGACTAAAGGTTAATAGGTAAGTCATCATACACTAAAAATCATTAGATAAGTTTTTTTAGGAAGGCAATAGTACTTCCCTAATTAAGGCATCTTAAATTATTTCTGATAAAGTCAACATTTCAAATGAGGAATCCCACTCTGATCTGTTTATACCACCAAGTGAGACAGAAGAATAAATAAGCAACATTGACATCTGTGTCAAAAATGTAAACACTTCAAAAGACATTTTTTACCAGCACCAGCAGAGAAGCACTGGTGCTTCTGAAGCAGAGAAACCTGTTGCACTTGAAGTAAAATCAAACTCAGCAAGACATAATTAATATTCAAATGCCTTGAGCACAAGCATAAGGCAATGAAAACAGCATAACCAGCAAGAACTGATAAGTACCATGTGACATTGTTACACCATTAATTACATAACCAGCAGCCAGCATTTCTAACCAAGCTAAACATAAATAGAATTAATTGCAAAGGCACAAACAGAAGCTTATTATGGAGTTACACAAATAAGATAGAGTAAGACATGCGCAAGTAGCAAAATCTGAAAGGTAACAAAAGGTGTCAGACAGGAAAGACATTCTGCTGAACTATTTTAGATTTCCTATACACATGGGCAAGATGTTTAGTGAAGCTAGCCAATAAGACCATATTCTCATTTTGGGAAGATCTATTTGTTTTTCTAGCCATTCCCACTGTGGCACTGTGACATGCAAATTCTCAATACCAGAACAGTTTTAATGCAGAAATTCCTGATAAAGTGTGAACTTCTTCATGAAGAAGAACAGCATCAAAAAACATCAAACTGAATGGAAAATAAGCAAGCAAAGAGAGTTAAGAAATCACTTATTCTGGACTGAAAAACATTCATCTTTATTTGTGCCTCCAAATGATCCAGTATAAAGGACAAATACACACTCTATTGCCTGACAGGTGTTAAAGTCCATGATCAGGCTGTGACAGATCCAGATTCAAAGTGCTGCTTTGTCTCAATCAGACCAGAAACTGCCTGGATTCTCTTAGATATCCCAAGCCAATAAACTACTCAATAGGCTATGAAAAAAACAGATTTTGTATGCCTCTCAATGCTGTTGACAAAGAAGTTATTAAAAAAAAAAAAACACAAACAAAAAAAAACCCTCCTTTAAAATTTTTTACTTAACCAGAAAGTTTTCTAGAAAAAGTTCATGCAATTGCTAAATGAAAGCATTTTAAAAAGGTAACTGATTCATAGTGGTTATTTGGTGCAAAAGGATACAAGAAAAACCATCAGACCACTTACAATATGAGTTTTCCTAGACTGAAGCTTTTCTCATTCAAAGCCTGTGCAGTATACTTAGTGTGCTTGATACTGAGTGATATTCTATAAATAGTTATATGTTGAGAGATAATTAGGTAGACAGTTTACTCTGATTTTTTTTTAATTTAGAAGTAGTTAGAATTTAACAATCTCTCATGACAACTGCACTAATTAACTGTGACGAGCCCTTTTTCTTCCTTTACATGTACAATAAATTTCCAATTAGTCCAAAAGAGAATCAGTATTGAAAAGGACTAAAGTGAGAATTAGTACCAAAAGTGGAAAAAGTTTTCTTATAAAGGATGAAACTGTACTGAAATATGGAAAATAGCTTTTTATTTTTCCTTTGCTATGTACTAAATTTTATGACCTGGCCTAAACCTGCTAAGCAATAGGACTTGACAAAGCACATCAAGCAGATTGTCAAACCACCTCTCACGCCAGTGAGAGAAATTGGCCTGAGTCCCAGCACCAAGATAACTAAGGCAGCGAAGCTGCATCCATCTACAAGTTTAACTTATGACTTTAAACTTATTAACTTACATTAAACAGACTGCCACACCAAGGGGTTGGTTATTTTCTCCTATGAATTTGCAAGGACAAGGCACTTTGGGGATCTTTTTTAGAGTATATTTTTTAAAGGGAAAAACATCACAAAGTGAATGCACCAAGCCATTGGGGCTGCCAACATCCATGCTCGTCTCATCAGGTATATTTTGGAGGGAAACCAATAAGCAGACATTGGTGAAGAAAACCCTTGTGCGCTTCAATGAATATTCATTACATCCTCTAATTTATTATCATGTTTACAGCCAAAACTGCAGAGCAAATTACATTCTACATAAGGTCCCGAGGGGGTTTTCATTTCCACAGCTTGGACTGGCACCAAAATAAAGCACATTAGAGAGAAATTGCAAAGAGAGCCATTAATATTTAATGGACTACTAACAGCAGTGCTCCTCACGACAAAGTCACAGGGCAGAGGAGGGAAGGATCATTCAGAACTTTGCTCCACAAAATTCTTCTCATTAAGCAAAATGAATTCAAACAGACAGCTTTCTAAACAAAGCAAACAAACAAACAAACCAGAAGAAATTCCCTCCACCCTCAATAAAAAAAAAACCAACTAAAACCCCCACACACAAAAAATGAAGGAACAACCACTCAATATTAAGTAGAAATAAACAGCAAAAATTGGACCCAAGAGATAACAGACAGTGCAAAGGAGAAATAAGCTTATTACAGGAGCAGAGCAAAATTTAAAATGCACACAGAGGAAGCATCACATGGAGAAAACCCAAAATAATCAGTGGCTGGGAAATGTAAATAAGTCGTAAACATGACAACGCTGAAACTTCCATCTCCTAGCACAGAAAAAGCTTCAAGCTGCCTGTCTAAGAGAATGGAATTAAAATACAGGGAAAAACAAGTGTCCAGCAGCTAGCAGAAATTTTACAGCATTAGCACAGATGGTATAAACTTGTAACATCTCTCTAGTGATTCAAACAGAATGGCTGCAGCAGCACAGTCACTGCAGATGGCATGATGGATAAGGATACTCACACTGGTCTAAATTCATTTTCAAAACTGAAAGCAGATACAGTAAGGTCACTTAATCCAGCTGTTTGTTCTCTTACTGCTGCTTGAAGCCAGTGAGGAAATCCCAACTACTGTTCCTCTAACACCAGGCAAAGTTATATTCATGTGAATACAGATTTTCTTTCAGATTCCAACTACAGCTCCAAAGTAGCCTCAGAACACAGACCAACAGCTATTGTTCATCACCTACTGGACAACCTCCCATTCCACAGAAAAATTCTTTGCTTTTATCCCTATTCCATTGCTCTTGCACGAGGTATTTTAAAAACCTTGATCCTTCTGACTGCCTGACCCTGTGAAAAACAGACTTAGGCATACTTTTTTCATACCTGCTTAATTCCATCTTCCAATTATTCTATTCAAATTACTTTTGAGATATCATTACCAGTTTTCATCAACAGTTCCTTATCTC
Organism: Anomalospiza imberbis; assembly: GCF_031753505.1. Lineage (NCBI taxonomy): Eukaryota > Metazoa > Chordata > Aves > Passeriformes > Viduidae > Anomalospiza > Anomalospiza imberbis. The sequence goes on along the minus strand of NC_089686.1, from coordinate 41,855,666 downwards.
TTTCCATCTACTTTTTACTTTTCTGTGGAAAGAATGAGACTGAGAACAGCATAAAACATTCTAAATTGAGTCAGTCTGAATAGCAACTAAGTGAAAATATCTTCTAGGCACAGATCAGAATTGACATCATGTTTCTCAGATGTTTAATATTTTCTCTAGGATGAGGATTATATTTGGTTTAGGTACCAACTGCTACCAGCTGCCAGGGGAACTAACAAAAATAGCTATAAAGACAGAGGTCAACACCAATTAAGCAATCGCAGTCCTTGTCTTTTTTGTCATACCTTTTTCTGATCACACAATAAAACAATAATTTGTATGAAAGAGCATTAACTCTGTGGGCATTTGTTACATTAACCTTTTCATTGACGGTTCCAAAGCATTATTATGCTATTTTGTGTTTGAAGTGTTCTTCCAAAAGAAATTTAATCTCATAAATGTATTTAAATTCTGATATATGCTGGGTGAAAATAACAGAATAAATCCCAAAACAATGTTGAAATTTTTTAGTCACATTACAGAAGTGTGTTTTATTCATGAAGATAATTGCTCTTAAAAGAACACAATATAAATAGCAAAATAAAGGTTGCACAATCACTTGAAGTAATTCAGTTTTAGATTTACAAAAAGCACCAGGTAGAGTCAGGAGTAAAAGTCCTTTCAACTTCCATCACTGAGGTACTAACAGGGACAGCTTCACCAGGTCCCCAGAATTCTGGCTTTCTTTTTTTTTATATTACAGTGGCCTTGCATTGAATCCTACCATTTATTATCAGCTGTGGGGCCATAAAGGCCTTTTACTGAGGCTACTTTTATAGCAATTTCTCAGTTGAACCTGTCCTTTTACACCCAAGCCCCAGAAGTCAGAGACTGGGCGCAGACTCTGGCTAGAGGAACTAATAGAGACCAGAGTCTGAAGAGCTGCTAACTCAAGCAGCAACAAGAAAAAACCTTCAGAAGAGCTGGGGGTAAATGAGCAATTTTGCCAAGCAGAAATGCGTTAGCATTAGGAGATGAGGTGACAGACAGAAGTAGTTCATCCCTAGGCAGAAGAGATTAAACTCCCCAAGTTCCCTGGGGTTTATAGACACCAGGCAGTAGAGCTGCCTATGATCATTCCAAGTTAGAAAACTTCCTTGCTCCACAAAATTTAAAAGCACATCGTACAAAGCCAATTAAAAGATACAAGACACTCAAACCTGTAACTCTCCTAAATCATAAGCTAGAGAGCAGGCATACACCTAAGATATTCTCCTGGAAAGAAACAGGTGGCAGTGGACAGACAGCAGCCAGCATGGGAATCCACATTCAGCTTGTGCTTCCCACACCCAGCCAAAAAATATTAATAATGCAGGAAAATGAGAAAATTCAAGGCAGCAGATTAGACCATTCATCTTCTACCTTGTAATTATCTTTCCTTCTGAATAATAATTTTTTGGAAGGGGAAAATACTAGTGAACAAGTAACCCAGCTCCTCAGACAGCCTCACAAGTGAGATGCAAGTAACTAAATCTTGGGGAATGATCTTTGTGTAAATGCAAAGTTGTCATGAAGATAAGCTGGTCTCAGTAGAAGAGGTATCAGATGTTATTAGAGCTAATTAGAAGTGATTTTTAGAGCAAGCTATGAGGAACATGATGACTTCTAGAAATAAACTGGTTTCCCACTAAAATACCAGTATGCCAAATTATCAGATAACAGATCAGGAGTAGGTTAATGTATAGAAATATAACCCTTCAGAGTGACAATCTCATTTTTGCTGTTCACTTTAGATAGATCTAGTGCACACAAGGAATGTTCATGTATAAGGCATTGTACTTGGATGAACTACAAATTCTCTCTTGGGAGAGCTACACAAATCTAGGTCAAGGTTAAGAGTTGGAAAAGTGTTTGAAAACAGATACAGAATAGAGGTCTTTTCTAGCTCCACATTTCACTGTGATTGAAAACAGTCTGATGCAGCCTGACTGTTGATACACTGAGTAGAATTTGATATTGAATCACAGACAGCTATACAGGGAAGGCCCACAGTGTTCAACCCCAGCTGAGTACATGTGGAGGACAAACTGTGATTAATGCCCAAAGTCAAAGCTGAAAACAGCTATTACAGAGTGGATTACACAGCAACCTAACGCAATATTGCCAGACATGACCCTCAATCAAGCCTCTCTCCTGAACAAAGTGATCAACACTAATCCCATTGCCATGCTATTATATCAGTAGACTCATAATCCTTCCATTCCCCCATACCATTTAAAGGTCCAAAGATGATGGCTTCTGGCCATTTAGAACACCAGAAGTTCCGAGTTGACTGAACATTGCTAAAAGTTCTAAAGATTCATTCTCTTGGAAAAATCTTAGCTAAAAATAAATCCCTCAACACCTACAGCTGAGAAACCATGCAGATATCAGCAATGGATGCCCTGAGCTAGCACATCCTTGTGCATCAATGAGACAACTGTATTATAAACACTATTTTTTATATCACATATGCTTAAGCAAGCAAAATGATTACAGACTACAGCCACATCACTCAATTAGCTAAATCTAAAGGAGAATTAATGCAAACAGGTTTTGGCAAAGAGATTTTATTCTGAACTCCCAAATGGAAGTTTTATTATTTTGTCTGGTCATATGCCAAAACATGACACAAAATATACGTAAAACACATGGAAAATGTTCTGTAGCTAATATTGCCTAATGAGAGCTTGAATCAAATTGTTTCCAAATGCAAAACATTTATAGCTCACAGACTTGTTTTGCTGATTTTTTTCTCTTTTGATTTGCTTTTAACCATAAGATTACAATTTCAATTATATTTAAGTACACTACAGAAGCAGCATTTACTAAGATCATTTTCCTTGTTTTTCTTCAATTGTCTAGGCCACAATTAGGAGTAAATAAACTTAGAACCTGGAATTCTTTAATTTTTTTTACAACTTTTCAGATTTGTTTCAGCTTTTGAAATCACTCAATAAAAATATGAAAATTAAATTTAGAATGATTTTTGTGTTGCATTTTAGAAAATAAAGGGGGGCAGGTTACTACCAAACAGTTAATAGGTGTCATACATTTATGCTCATATCTTTACAAAACCAATTGCAAGATACCAGTCGGCCTGCATATAAAGATCAATTTAGAATAATTTATTAGGTTAGACAACTCAATTTACAGCATACTTTAGCTAATCAATTTAAGAAAATATCTACTGCCATAAATATGATTCACCATACTCTAATAATTAGATGTGCTAAACATCTAAATAGTATAAATTATTTCAGAGAAGTAATCTTTCCCCTTCCTCGACTCTATAGGAATAGAAGGGCCTACAGTTTAGGCCAGAGTCTAAATGTTGAACTAGACATATTAAATGGCATAAATCCCACCCTGCATAGTAATGCTTTCAGTCAGCTTCAGTCTTCAGACCTTCTGCACCACAACCACCATGTCATAGATGTGTAATATTATCCACAGGCTTAAAGTAATTCAGTCATATAAGCAAAGTACAGTGAGTTTGAAATGAACCTAACTGAACTAAACAGCTTAAGTAACTGAAACTTACTTCAAAGATTTATCCCTAACTGTATTAAGGAAAACAGTGAGAAGCATTAACACATTCTCTGCCATAAGTACATTAGAAAAACCCTTGTGATGCAGTACCAGCTGTGCTGAACATGCACTTAAATCAGTTCTTTACAGTGTAGTTACTCCATAACATCATCACCAGGCACAAGAACCTCTTTGTCACAGCAATTTATCAGCTTCCAGCAGACCCCTCCTTCCCAAGACAGCAAAGCCCAGAGCCCAAACTACTGCCAAGTGCACAAGCACCTGCCTCAGCTGGGCTCTCCAAGGCAGGCTCAGCCCTCGTTCAGGCTGAGAGTCAGTCAGCCAAATGGATCCTGACATCTTGCCAGAGGGGAGGGCTCCTACATGCTTGCTTACATGCCATCTCTTCTCCCACATCTGCAAAACCTGCAGCTAGTGAAATATCTCCAGCTGCTCCTACCTTTATGCCTCTCACCGGCACTTGAGCACCTAGAGGGCACTTACTATGTCTGAACACATTTAATCAGAGCAAACTCAGTTCAAGGTGCTGAAAACAGGCATTCAAAACTCATCGACTTCCAACAGATATTGGATCATCATTATCAAATGGGAAAAGAGCTCGGACTTACAGGAGTCTGCTACCCATATTGCCACACTACCTCCTCTCCTTGGCGGAAAAATCCTTGGGACTTTTATACCACTTCTACCACTATTTTTAGAGTCTACAATAGCTGAATATCCTTAAAACCTTAATTAAGGCTAGATATCCTTCTAAGGCTATCCTGCCAATATGCTGTAAACTATCCAAAATTAGGTTCCTCTTGTTAGTTTCCCTTAATTTATTACAAGGCAGCTTCTACTGGTTTGAGACCCTTACAGTTCAGGGTTTACTAGCCATTCATTATGTTTCCCAGAACAGTTTCCATAAGCACTCCCATATTCACATCAACAGTATTTCACAGGAAAAAAATAGAATATATTGTTCCACAGATCAAGTGGCGTGAGTATGGTAAAGATCTGCTATTCCAATTCATGATATTGATAATGTTCACAGTTTTAAATCCTTAAAGTTTTAAAAATGAATGGCAGGACACTGAGTAGTTTTTTGTACTGCAAGCATTTAGTTTATTCAGATCATGAGGAATGTTGACCCACTCTCACTTCCCATGTCACAAGACAGCGAGTTTGCTGCTGATGTATGGCTAGGATGGTGATTACCACAGCAGCACTCCAGTTGTTTTCTCTGCCTTCAGCATGCCAAAAGGAACTTCTATAATTTTACATTTATTAGGCCAAAAGACTTGCTTGGACAGGCTTTCTTCAGCTGTCAAGCATGGATGGGTATAAATATTTATGAGGGCAGAAAAGCATATCAAAACCTAGTGGAGCTGTGAGGCAAGCTTAAACAATGCTATTTACAACCCATTAACATAAGTTGTGCTGTCTTTCTCAACTCAGTAGGTACAAAATCTTCAAGAGCTGGTATAATTTCACTGTGGTGCATCAAAAATGTCAAAGTTAATATTATTACATAAGCATGCACATCCTTACTGAAAGGTTTAAAATATGTGTAAGTAGAGACATTGCCCCAAGGCATTTCATTTTGTTTCAGTAGAGTTGAAAATGGTGCTGCAACTACAGTTGGGCTCTTTATGTAATGATCCACCAGCTTGTGTTGAAAGTTATACAAAAGCTGTAGGTAACAAGAACTGTGTTTGAGGGGGATTTTGTTATTTTATGGTGTCCTGAATACCTTGCTAAGGAATACATGGTTAGCATTCTGGTTTTCCTCTGGAAATTTCCCAGACTTGGCAAAATATTGAAACAGGAACACAAACAGGTTTCACCCATGCTCTAAATATGAGCCATTTCAAAAAGAAAGTCTGAATATATTTAGGGCACACAAGTATTGAATATTACAAGTAATTTTTTAAAATCAAATATAGGTACTATATGAGAAAATTTAAGGTAAAAGGATCAAGTCATTCAAGATTTTTATTTGACCATACACTGACTATCTAAATCAAAAGGGAATACCAGAGATGATAAAGAGGCCTTCCGAATTATTGCAAGGAGCAAGCAAACAGTTTCAAATCAAATTAATTTTTTCTCAGTATGAGATCAAACCTTTAAAAATTTTAAGATCTTCCTGTGTTTCTAAGAAGGGTTCAAAAACAACAGGTTGTTTCATATAAAAAAAGAACATTCATGTGAACACTGGACAAACATCTTCACAACAGTCTTAAGTGTGTTTTCTTTCCACTTTAGAAAATAGAGCAAACATGATAATGTGCTGCTGTTGAACAACCCTTTTAATAGAAAAAAGTTTTGGCTAGTTTTATAAATAGTTACTTTAAAATAACAAAACTTTTCACATCATCTAATTTCAGTGTCCCCTCACCCCCATCAGTATAATAAATTTTGGTATCACAATAACACCACATTGTTCAGCCCTGAAGAATTTTGGGAAACAGGCCTTGCGTGAAAAACACTTTTCATAGTATGTTACACTAACTTCACCAGCTCCTGCTTAGCTTGCAAAAATTTATGGAAAATAGTACACAGTACTGTGGCTGCTAAAGTCAAAGTATTCTTAAAAAAAAAAATCCATTTTATTCCCTTACCCTAAATGGTTTTGATTCTCCAGCAGTCTCACTTCTATGGGATTACTACAGAGATTCAGACTAGCTGCTTCCTTAACCTTCCTAGCTCAGCTGGTTTCATGACATTTTTGGATGCTGATACCCCAACAAAATACAGCAACCACCAGAGATTATCCATCTGAAAATTATAAGTAAACCCCGCTCCCATTTTCATTCAAAACTCAGCTCTTATTTTCACTCAAACAGTAGAAGCAGATGGGCTTGGAGGATTATTATCCCCATTGACCAAAGCATTAGAGAGGATATCAGAAAAAAAATATTTTAAAATCACCTAAGTAAGCTAGGCTGATATTAAGGTCCTCTGCTATGGTTTAATAGCACTGTGTCAACATTAAAAATATTCACAACACATTTTGAGTGAGAAATCAATTACCAGGATTTTTCTCTCAAAGTTGCAGCCACATGTCTAATTAAGAAAGAAATAGTCAATTAAAATTGCACAAAAGAAACATGGAAGAAAGTGTTGTGGGACAAAAGGAAAAATGAATGGCAATTCATCAATCAGGAATTAACAGTAAAAATAAAATAGAAACAAAAAAGCAGATCTTTGCCACTTAAAAAAAAACGTAAATCCAAAGTATTACACAGCTTGGAGAAAAACACCTTCCATCCACACATCACAAAAACAGATGTATAGTCATCATTAGGTCAAGCACTCGAGTCAGACAGAGACACTATTAAGATTTTCTCTTCAGATCTAACTCACTAGGATACTAAACTAGGACACTCGCCCCTACTGACCATTGTATTTTTTGCTACAGGAGTCAGTAGCCTATAGCTTTTGTGCCAAAAGCTATGGATGTGCTGGCAAATAGTTCTGCCAAGTAGGAGCTCCAACCCAGCAGGAGCAACTCGGCACTCAAATGGTACACATGCCAGCAATGCACTTCTGACTGTCCCCAGTCTGAGCCCAGGAACCGAGCACTAATTCAGTCCTGGAACACAGGAGATGACCTTGCCTCAAACAGGCTCACCTAAAAGTCAGGTTTTGTGCTCCATGACCATCTTTTGAGATAAACCAAAGGAAGGCAAGCCCAAACAGTGGGGCAACAATACCAAAATCAGTCCTGATGTAAATCAGCTCACTAGTGTAAACCTATCCCTTGCAGAAAACATGAGTGCAGCTTCTGACTGACATCTGGCCAGTTTATGTAGGGCTAGAAGTCACAGCATCACAAAATGGATGCTTTCCAGAGCAAATGACTTCCATATGCAAGTTACTGGCAGTATCTCAGATTCTTCATCCACTGGAACATCAAATAAGGCAGGTATGGTCTTCAGGAATAAATGACTAAATAAATCTGACTTAGCAGTGCTAATACATGTAGTGACCACCTCCACTGTGCAACTCCCTTTAAAAGCTTAGTTTTCAGTGTTCCAGCCCGTCCCCCCAAAAAAGTCTCAAGTCAACAATATGACCAGGAAACATTTCACTACATAAGTATTTTTTTCCTATAAAGCTACATCCAAATTTTCTATTCTGGACTTCTTAATTACAGACCTTAAACTCCATTATTCCATTCTCCAGAAGAAATCTGTACTACTCAGTGCACACAGTCCTATGGCTCATCAGTGGATGTCACAGAGTACACTCTTGTTTTTCATTTGTCACATATCACAGAAGACATAATTTTACATTTATACAGTGCTGACATTCAGAGTTACTGCAGCCACAAACACCACCTCTGATCTTATAACCACAAAGCCTCTTCCTCTCCCCTTCCTCCACTGCTTCTTACCATTCAGAAGGCAGTATCTATTAATGTGCCACAAGGCTGTTGAAATTCAAAACATAATGGAAGAGGATCAATGAAAGGGTACTCAAAATCATCCAAAGAGAAGGGAGAATATTCTCAACATTTCTGTTCCTCAGTTCAAGGAGTCGAATGAAAAGTTATCAAGGTCAAAGAAAAATATTATATTGAAGAGGCAATAGAAAAGCTGGAGAAGTATATGAGCAATAACTTAGGTAACTGAACCTGAATTTTTTTCTCTGATTGCCTAGAACCTGATGTTATTTACGGAAACCAGGAACAAAGCAGTTGCTATGAAATTACTACAATAATGTCTGGCAATAATGATATTAAATCCATGTTGTTCTAATTATTCGCAGTGTGTAATTTGGTTCTATCCTCAGTCTTGCTGTCTAAAAGCAGCTGGGCTTCCCTCCTTCCAGCAGAGCAGAGCATGAAGACAGAAGTCCCCTTTCATTTCTCTTTGTCATTCACTAGGTCACTGAACAGGAGGATACCTTTGGGCATAATGGAAGAAGTGGCAAGGCAAGTACTTTGCCTCTCTGAGTCTAAAAAACTATCTTGAAGCATTACCTGCAGCATTGTGCCACAATGAGCACTGAACAGACAGGAAAAGCTTAGCAAAAAAAACAGGACAGCTTAACTAGTGAATGGAGAAGACTGAAGTCACCAATGCAAGAAAACTGACATGTTAAAGGATTTAATAAAATATTCTGTGACAAAGCACTCTTACAGATTCAAACAATACACAGAAATAAATCCTTACAGAATATCAGGATGCCTATCACTAATAACTCCCAAATTTTGGGCAAAGCTTCCCCTCCCAGAAATATGTATAAACATTTTGTGGTTAGGTTTCTTGTACATAATATGGTAAACTTCCATCAATACTTGAGTTTTTCTTCAGTTTGAATTTACTTGTACATCTATGCAGCCATTTTAATTTAAAATATTCTATTAACTAGTACCTTTGATTTCTCTTGCCATCTATATTCAATTAATACCAGTGGCAACCAACTGAATGACTAAAAAGTAGAGACATGCAGACAGGGGAAGGAAGGTCATGTGCTTACTCTAAGAAACAAGGCTTAAGAAAAATTACAGTTAATTCTCTTTGAAGAAGTTCATTGAAACAAAGTTGAACAACATTGTTTTAGTTCTAAGTGGCAGAAAAGGTCCAAGTAACCATGATGAGAAAACAGAGCAATGGATTCCATGCTCCATTCTCCTCATAAAGCAAGACAACGTGTGGCAGGGTCGGAAGAGACATGGATCCAAAATCCACATAAAAGAAACAAATGTTTGAGGAATTGTAATGAAACCAGGACTAGAACTCAGAAAACGATACATGGAAGGAAAAAAAAATTATCAGGGGATGTTGATTAAAAGAAGAACTTCCAATGGAAATGGCTACTGTTGGCTCAAAAACCAATGCTGTACTTAGCATGTTCTTGATGGTGCAAGAAATATGACTTTGACAAAAAACCCTATATGGAACTCCAATTAGCTATATCATAAATAGAAAGCAATTCAATACGAATAATAAGGAAGGCTACAGGTCCATGAAGAGAGCTCCTTACTTCAACATATGGTGACATTACAGTGTAAATTACCTCCCCACCATTCTGTAAGTAGGCTTCATTTATTTTTACATTACAACTTCCCTCTAAAAATGTACACAACACTTTCCAATTCATACATAACTTTGTATTACATGCTCTCTTCACAACAAAAAAAAAAAGAAACACACAAAAACTAGCTATAGAAACTTCAAAAATATAAGGAATTAGAGGTCCTGAACTGGGCACCTCTATCTGGACTTGTATGCTTTCTGACTTCCAGTAACTTAATTTTGAGGCTAACTTCTCTATTAATACAAATATTTGATATGAAATGCATTTTTTATGAGCTTCAGTATATATTCCCTACATCTGCTACCTAAAAATCCATGGTTTATCACATAACTCTACAATTTTACTTGGTTCTGACAGAAGAATATTGTGGCTAAACACTCTCCCTGAACTAGAAAGTGTTAAGGAACAGATCTTCAATAATTTAGGCATTTTCATGAGCAAGTAAATATAGAATATGAAGGATGTATACAGCCTCTCATGCTGCCCAATATAACAGTTTGCTCAAGATTATAGCACTTCTTGCTAGAAGATCTATTTCTATTTCACTTTGATACAATTATTTAACTGGCTTGGGCATTCTGAAAGGATTGCCTTCAGCTTCCAGGCAGAGACTCACACAGGTGCTTAACTTCTTGGGCACTTTTGAAAAAGCAGTCAGTTTTTAATTCCTATAAAGCAGTGATAGCATTTCAAGAGACCAAACAGTAAATGTATCCTCCTCCTGTAAGCATGATATGTTTAGTAAGTAATTGCATCTCCCTGCTGACTACCCGTGAACCTTTCTTGCAAACCAACTTCAAGCATCACTCTAAAAAAAAAAAATCTAGGAATCAAGGCCACCATAAATCAATTTGGTAGCCTACAAATCCAGTCTCATCCATTGTTTTGTACATTGATCAGGTACAGAGATCAGAGATAGTGCTTTAGGAAAAGTATTGTAGACGAGGTGTCTTAGCAGCACACAAAAACATCTCTCAAACCTCACACCATTAAGTTTAAATTTCTAGCACCTGAGCTTTATAAGCCTAATGTTTTAATCAAACAAATTGAACAAGATTTAGAAGGATTACTGATGTCACTTCTCAGGCTGAATCTTTCCTGAACAGCAACTGGAGCAGAAGCTGCCTGTGAGAGAGGTATCATTTAAGCATCCAGCACTAATATCTGTGAATATCATCTATAACAGCACTTTGTACTCATGGGAAATTTCAGCTTCAGATGTCTATTGGAAATACAACACAGCAGAGAGGAAGCAACCCAGGAGGTTCCCAGAGGATGCAGAAAACAACTTCCTAACACAACTGATAAATGAGCCTACCTGAGGAGGTGCCCTGCTAGACCTGTTATAGGACACTGGTAGACAGAATCCCTTAGGAGTCAGCCCTGAAGGGCAAAGGAAAGAGCCCAGGAAAGCTGGATGTGCTTAAGAATCATTAAATGTTCAGGAGCAGGCTGTCTCCAGGCGTATAAAGACAAGTTGTCAGGGAAGAAGACCAGCTTGGTTAAACAGAGAACTTAGACTAGAGATTAGGGAAACAAAAGAATCCATCACCTCTGGAAGGAAGTTCAGGTACCTTGGTAGGAGTAGAAGGATGTCATAAGATCACTTCAAATTGCAGGTTCTGCAAAGGGTCATGGCCATCAGGTAGGTGCAGACACCTCCCATTGCATACAACCTCACAGTATCCCCAGTTAAACAGTGTAATTGGGGTCTCTTAAATCTGAATGGACAGGAGAGGTTCTTCTCAGCACCTGCTGGGTGTACATCATCATCCTGACACAAATATTGCAAATAGATTCCACTAAGAATTTTTCTGGCTCTGATCAAAGAGCAATTCGAATTTCATCCTGTTCCTATGGATATACTTGAACTTTTCTTTCAGGTAAGATACCAGGGTAATGCAAGGTAGCAGAATAAGCCCCCAAGATAATGGCTATTGTCTAACATGAATCTGCCAACTAAGTGATCATGAACATAGCTAAAGAGATTCACACTGGTTTTCATCAAAGTTGATGTTTTCAATAAAGCATGCCAGATAAATGGTTGTCCCATAAGTTAAAAATTATTACTTTAGAGATCATCTCACCACTGGGTTCAGAGTTAAACCAAGTATGATTTAGAAAAAGCACCTACAAAGAACATGTCATCGCATATGTGCCAGTGAATTTGGTGTCCCAGTTTCAAGAAGGTTAAAGAAACATTTTTTTTAAAACCCCAATAGCTACTCTCCTCTGTGATCATTTCTTCTGAACTCTAAAATTGCCTTCATACAAGTAATTTATGGAGTGTAATCATAAATAATGTATTAAGCATAAATACTATTTGTCTTCACCTGTGTTGATCTCTATGCTAATTTTTAGTCATAAAGTCATATGCAGAATATATGCATCTACAACTACAATGAGCAAAAATATTCTAAAGTCTCAATTGATTTTACATATTACTTTATTTTCACAATGATTAGCACACATCATTTGTTCATTGATTGATATGAAAAATTGGTTTCAGAAAATCATGTAATTGTGAGTCCAGAGAAAAGATCTAGATACAGGTAAAATGTCAAAAGTTGGTAGGATTTACAGGCAGCTCTCTTTATAAATTATTCAGTGGAAAGAGTATGTTTTTCTAGCCTATTTAGGTGCAGTAATAAAAATATTGAGATGATCATGCACCTATGGACAAATACTTTTATGAATGACATGTTACATAGATGACTTCACCAAGACTTTTAAAGCGTAAAAGTACAAAGAATTACCATCTTCATAAGAAAAATATAAATAAAAATATCATGACATAACTGGGGAAGGGGAACAACAGTGGAACAATTAGCACCCAAATATACACTGGAAAGTTCAAGTAATTACTTTTCCCCAGCTGTTGCCCACAATGTTGAAGCCTGAGCAGGCATATTCTGTAATCACACATGCAGAGGGACAATTAATTGGAAACACTAATTTGCTAGAGTACAATAGTTAACACTGAGTGTTACGTTGAACATCTCTAATTGTGCTAAACACCATCATAAATACTTCAGTCAACTAAAATATATTTTTACAATTAGCATGTGTCATATGTTATATTGTGTTCATAACCAGAAACATTTTAATGTAGGCTTAAGAACTATTGAGTTATGCAAATGTGCACCAATAATAAAAAGCAAAGTTTGCTTGCTTTTCTAGTGCTTTTTGCATTTTAAAGTTGTATTTTTCTAAGCATGTTATTAGGGAGCTGAGCAGAATTTCTGGTCCCATCTTATTCCATCAGACCTCCTTTAGTATTCTGATATATTCTCTCTGAATTTCCAAGTCCTGCCCAGTGGTGAATAAACAGAAAGGTAAAAACACCTTCTAAATAGAGGTAATAAAAAAAACTTGACAATTATTGCAGAAAAACTAATATAACAGGAAATAATTAAAAATGCGATAGGAACCCTGCAGAGAATTCCTCTCTCTGTGGCAGTTTTGTTTTGTGCTGCACATTCATGTCCTTTCCCAGTTTAGGATTTTTCTTTGGTTGGGATGTATGTGAGAGTGCTATTTCCATAGTACTGAAGTACAGAGGCTGGTAAAATTCATATAAAAGCACCAAAAATATACTGCCATTCTGGATGGCAATGGATGCATTATAGGACCAAAAAAAAATATATAACACCCATGGGTATCAAGAAGTGAAAAGTGACACCTGAAAACAAATTGTAATTTGTCTTTATAATCCTTGACATACAAATATCAATATGTTCTAAATAAATGAAAAATTTAACTTCACAAGATAGTTCAGATTAATCTAACCATTAGCATATCCTTACTAAGATTGTCACATGATCTTTGCAATACTTCTTTGGGAAAGGAATAGTCTCCCATAAGCTGACAAAAAGAATTGGTGGACTAGAGAGGATCAAAGTCATCAGTTATTCTAATGAAAGCAACAGTCTTCTTGCAAGTATAATCCATTCTAATGACTTTTTCTAAAACTGTCTAGTGCTTTTCCTCTACGTAATTTGTGCCGAGGAAAAACCAAGGAAGATTAAAACCTATTCCTACCTAAAGATCTACTACCTTATTTAACAGTCTTAACAGAGCAGTCTAACATTTTTTTCTGTCCCAGGACTGAACTAGTTAAATCAGTCCCAGAGAGCCTTTCCAGGACAACCTGTAGATATACCAGGTGAATTCAGAGGCTTGAGCTACTATTTCTTTTGCAGATCAGGTTCTGCAAAAAGAGAGAAGAGTTCAAGATTCAGGGTTTTCAACATTTTCAGGACAACTTAACTTTTCTTCAAAGGAAAGGAGGGAAAAAAATCCCAAAGACAAATGAGAATATTTTATCTAAAATATCCCAAGGATACAAGTGCATATAAGCACATGTAACAGTCACAGTGCCCATAAGGGAAACAAACCCTGCCATTGGCAAAACAGAAAACCAACAAAGCCTGCAACATATAAAAATCCCCACTATATTTACTATCTGGCTGAAGGCATTACTGCTAACACTGGAAAGAAAATAAGTATTCTCACACTTCATATTCAAGGAAGTGTTAACAGATTTATACCGCTGACACAGTCCATTTTCAATCATTTCAACACCTATAATACAGCAGCTGAAACTCAGTTACTCTGCACCCTGAAGACCACAGTCCTTAGCAAACAGCCAGTGCACACTCCTGTTGTGTGCTAAACTCATTATAGAGAATAATAGAGCACATTATTTCTTAAATTCTGTTGCCTCAGGCCATTCATATCATAAACCATAGGAGTTATGTCACCAATGCCTGAAACAGAAATGAAGCCATAATTTATGCATATTTTAAGACACAGGAGCCCCTCTTTTCACTTTACAATCTTTTAAAGAGCCCTGCAGTTCTAAGATACCCTATTATGTTCAGTAGTTCTGTAGTTTCTTCAGTATTTTATGTACAAGGCAGTCCCTTTTTTAGGTCATGGCACAACAGCTAAAGAGATATAGATGAGACAAGTGATACTAGACAAAAATTGTATGTGCAATATAAGCAATTACCACCATAACCACTGATATCTAAGATGTGGCCTCACCTGATCCAAGAGCAACAAAGACTCTTTAAAGCACAGGTAGGTGCCTGAAGGTGCCTTCCTTTAGGAAAGGTATCTTCCTGCATGCAATGGTCAGCACTCGGCACACAGTTGGAAGCAAGGAAATTGGTATGGCACAGCTTTTTTATAGCCCTATACTCAAAATAAAAAAAATATAACACTCCTAATTTTCTCTAGTTCTCCAGTTTCAAGAAAAATTGGCTTAGTCTCATTTATTCTGTTTGAGAAGAGCGGTGAGAGAAATACAACATATTTCTTTCCCACCCCATTTTCTCTATTTTCTTTTTATTGTTCTCAGGAAAAGGTTCAGAGGGACAACATAAGATTCTCAAACTATTTATGGAATATTCCAATGGAATATTAGGAAAAAATTATTCACTGAAAGGGTTATCAAGTACTAGAACAAGCTGACCAAGGAAGCAGTTGAGTCACCATCCCTGGAAACATTCAAAGAGAACATGTGGCTGAGGCACTTGATGACATCATTAAGTGGTGAACACAGTGGAGCTGGGTTAATGGTTGGACTTAATGATCTTCAAATTCTTTTCAAAACCATACGGTTCTATGACTCCAGTAACATGCCTCATTATATTACATAAATTCAGAGACAAGATTCTGCTTTTTCTTGGTTTATGGAAAACTCAATCACAAACATGCTCTCAATCAGCTCTGATCAACATACCTTCCATATGTAAGTAATTTACTTCCCCTAATAAGCCTTTGTAGATAACATATTGTAAAAAAAATAGTCCAAAATATAACACCCAATTCTGCTTTCATTAGTATATTGATTCTGATAAAAACATTATCATGAACTTGCTAAAATATTTTCACAATACAAACCATACTAGCGGATTTGGAACAGGTTCAATTAATACAATGCCTTCTTTACATCCCCTAAATATTTAGAAAATATGTTGGTGGTCAACAAATGCATCAGTGCTCTCTGAACAATAAAGAAACTCTGCTTTGTTCTTCTGTTCTACAATAGGAGACTTTTAAAAACTTTACTGACCTTAAGCACACAAATTCAGTTCTACAGAGAAGTCACCTTTAATATTTAGAAATAAGGCAACATAGCAACAAAAAGAAAGATTAAGAGACAAAAAAAGTTAGAACTCTGAAATCTTTACAAAGGTAAGAACAGAACAGCCTGAAATTTTCCATAGCGACTTTAACCAATACTTCGTAAAAATTTTTCAGCATACTGAAGGAACAGGCAGCAGTCTGATAAATCAACACCTTTTAACATCTAGTTAGGATATATAATGTCATGAACTCATGATATTTTGAGGTTTGTGTAGCTTTAACTTGATTGAAACTTCTGTGCACTTCAACATTACAATGCAATGAAACAAAATCCTGTGGAGCGAGCCAGCATCAAACCTACCTTAAGCTCACTTAGGTCTTGATCAGAAGACAGCCCTGCAAACACATGTGCATACATATGCACATTTATAGCGCTCAAGTGGGATTAAATTTACCACACACAAAAGTAAATTTCACTGTCAGTGTCAGAAGGGAAACATCAGAATTTAACCTCTTTATATTATTCTTGCAATGCCTAGAAGCAGGAAAAGAAAATTTCAATATGCACTCTGACCTCGTGCAATTTCAGACAAAATTACATTTGAAAAGTGTTAGATAAACTTTGGTAGGCAATTCTGATTGTTGAAAAAAAGGAAAACACAAAGTTACAGCCATCTCAGCAAGAGACCACTGTTGAGATTTGTTCACCACGATGTTCAGGTTTGGGTCCTTATTTTACCTAATCAAGGCCAGCAGCTTTCATCTGCTAAATTACTTTGCAGGAATCAAAACCAGAACCTGCATCCCAAGCTCCCACAGCAATACCCTAATCCCATATGGACAGCAAAAAAGAGGCACAAACATTTCATGGTTTTGTTTTTATTGTAAATTGCTGTGTCTTAGATTTTTTTTGTTGGTCATCTCTGTGCAATATCAGCTTTCAGTTATCTTCACAAAAACTTAGATTTGATTCTTTGTTAAGGTACAAACAATGAGGTAACACATTGCATATGGGGGCGTGTACTGGAAAAAGAATATGAAAGCTATAGTACATTGTAAATGAAAATAAATTGCTTTTAGGCCAACAAGCTATTCTTCAAGAGGAACAACCAAATAATTTATGCCTGCAGAGGTACTGTAAGGCTCATATTTTAGCAGACAAAATTTCTCATAATAATACAGCTGAAGCCCAACAGGAAGGATCTATTAATCCTTTGTATACTCCAGTATTGTTTATTCAGCCAAAAAAAGTGGCATAAAACATTAATGCCATTTTCTCACTCAAGGTTTTTTCACTCGAATAATTGAGGAGCTCTACTGATCAGATTGAGCATTGAAAGACTGGGAGAACAGATGGCAGACATGCAGTGAATAATTTTTGCATCAAGCAAACCTTCATTGTTTAATACAATCTATGCAGAAGAACATGCTCCTTTTGAAGCATCCCACTGGGCAGGTAAGAGTGAAGGATCAGAGTCAATTAAACAAATGTGCTTTCTATTGGCATCCAAAAAGTTATGTCTACTCCATCACCAGCCATAAAGGCTAAGTGTGTATTGTTGAATACAAAAGGCCCATTTCCATCTCTGAACTGGGTCAGAGTAACACAGGTGCACAGCAACTGAAGGAAAAGCATCACAATACTCTATTTTTGAAAAATCCTCTTGTTTCCATGTGTTGATATCCTTAGAGGTGGAAAGGTTAAAAGAGATCACACATCCTGTTCAAAAACAAGGCAAGTCTCTATTGTCAAATTAGGGAATGATGATTTTGCTCCAGTTCTTTACACAACTGAAGGTCTGCAAAATGCTACAGGATTCATATTAATCTCAGAAGTCTTGTGTTTACATCAGCCTTCCTGAGCTGTAAGAAGTCACTTCAGTACTGAAGCTCAAGACTAAAAAGATTGTGCATGATGACTATTGCTAATGCTCCTCTTCCAAAAATTATCATTTTGTCTTTGTCCAAAACTCCTTTAAGACTTCAGTGGCATCAGCACTGCCCCTTTTAGCAGAAGAATAAACATTCAGAACAAGGTTTTTCTTTGGCATTAAGCGTCATCTGCTTTAATATCTGTAGCTGTTGGGAAGGAAAGCACTGATAAAATCTTGTCTCTGTATTTGCCTCTGTTTATTGTTTTTGGAAGTGTTTGGAAAAAGCCAACCATTCAGAAATGTCTTCTTTTGCTGAAATTAGGACAGCATTTTCATAAAATAAAACCCTTGGAGCTCCCTAACTTGCTGTCCAAACTCTCTAAATGTCATGGGACCTTTCTACAAGGACACTACTATGACACAACCGGTAGGAAACTGTTCAGCAGTTTTAATAGAGATTTGTCTCTATCATAAGATGTGAAGGTGGCGGTGAATTTTAGAAGCAACCAAGTGAGCCATTCTTGAGTACTTTCCCATTTTTCAGCTACACTGCAGTAGGGTTATAGGAAGCAGTGCACTAACAGCACAATCCATAATAAAGGTAACTCTAGATTTAAAAGCAACTACTGCCTGAACACCCTCTCTCTGCCACATGTTAAAGACAACCTGCTGACAGTTGTTCCAAATATTTAACTCTAGAAACCACATTCTTGACGTGAGAAGAAATAGATGTGTTGCCTACAGCCCTGGATGACTAGAAAGCAATTTTCTTTCCTGAGGTAAGAAATTTACTCCATAATCACTCGGCTCTTTGGAGTGCCTGGCCCTTACAGTAGTGCCCTGTGACTGGATGTAGTTTTCAAAAGTAAACACACACACATATATATACACACACACACAAGTCCTAGCAGTTTTGCTGTTTCAAAAATAATAACCAAATCCCACAATAAAACCCCATATACATATTTCTAAAATTTTATATTAGTTAGGCCTTTTATTCACCATACAACAGGAATAGAGTATTTTTCATAAAATCTATCTTACATCAATTTTACATTCACTTGCTGTTTCTGGTTGTGAAAGAATTAAATATCATACTGCTGTTTGTGTTTCTCAAGGGAAGCAGTCTGAGATTGTACCTAACCATTGAGAAGCAGCACAAGAAGAAAACAACAAGCAACCAGTCTCATTTCCTAGACATACAAATTTACTATGACAAAGCCAAGGAAACATGTTTGAATGATTCTCAGAGATTTTTTTCTGCAAGACAAATGTCTCCACGTTATTGTTGCTCCAGTAAAACATGGGAAGAAAACAACAAAAAAAAATGTATAACAACTCAGACAAAATATGCTAGACAGTGACAAATAACTGATTAATTTAAATTGGACAGCTCTGGTTGTTGGCAGAAACTTGAAAACATTTTTGTTTTTAAACATAAAAACAGTGGCAGAATGGTCTGAATACAAGTTTTAACTAACATAGACTTCTAGGCAGTGTCAGTCAGCATTCAGGTTTGTTACACTGCCCACTTCCCTTGACCTCCAGTGTACTTATTTGATGTGCAAAAGAGGATCAAACAGAGCATTGCCAAAAGGGAAATTATGGCTGCCTGAGCTCTTAACCTATTGTAAGCACCTCTCTTTCAAAGTCAAGCTATGAATACATACACCACACTTCTGCAGTGCTGATAAAAGATTCCTGGTGCATCATGAAGATGAAAAATGATTCTCAGTCAAGAGGGAAATTGCCAGAGATGTCAGAAGACATGTTGCAGTGGTGCAAACAGTGACACAGACATTAGTTTCAATAATTTGACAGTGAAACAGTGCATACCTGAGCTGCCTAATTCTTTACAATTTTCCTTTTTTCACAACAAGATTTGGTCATTTAAGTTCTTCAAAAGCTGTATCTCTATTTTTCCCCAAACTCCTCCCCCCAATTTTATTCCCCTCCCCCCATCCAAAAAAAAAAAAAAGCACATAGATATTTCATTTCATCAAGGGGATTTTCATTAATTATACTAAGCAGAGTGATGATCTGGAAAGATCACACCAGACTTTCAGCATGCCCTCCCTCATCTAAGTACTTCTCAGCTACAATTGATTACCTTGTCTGTTAGGTTTGCATCATTCCATCAAGGGCAGCATGTGTGGCATCAACAGTGTTACTGATATTGTGATGAACCACATCCCAACCTGATATGGCCTCCATCGCATGTTCAAGGTACTAAACTCTAAGAGAGGTTGAAGCCTTTAGAGTGACACACTGGAAAGGAAGACAGAGGACTGGGGAGACCTAGGACAATAGTGGGTATTCCTGTGACTCAATGATGTAGCATAAAATAAGGATTACCCCTCAATAAGGGCTAATTGCTCTCTCACCAAGTTTCTCTTATTATGCATTTTTATGCACTTTAAATCTTTGCTGATGCAAGCTATGTTACATCCATTAAAAAAAAAGTACAATAAAAACTAAGCTACTAAAACATAATAGTCAAGAGTTTCTTGGAATTGTCCTTTGCTCATCTGCCTTAAAAGAAAGGATTCCGACGTGAAAGATATTCACGCGATGATCTGTGAAGAAAGCCACATGCATGCTTTAGCATACATGCTTACCTCTTATTCAAGAACAGTGAGCTCTTTCCAAGAGCTGTAACTATCCCAATACATATTCTATGTGTTTTATCAGATCCCCAACTACTAGAGACTGGTTCTTGTGTAGGCTACTTGGATGTTATTATCTGTGACAACAGCTCCCTACCTGGCACCACACCAAAACCTCCCCGTTGTGTATTTGCCCAAAACAGTAACCCATTTGCCCATGACTGTCTCCCATATCAAACATGTAGTAAACAACTGACTTTGCAGAGGAAAAAAAAAGGGCTCATGGGTGTCTGTATACAGGAGACAGCCAAAGGTTCAGCTCTCCCTCACTGCCAGGTTAGCAGGGGTCACAGACAGATGGTCTCCTTGTGCTGAGGCAGCTCAGAAAATGTTTCTTCCACTATGAATATAAATGGGTCTTGTCACTTTTAAAGTCTGAAATATTCCACTGGCACCAGTTCAACTGCCTCTTAGTTAAGAGATTTTTGTACAATAAATAAATTTGCAAAAGTGCTAGATCAAAATAAAAAAAAAAAAAAAAACAGTCAGCTTCTTCTGTCCCCATTTCTCCCATCATTACAAAGCACTCTTGGAACTCTCAATTTCAGGGAAATGCAAATTCTTCAACAATGAATTATGCAAGAGGAACAAAATACATGTGGGCATAGATATGACAGAAAAATCTTTTGCAGCACATACGGAGTGGCAAGGTACAGAGACAGTGCTCTTCACTCTTCTGCAGCTGAAGAGAGAATAGTTAAATTATACCTGTAGTGAGGTTTTATACACAGCCTTAAGCAACTCCACTTACAGCATCAACTCTGCAGAAAGTGACACGTGACTTCTGAGCCCTTGGGTACAGGACAACAGAAAGCAACCTGGATACATGGATACAAATCCCACTTAAGGTTACATTTGTTCTTTGCTGCAGACCCTACCAATCTGCTATGTCCTACTTCACACTTGGTGAAACATGAACACTTGTACCCTGCCTGTTCAATACAAAACCTAAGTTACTAATCGTCACTGGTGCTGACTGTTTTGACCAGGCTTTTTACCACTGGCACACAACAGATTGCAAAACTGCTCTTTGCACTGCATAGTGTAAAAGTCACAAGCAAGGGGCTCATGGTGGGTATTGAAATAGTGGAATATATTTCAGACCAAAGTAATAATCAAACATCTACAGATCTGCAAAATATTTCATAAAATCATCAGCATAAAAGTGAGAAGTAGCTAAGAGACAAGGTACCTCAGCTGAAAGGTGAAAAACCAGAGGAGATGCAGTACCTGGCAACATGCCATAGTACTACTGGCATTAGAGATTCACATCCTCATCGACATCATCAATATTCCAGCACACACACAACCTTTCACAAGCGTTTTTCATAGAAGGTACACAGGTTGATAGTAACAAGTCAATTTTTACCCTGGATCCCAGTAAAATGATAAAAATTAGTATAAAAAGAGTGCTCACAGGTTCTGGCAGAGTATAGAGGAAAACTTTGTTTTGCAGTATCAAGAACTTGGCCTGAAGGGAAAAGGAAAACAAGCAAAGCACGCAAAGCAACTTATTTACTCCTACTGTTCTTCAGTTGCAGCAGCTCCTTCAGGATAAAGACACTGCAATACAGTTATACAAGAAAATTGGAAGGACAGAGAAGTCCTGCTGAGAACTTATTGCAAGTGTGACACAAAACAGCAGCCACACAGCTAAGGAGGTAAATACAGCACGCCAAAAAGAAAAGGAGGTCAGCAAGTGGCACCGAGCAAAGCCGCCGGTTAGCGCTCACCGCGACGCAGCTGCGGTGCCGATCCCATTTTTGCGAGGATAAAGAGGGAAAAAGGAGCTGTTTGTTTCCCTGCCGTTACCACTAGGGACTCCCGAGCTCCTCTCCGGCTGCCGGCAGCGTCCTGGAAGCTGACAGCCGGGAGCGGGCCCGCTGCCGAGGAGCGAGTGCCGCAGCGCCCGGGAGCGCGGCCGCGGGGCAGCGGCATCCCAGGGGCGGCCGGCAGCGCTCTGCCCCTGCGGGCGAGCGGCGAGGCGGGGAAGGGCTTTGCGCAGGTAATTAACGCCATGAGGGCCACTAAGGAACCTGCTTCTTGATCTCCCGCAGCCTCTCCGTGCCTTTTCGTTCAAAGAGCACCTTCTCAGAGAGCTGATTGCTAGATCACGTCAGATGATGCAGCTTTAAATGTATCTCTTAGAAAGGTGCGCAAAGAACTATAAATAGAGAACCGGACTCCTAAAATAGATTTTTTTTTTCTTTTTGCCTACATCATGTTTAATATACTAAGAATCTTTCACACACCGTAATTTCTTCTCCAAGTCTGAACAATCTTTGCCCCTCAGGTCACACATGAAAGCACAGAATCTTGCAGGGAGAAATCAGATCTCTCCTATATTTGCATAGCAAATAGCACAATAGAAACACATTCTGGAGAGCCTAAGTACCAATGTAATAAAATAGCAAGTAAAAATATCAGTTAACACATGATATGTGAAATAAGTGACTCAACAGCCACAACAATAAGGATTTAGGAGAGGGGAAATGAATACTTTCAATTCTATTTTTAAAAATCCAAACCAAAAAGTCTAGGGAAAACACTTATATTAATTAGGATTCACATCAGAAAAAAAAAAAAACACACAGCTAGATGATAATAAGAAATAAAATTTAAAATTTTAATAGTGACACAAAAAGTATACAACAAAATGTTTTGTTCTACAACTGCGTACAGCAATGTCTCCAACCGCTTTAAAAGAAACATATCTCCAGACAGACTAAGAGTAGTAAATGTTTCATTTACAGAGCCAGTGCTTTACAGAAAGTTTTGGGCTTCCATTTTTTTCTGTTTCAGGGTGGTGACTTTGTGACAAAAACCTACTCACAAATCAGTGGGCAACACACCAAAATTTCTATTTCTAGCCCCAAACTAAGACCACTGGACTGCATTTCTCCCACAGCCAAAGTTTCAACACTGACTTGGTTCATCCTAGAGGCAATTACACAACTCAGTGCTCTAAAAGGAAAGCTGATTAGCATGCAGTCACATTATGCAGACTCCATAAATCTTAGCAAGCAAGCAGCTAAACACATATGGGAGATAAAACTGGACAGCCCACTTGGAGAAATAAACAAGGAGACTGCTTAGCTCCAGATGCTTGTGCAAGGCTTCTTTTCCGCAACTGATATGATTCCCACCTTGTCTCATCTTTGTTCCTCCTCTTGGTCGCTCAGTACTCTGAGACTGACTCGAGCCATGGGAGACCAGTTTTTTACTATGTCCTCCCACCCAGCTGCTTCCTAAGTCAACAGCTCTGCCATGGTTCTTTGTGAAGCAAAGGAGGACTTGCCTCTAGCTGAAAGAGCAAAGTAGCAAAAGCAGTAGAGCTGAATCTGAAATGCTAAGTATACCAAGACATCTGAGAGCATGCTTATGCACAGAATTCTTTGATTCACTTCCCCCACTCAAGCAACATCTCTAGTTGTTTTCCTCTGATAATGACAGTGCCATCTGCTCTTACCATTTATCTGGTATCCCTACCTTTTGAGTATGGAAACATCCCTACTCACATAAAGCATTATCAAATCAATTATGTTCTGTTTATGAAAACATATTCAGTTGCTGGAGGGAAGATCACATAGTTGTAAGCAAAGTGACTCCAGATAGCAAGCCACAAGATATTAGGAAGAAACAAAATCCTACATGTTTCATCACGTGACTATCCTTAGCAGCTGTCTCTTTACTCAACCAGGTTCCAGAAGAAATGCCTGCAATTTCCCTAGAACCAGTCCCAAGTAAAAACAAATCCACAGGTTTCCCAGCAATAGTCTGGCAGAACATACAAAGTGCACTGAGCCTGGGAATATTAATCTCTAGCAGAATTTGCCATGCTCTAGTTAAAGGACTATAATCTGTGAAGTCATCCAGCACATGCTGATGGGAATAAGGAAAAGTACATTGGTGTACAGATGAGGGCCCTGACTGCATTAATAAATATTGAAACTCTACAGCCAACTTCTCAATGCCAGCTCACTAGCTTCATGTAAGGGACAAATGTGCCTAGGGAGACCGCATAGTCTTCATCATTGGAGGTCTTTAAAAAGAAATTAGACATCTGCCAAAAATTATACAAGTACAGCTGATCATTCTGTGGACAGGCACCACTGACATCCTTTCAAACTCACACCTAAAGATTATCCTTTACTCTCTCCTAATTAGTAGCCTCCCAGTGGGTTGGTCTCTCCCTTCATAAGCTCCATTTTACCAGAAATCATTCCCAAAATGAATATAACACCTCCTTACATGAGACATCACAAAAATGTTAAGTAGACAAAAATCCTAAAAAGCACACCCAGAAGCTTTGTGTATTTAAGGTTGATGAATCACCCTAATAATGCTAATCAGGGTCAGTTCAGACAATTTCCTCAAAAGAGAGGCTGTAAAGTGGGGACTAAGGCTCACAGGATGTTAGCAAACCTAGAGAAAGGTGAATGATCTTCTCTATAATTATTTATCAGCACCTCAGGACTTGAAAGAAAAAGACCTGGCAAGCTCAAAAGTCAGCCCAGGGTGACAGGGACTACAGTTTCCCAGCAATGTCAGTGAGCAGCCAGAGCCTCATGATCATCAGCAATGTTTCATTCAGAGCTGCAGATACATAAAGTGAGGAGTGAGAAGGTGTAAAGTTAAAATATGATAATCTAAACAACATCAGTGCAAACAAAAGCCTGAGTTTTTAAAAGCTCAATTCTGATTTATGTGCCCAAATAAGTGTCAGATTATGAAGAGTCACTACACATGAAAGACTTCTGAAACAAATATGGCTATTATTGAATAATAAGAATTAGCACCACAATAAGAATTAGCAACCATGTAGAACTTCTCAAAGTGAATTCTGCTTGCTTATCCAAAAGGAACACACAAAGTTCAAGAAAATCCATTTCTAAGATCTCTTGATAACTGCTCTCAAGTCTAAAAGGCTCAAATATGTCACATGGTTTCAAGTTCAGTAGAGCTGGTCATAGCATATTTCAGTTAACTAGAAATAATAATCAGCTAAACATTATTTCTTAATTCTTTGTGATTATTTGTATAAATGCCCAAACAGCAAATAACACAGTTTATGATGCTTGGAAATTAATGTATTGAAATTCACTTGCTATCACCTTCCTCCAAACTGTAAGAGAAATTTATGTAGATATTTCTACATCAAACTAGCAGGATGACCAATACAAAGACTTCCACAAACACAATGTTATCTCAAAAAAACTTTAGGAAAAGAGTTTCCCATTTCCAGTACCTATTTAGCTACATTATGATTCCCAGTTTCCTGTGTCATACACATGAAATACATAGGTAAGGTATTGTCTTGCTCTGCCAGGTACATTCAAGAGAGTCAGCTGGCAACACACGTGCTTTCCTTTCCTAACATATGGCCCAATTACCATTTAGGCTACTATGCAGCAATCTTTTTATCAATTGGCACAAATAGTCACTAGAGCCTGGGCTCAAGTACTTATCTGATTACATATCTGCCCAGAGCTGTCTGCATAATAAAAAGTACAATACACTCAATGTAAGACAGGACTCTCCTGCTTATTACACATCCCATGTTTGGCTAGCTAAGAAAAATTAGAAGACACATGACAATTGTGTTAAATCCAAGTAAGCCGGTTTGTTTCATTTTTCTGCAGGCTTTGTTTCATTTTTCTTTGCAGAACAACAATCACTAGCAACTTGTCTGATAGAAGAGATCCCAGGTAAAAACTAAAGAACAGTAAGATTCAGGTCATGTTGCTTGTATTGCAAATACTGCACATTTGTAACTCCAAAAGTCAGTTTTCCCAGCATTCCTGGAACTTCTCACTTGTAAACAGCTTCCAGCACCTTCACTAAGGTGATCCATGCTACCTCACCTTGATTTTCAGAGCCACACCTGTGCTGTCTTGTCTTACCAGAGAAGAAAAGCTTTATATGTTTTGACACAATGACAGTCAAGATTTTTTCCAACTTTAATGATTCATTTTTAGTTACCGAATTCCCACAGGTGGTATGGAAATGTGAAGCCAAATCTGAAAGCCCCAGACAAAACTTCAGCAAAAGAGTCATATCTCCATTACAAAGGCCATATTTCCATCTCTTGTTTGTCATTATGAATCCAAACATCCACAAATTGTACAATGTAAGCTGTCATTTACTTCCTCTCAACCAAGAGACCTACAGATAGCCTCTGATGCATTTAATTAGCCCATATCCATAAGCACTTTGATAAAAAGCAGTATAATGTGCCAAGTATTACTATTGAGTAACCAGCAGCACAAAAGCATCTTGCCAAAGTACAGCAATAAGCTTGTCCTTTTAAACCTGCTCATAATAATTATAGCTGTTAACAACAGATATTGTTCAGCTGAATGAACATTGTGAGACTTCAGCAAACATCTCTCATCAATCTGACATTCTTACAAACATTCCTTGCTAAATGTCAAGTGAGATTTCCAGAGGGAAAGAAAAGTGTCTTTCTTCCCAGAAAAGGACAAAATTTACACAGATAAGAACAGAAAGTGACACAGAAGTGGAAGCAAATAACTGTTTTCAAAAGAGCTCTAAAATTACTGACAACTATACAAACTATTAAAAAAGGTCTGGTTCTAAGCAGGAGAAGGAATCATTTGCAGTGCAGAAAACTGCTTCTTTTGGACACTGATATTACTCTTCATAGCTAAAGAAGAAACCAAGAAAACAGTGATTTTTAATTTTTTTTTTTTTTTACTTCACACTTCTGTTCTAGTCCTTTGAAGAATTATTTGGAAGTAGCTTGCCATGTGTTAAACTGTTTATTCTTTAATATCCTAAACAAAATATAAGTACGTTAGTGGCACAAGATAAACCACGGTACATTTCATTATAATTTTGTGGTATTTGCACAATTCCAATATGCAGGTGGATTTTTCTGAAGGAACATTTATAATAATCTTGTTCACTGGAATACCCAGTGCTGCACTAGACTTCCACCAACAGAATACCCCAATATGTTGACCAATATGAAAACAGAATAAATGAGTAAGCATTAGCTAAGCAGCAAGATGCTCTTAAAGTGTACCCAACACAAACACACCAAAATCACCAATATTTCAGTGTCATTGTCTGTTTGGTCTGGGCTTTTTTTTTTTTTAATCAAAAGGATGCCGAAACATTTTTAAATGGTTATAAAGTGTTTTAAAGTGATAAATCTCTAGCATGCCTTACAATAAGCACCTCACTTCCCCTTGTGTATATTAGAATACTTTCCATCACGTGGATGTAGATTATTACCAGTAACCTATGTATTACAGTCCTCTCTGTGTGTTTGATTTGTGCCATAGCCTTTCACATATACACAAAGTCATATCATCAGCTGCCATTTAACAAGCTACCACAAGGAGTAACATTTTCAGAAAAGCAGACTGGTGGTTCTCAAAGAAATTTTCATAGTTGAAAGAAACACAGAAGACTACTTCCTACTTCCCTACTTCCACAATGCTTTTCAAAATACTCATGAAATACTTCAAGAATTGCTCTCTCCAAGCTTACTACACTTCATGAACACTTCCATTTAACAGATACAGATTTTTTTTAATGGGAAGGAAGAAAAAGCCACTTTATTTCCAGGTTGAATCTAAAATTAATCATGCTTACACACTTAGAATAAGTAGAATTGCAAGATTTTTTCCCCACTGATGGATTCATATGTATTAATGAGTTAAGAAATCACTTAGCCCATCTGTAAATCAAGCCACTGAATTTCCTACTACAAGACTAGTTCTACATGGCTAAGGTATTGTACTTCAAGAGTCAAGTGGATTAACAGAAAAATTGAAATAACAGTTACTTGAATTCAGTCACACACTCTGTTAGACTGGTAGTGAGGTTCACTATAGATGACTTTCCAAGTCATTAGAGTCTGGACATGACTGGTTTTCTGACAGTCATATGTTTAATTTTTATAGTCATAACTTCTATTTGAGCCAGTTTCAAATTGCCATAATTAAAGGAAACATCAGTATTTTGCAGCTTTGGACTCTGCACAAGTTTTAGCCCTTGGCCATAGCACTTTGCTGAAAAGCTTTCATCTAGGGTAGAACTTAGGATTTCAGGTCTTCCAAATTTAAGACCTCGTGACTTAAAAGCTACCTTAAAAGCCTACTAAGGTAAAAGTAATGTGATTGTGCACACCTAAACCTACGTGAATCATGAAACAAAGAGTTCTGAACATTTTACATTTGTCTGAATGGGATTTTAGTCTGATTTCTAAAGATAACTCTACCAGCTATTCTAGTGCATAAGCAGCCATAGAGCTTCCCTCTTTCAATGGAAAAGAATAATTTTTCATTTAGGAACTAAACAAGTGCTTTATAAATCCAAAGTACTGTCACTTACTTTCTGACACTCAACACTAACCAAATCCAACCTGAATAAAGAACCTTGTGCCAAAGAAATAAAAAATTTAAACTATAACAGGGAGGGGTATGAAGCATTTGTGTTCTTCCATCTCGGAAAGAAATGGATTAAAATTTTCATTGTTCCAAGGTCCAAACAACCATTATTCACTATAGTTACTAGATTGTTTTAGTCTCCTTCATCAAATCAAGAACCATATACAGCAACCTCTGCAGGGCTGAATGACTAGTGGTCACATTAGCCAATCCCGTTCCATGCAAAAAAAAAAAAAAGGATAAGAGGGAGTGATCAAAACTAATACACCACAAACAGAAGTTGCTAATTTCTTTCTCTGAACATTAAAGCCTTTTTTTTTTTTTTTAACTGATCAGTGTCTGAAGTAAGGTTAGGTTGTTGTTCTGTTGCTCGATTCCTTCCATACTCAATGAACAGATTCAGCAAAGTCGCTGTCACCAACATCTCTTCTTAACACAGTACATAAAGCCCTGAGCCTTAGCTAGCTCTTCACACCAAAGCGGGTAACAAATAAATTATATACCCGTATCAGAGACAGCACTGTCATGACAAAAGGGAGAGGTAATAAGGTCATTTCACCTATTTTTTATTGGATTTACATGCTTGCAATAAGCATATTAAGCCACAACACCACCCGCAGTTAATGAACTAATGAGTTGTTAGCACCACCTGCGCTTGCTCACTCAGCGGCACGATGCTGTACCGCGGTCAGCCCACCTGCCTCCTCGCTCCACTCTTCCCTGTGCAATTCGGCAGGAAAAACAGCTGGACCGCTACTCCACGAGCCCTGCTGGAGACTGTTCCCAAGGCTTGTGCTGCACCACGATACACTGAACTTAAAAGAGACGCTTCTTTAAGAGCTACACTTTGAGCACCTCCAGGTCTTTCAATCATGATAAAACTCAGTAAGGAGTCCAGAAAAAACAGCAAAGAGAAGAGATTAAAATATTTAAAGTAGAGATAGGCTCAATTAAATGGTCTTTAAATAGTGGGCTCCAGTCTTTCTAAAGACTTGCAGAGGAAGCTCAGTGGAGTAATGCCATTTGCCTTCTCTCTCTATGGGAGAGAAGGCAAATATCTGTGGTCAGTGAAACACCAAACTAATGTTTGGAGACAAGGCGGGTCCAACACCAGCTGAAACGTAATCTTTGCACAGGCTAAAACAAAAACAAAAAAAGTAATCTAAAAAGTTTCTGACAGTTGTTCACCTCACAAGTACAAGAAGTTTTAATGTTTTGGACAGAAAACCAGCTTCTGTTGTAGCATAAGTGATTATGGCAGGAGCACTTGAACCTTCTGAAATAATAGATGGTGTATATGCTCACATACACACTATTTCTAGCTATATACATGAAAACAGGAATGGATTTCTAAATAAATACTGCGTTACTCTCTGAATAAAGTCTGAAAATGTTTGTTTGTGTCACGCAGTGTTAATAGAACAATGAAGACAGCAGAGACAAGAGGGTTATCTGTATTTATGAAGATTTGAAGTCAAAAGGCAAAGTCAGTTCAAGTTATTTCATAAAATAAACTAGCCCAAAGTATTTTGATACAGACAAAACCTCATTCTGACAGTGACAAAACATAACAAGAATAAAGTGCCACTAATTGTATTATTTAAATAATAGTTGTATTTATATAGAGGGAGGTAGGGACTGTCTTGAAGGACTCAGTGCTGTTCCTTATTCAGATTTGGAATTGTAAATTATTTTTAAGCTTTCTAGAGGAAGACTACACATACATAGAAATGAACGTAAATATATTGTTTAAATTTTGTCTCTGTCATATCCAAGAACCTAAAATTTAAACCCCACATAGTTTCATCGTCTCTTGTGAATTTGCAAGTTCTTAGTGCATTGATTTCCAAAATCAGAAGTCAAAGCCACCATCTTTATGAACCATTTTAAACAAATCTTCTGTACCACAACAGATGTGAAGGGGAAGGGGTAAAATATTAGAGTGTTGTTCTGTGCTTCAGCTGTAAACAAGAGCCTAAATTTAAATATATTTGGTCTGTAAAGAAACACATACTAAGGTCGATGAGGGTGAAAACTTGCTTTTCATTAATAATTTTCCATTTTTGGATCCTCAAATCAAGTTCTATTGAAAATAACACAAACATTGGATGCTATGGGCTAATTCAACAGGAATGTGCTGTATTAATGTTTTATTATAGTCCATAAATTTAAGAGTAATCACTCGAGTCATATTACTTTTTGATGGAAGCCTATAATCTTCACATTCATTAAAAACCATATAGATCATCTTCAAGGGGCAGAGATTCCTGATTCCTCTAAATTTGTGACTATAAGTTTTAAGGCAACATAATCTTAACTTTGTTAAAACTCTTGCTAGAGGTGTTATTTTACCAAACAGTGCAATCAGAGCCTTTGCTGGGAACTGCTGGCTGGACTGCTGTCAGACCCCTAAGCCCTGGAGCTGCTGCATGATCCAGCTACTCTGAGTTCTACCAGCCCATGTCCTCAGAGCAGTATCTGTCCTCAAGTTTCCCTGTGCAGCTACAAAGCAATTAAAGCAGCTCAACACCTGTACGGGTTTTATAATATTCATCTCCATTCTTTAAACTGATCTCACAGTCCTCCTTTGTTGTTTCTACCCTTGGGGGAAACAGAATCAAGCCTGCAATTCCAGAGCAGGATTTGTAACACAATGTATTAGCATAAGCTGCTGTACAAACTGTGGCTGGATTGCACACCCACTGTGAACTGGGGCTATGCAAAACAATGGAAAGCAAGACACAGCCTCCAATACAGCAAGTCAGAACTTCATGGTTGATTTCGTGACTTTTAGTGACTCAACTCTCACTTAATCCTTCTCAAATTAATCTTGAGCCAGTGTGAAGGGAATGAGTCAGAAGTTGATTGCATATTTCATCTCCATCCTTACCAGCAAAGGGCATGCAAAGCAAGCAAAGAACAAGACTAAAATGATGGCAATATTTACAAACAAAGCCAAAACTAATGATGCTAATGACACAAAAGCTGCCCACTATCCTGACTTGGTGACCCACTTTTATTGCCCTCATCCAATGTGAAGAGCAGTTGCATCAGTCTTAGTGAGGGCTTGTTGCAGGTAGTTCAGATTCAGGCATCCCAACACAATCCATTTCTCCATCTGTCCTGCACTACTGCAGTGCAGTTTTAAACCTACTTAGCCAATAAAGGTAATGCAAAAGGCAGCAGCAAAGCAACATTGGTGTACTGATCCTCACTTCTGCCTGAGGAAGAGCTGCTTAATAGAAAAACTTTGGTACTAAAGGTCACAGGTAGCAAAAGACCAAATATCTGAACCACAGTCTTGGCCCTTGTAACAATGCATTGCTTAGACATCCTATTTTGTTCCAGTTCTGCCAGTTAAAATAGTTTGATCTCTAAAGAAAATAATTGCTTTATCTTGCAAAATGACTGCATTTTATCTGCTATTCAACAATAAATTCAAAAAAATTACTGCTTGCTGAGTGCCTGCAAGTAGAAATTGAAAGCCCAAACTTGTAAAAGTGTTTCCTCATTTGATGAAACTTGGGGCATCATATGTACAATGAAATGCCATTAAAGATATTTGTTACTGTAATGCAGAGAAAGCAAGTTAATCAGAAATAGCGTCAGAAGGACACAAGGTGGTGGCAGGGAAGCTTCTTTTTCTTTTGTCCTGAGGGGCACTAAACATGCACTGGGGAACAATTTACCAGCATAATGCAATTGCTCAATAACAGTTTTAGTAGTCTATACAGCACATAAATCTGTACACTCTTCACCCTACAGGAAAACTGGCCACAGAGAAGGCAAAAGCAACTAAGATCACAAAGTAGCTACATATGCCTGTAGTAGATCAAATAAGACTATTTTTTACTAGACTTTTTTTTATACTTACCTGAACTCTGTTAATAACAACAGGCACAGAAAAAGAGCCCGCTCCTTCTAAAAGGACCAGAGCGCTAGCCTAGATTTAAAGGCAATGCATATTTCCAGTACTATTGGGGATTATCACGTCTAATGGATAGGACAATGAGACAATTGTGGTGTATTGTTTTCATTTGTCTGCTAAACCAACAGAATCCAACAGACTTCTAATCTGGGACTAAAGCAAAGACAAAGCACATTAGTTTCATCTCATATCATCCACACAAACTCCTTCTCAATGATAACATCAAATCATAAAAATAAAATTGAGACTTTAGAGAACTGAAAAAAAAACCCCAACACCTCAAGTACCAGCCTTTAAGATGTGAAAACCAAACCACCATAGTATCACACTAGTAGTCTTGCTCAAAACATTTTTAGTGTAGGAGCATATTCATAATTTGTTACAGAAAAGGAAACAATTAAAGCACTTCTTTTGCTTTGTAGTATTAAAAATTCAAACAGTATTACACTAACAAAAGGCAATTTCCAGTCCCATTACTAACAATGATAAAAAGCCCATGTAACCTTAAATTCTTAATGTTTCCTAGTGTCTGTGTATTTATCCTACTAAAATCAAGTGGAACATCAGGGCCTTTTGTAGAAGACATGCTCTTCTTGCTCCAGTGACCTTTTCTCCACTGCTTCTTGTAGTGCTCAGCACTAGGCTTAAATAATTAAACAGGTCTCAGCCTGAAGTGACTTCAGAAATGCACCTGCATTTGAAAAATACTGTTTAGACAATAATTTGTAGAACAACTGGAGGTCAAATGTCTATTCTCATAAACTGATGTCCTTATTGGAAGTACCTACTCATTTCCATTGCCCGAGGGCCTGGACAAGATCATGCAAGGAGCCTTCTAGTACACCAATTACAGTTAAACAATATGGAAAGAAGAACAACCACCAGCAACATTCAGAAGTAAAAGATTTTAAGCTCATGCATGATTTCTACTTAAAAGAAGAGAGCACTCTCATTGTACAATAAGCATTAAACTAGGACAAAATAAACTTAGGAAATAATTATTCATGTTACATTTAGAAATGAATGTTATTTTTCTAAATAGTCATAAATTTAGAAAGCACATTTTGGCAAGTCATGGCTTTTCTCCTCCCTCAATAATAACAAAGTACATATCTACCAGCAAAGTAAACATTTATGAATATCAGAGCAGTAACTTTATTCATCTCTACTTCTGTTTTATCCTCAAGGCCATGACTTTATAGGCTGTCCTGTGTTCTCCTACATTCTCCTACAGTTTCCCTTCCCATATCCAAAAGCATAAGGAAAATGGTGGTTTTGGGGAAGCTTGTATCCTGCTGATATCAACATAAACATTTTAAGTTGGCTCAGTCCTAGACAGAGAAAAAGAAGTAGGTTTATGTCACAGAGATATAAGAGATAAGGAAGTTACTCTTCTCCACTGCTAGACCTCAGAATCTTCCATTACATGCCAGATGGAAAAATCATTTAAATGTTCATGATTCAAAGCAAAGCTTTGATTTCAAATGGGAAAATACAATATATAAAATTAAGTTTTTTGGACAGACTCCTCCTTTTCTCCTCTCTTTCTACATTCTGTAAGTATGTCTAGTAAAGCAAATAAATAATATAATATCATATAAAAAATTAATGTTCGGTGAGACAGGTGTGGAACTTCTCTTTTCATCTAAATGAAAAGAAAAATTGTGCATCTCCACCTACTTCAGACAAAGAATATAATAAGAAGAATTAAGGCAGATTAAGATACTCTTTGAGGCAGCTTAAGACTCTTAAGCACATACTCCCAAGCCAAGTATTTATAATACAAGAAGTCTCCTAGTTACCTCTCTCAACTGTCACTGTTGTCAGTATTGCATAAAGCTGCTTAAACTATAAAGCTGATTGTCAAGGGAATCCCAGTCTGAAGAGATCTTTTGTGGTCTGAGAGGGTTGTGACTTCTGTAAAAGGAGGGCATCGGGTTACTACAGCTAGCCTTGAATATCAATGACAAAGGAGGAAAAGGAAAGCTCACACAAGTCAGACTGTACTCTCTCTCCCTTATCACTCATCTAAATCACATGGCAGTTGCAGGGCAGGAAAGAGCCAAGGAGAGCCAGGGCAATCCTTGCTCCTCGAGGCCACTTTGCTCTCCAGTAAAGAGCACGGACATTGTTCTGCAGGTCACAGGAAAACAAGAAATGCCTCTGAGCAATGCTACCGTACACAGCCCACTCCACTGCGAGCACCCCTGCAAATTTCGAAGGCAAAAACCCATGTGGAACAGGTGTGATATGAAACGTGAAGAGGAGAAAGAAAAGTCTTTACTTCCCGATGACACAGGTTACCTGTACCCAGCCATACATTCCTCTGCATATTCTACAGCTGATAATATAAAGCTATTTATAATTTGTTAGTTTTTGAAGAGAGTCAAAGTTTACACACTTCTGGCATATATTTTTCATGGAAGACATGGCTGATTACATGAAAACTGCCATTGTCAAAAATTCTGAGGTCTAGTTCATGATCTCCAGAAATCACATTTTCTTTTCCAGTAATGAAAACACCATTCAGTTCTATTACATGATACAAATTTTCAATGTATTGGTCACTTGATTTGAGCCTATTTCTCAATACTTAGGCTCTTGCATACCAACTTAGTAAATTACCATTTCTGCCTGCCTCAGTTGCTTCAGGCTTTCTGAATTCAACTGATCTTAATGTTAACTATTTTTAGCTAATGAGAGGAATTATTGCATATCTGAAGAGATAAAGAACATGACTTTAATATTTACAACCCAATTGTGATACAATAACTAAAGAGTCTTTTGTGGGGCAGCACTTCCACCAAGTTCTGTTCCGACTTGAGTTTCATTTTTACGTAACATTTAAGGATAAATAAAATCCTTTATTTAAGGAACTGTAGCTCAAATTTTCTAGACAAATCCAAGCCTTAAGTTTTCAAATCTTTTCTCAAGAGAGCTCCAAATCTCTTATGAAGTTTTCATAATGCCACTCCTGTTATTAGCCTTATTCAAAATAAAAATGGAGACTTGAGACATGACTTATTTCTGAAGCATTCACTTGAAAAATTAAAAACCTCCACAACCCATTTTCTCCCAGCCAAACTGCCAAAACACACTTTACATGCAAAAGGAAAACTTTCTTCCACATGTAGTCTGAACAACACAATCCCTATTTCTATTCTTGTAAAAATAGGAAAGTACTTTTGCTTTTGAGGCAATCTATGAGTTCATCATATTCCACCCTCTTCTCTCCAGTTTTTCCTATTGAACTTTCTGCTTTCCAGAAGGCAGCTACTCTTGCAGCTTTTAAGTAGGCAGATTGTTTAGTTTCAAACTGCATCATTTTCCTGAAACAACCCAGGGTAGAGTGAAGATTTATAAGTTTACATGAAATGCACCTTTACCATGAAGGACCCCAGAGAAAATGAAAAATAGGTTGAAATGAATGCAGCCCCAAGATGAGAGCCTCTATAGAAAGGCCTAAACCTCAGAACATTCACCATTCGCTTCACATAATTCACTAATGATGTTTTCAAGAATGTTTAACTGATGAACAGTAAGTAGTAAGGGGGAAAAAAACCACATAGACTAAGAGGTGCCATCCCTAGATTTACATAATCATGCCAAAATGATGTCTGTAATGTATTTAATATGACTAGTATAGAAGCATTGCTGTTCTTTCTCATTTGCCAATTTATTGCTGGGACATCAGAAAAGACAGTAAAGTTCACACACTGGTAGACAAATTTCAAAAAGCAAAGATTCTATAAAAAAATATGCCCACTCCTTGATAGGTCCATGTTGCATTTTTTCCTACAGCTAAAAAAGAGAAAGGAGAGGGCTTCTAATGCTCCCACAGGAAGTTAAATGAAATTAAGCAAACATTTCCAAAAAAGAGTTACTGCCCTCCCTCTGCACTTGTCATCTTTCCTTCACACCAAATCAGCAGTTTGTTTGTTTTTTTGTAAGCAGGACAAATAACAGGACTGGAACTTATTCTGTAGTTACTAGTACATGCTGGACTTAATGGGTTTTTGACATAAATTTAACCTACTAAAACAACATCTAAAATTACCAAAGAGATTGGAATGGGCCTCATGGAAAAATCTGCTGGCCACGGGTCACAAGGTCAATGATATGTGAAAAATACATGAAGAGAAGTCCTTCATGGCTGCAGTTACGAGTTTCATTTAAGCATGCTTTTGTTTGACACCTTTCTGTTCACCTCCGCAAGGCACAGAATACAAAGACTACTTACCACTGATGGCCAGTTGAGTAAAGAAATTTTGGCAAATTACAAAACAATTGTCAGTGCAAAAAGTTTCTTCAATACACACTGGGAAGAGACCTAGATTTCTTGCAACAGTTCTGCCTCTGCAGTATCTGTTCTGACAAAGTCTCCAGTTTCTGAAGAAATCTCTGCCCACCATCCTCCCCCAGGATCAATAGGATTCTACCTTATGTAACCATTCTAAGTTTGGCAGCAAGAACTCTTACACAGCAGCATCTTGCAGATTGTGAGAACACCAAAAAGCTAAGTTTCCTCCTTGGCAAAACGAAATGGCTGTAGAAAACTCAGCATGCCATCGGGTCATTTGATCTTCCCTTTGAGAATTTCACCATTACTACCTGAGCAATCTGAGAAGTAACAGCCTCTGGAAGCAGATTCCCACCTGTATATATACACCATGCTCTCAACACTACTCTTTTGGGCCGCTCCTGAAAGCTACAATGTCTTAACATATTCTCTCATTTTTAAAATGTTTGCTATACAACTCAAAGGTACATTAACTTCTGCACTAATTTTAAAAAATATTAGGAACTCTTACTATTAAAGGATGCCTTGTTAGCTACCTCAATCTCTGAAAAGACAAATAATAAATAGCACCATAATGGGTGTCTTCCCTAAACAACCATATTAGCTGTCTTTTAGACAAGCTAAAAAATTAAACAAATCTCCCAAATAAATTTCACTTTCACACTTCCAACTAGGAATACTGAAATTGGTTTTAGAAATTGTATTTAATTTGGTTTAGATTCAAGACTCTTAACCAGTGTATTACCTATCACGTTTTCTTGCTAGCCTAGGAAAAGGAATTTTGGAGTCTCCTTCATTCCTAGACCTTATCTTTTGACACAGAATGAAAATAAATGGGAATGAGAGTAAAAGAGAAAGTGGGAAAGAGAGGGGTGGGGTGGTGTGGAATGTAATTTACTTCATTCACCTAACTTGTCAATTCAAAGGATGTATTTGTAACTTCATTTTTCTTCAACTGGAAAAAAAGTAAATTTTACTTACTATTAATTCTTCTAAAGAGTTAAGAACCCTAAATCAACCTTCATGAATTTCCAGTGATCAGAATATTTGTCAAAGTAGTATACCTTTATAAGCGACGTATCCCTGAAAAATTATTTTCTGCCTCCCTATTTCAAAACCAGGCCAGTGTCATCACATTAATGTAAGATAATATTGCAGGCCAACATGGTGAGTCAGCAATCAAAATGACGTGTTCTGCCTTCCCACAGAACTTGTTCTTTTGGTTTTAGTCCTGGAATTGCTGGTACATCTCCTCTCTCCCATCCTCCCCTTACACTTCTGTGCCACTGCATTGCTTCAAGATTGCCTTACCAGTTGTCAGCCCAACTTGTTCCAGAAGAAAGAATTCATGTGTAAAGTACCCTGGGTCTTAAAAACACAGAAACATGTGCTGGAGAAGGTTAATGCCTGGTTGGCTGACTTCAGCAACAAGAAAAGGAAGCTGCTCAATTAACTGGAACTAAGTGAAAAAGAAATTTCTGTTATCTTCCACTTATTCTTAAAAACAACATTTAGATAATTCAGCTTGTGAGAACCTCATTGTACTCATCCATAATCCTACTGAGACACTTTACCTATGACACACTTACTGCCAGATCTGTGCAGGCCTTCCTGTCAAATTCCAGCAAGATGCACAAAGCATAGCAGATTGAGCTCACACAAGCAGCCAAAGAGTACAGAAGAGAAAGCATTTTACACATTAGGTGAGACTGAAGGCATATGGGACATTACACTATGAAACACAATTGAAATTCCAGGATCACTAAATTGAAACAATATTCCTTTTATAGATTTGACTACTTATTTGGGTTTTTTAAAAACAAAAAACCCCCGCACGGTCCAACTGGTGCTAAAGTCTGTTCCCACATAAAACCTGCTAAAACTGAGTATTATTCATTTCCACTCTTACCATAAGAGTAACAATAGTATTAGGAAACAATATTGACCTTCCAAAAACATATTATGTTACATACAATATCATGTATAAGAGATACCAAAATAACCCCGAAAATAGCAAGTGTGACAGCATAATTAAGAAATTAGAAGCAAAATTCCAGAAAGGTTCTAACGAAAACCTACTAAACCAAAACAACTGGGGGAACATGGAAAGAGAAGCACGAGGTTTCCTCTTCAGTGAGCCTGTTTAAATGCCAAATAACAAGCATTTGCTTTAGTCTGCAATATAAGGAGATAAAGAAAAAGCATGACTACATAAAAAACAGATGATTATTAACAGCTGGACACCCTAAAAAGCAATGACATACTTCTTTTCCAGCACACAGGCAACTGTTCTTCCACTCAGTTTAAGGCAACAGTACTAAATTTTATTCTATATATCAGAATATATAGAAATGGGAGTGAAGAAAAATGTGTCGTCTCTTTCACCAGAACATGAAAGTTTTATCTCCAGGAAGAACATTTGTCCCCTGCTTTCATCCAGTCAACATCTCTGCTTTGATAGTCTCATTCAATGCTTCAATTCTAAAACCAGGGTAAGGCTCTAAAATCATGAATTGTCATCTCTTCTCACAAACACACTTTTGTTTTGGCCTTCATTGCCCAGAGACTGTTCCCTACAGTGAAAAGAAAACACAACCCGTTGCCTGGTGAAATAAGATTCCGATGCAACATGCAGTTGGGGATTGAGCAAAGTACAATGTGGGTAAACTATGGCAGACTGCATCCTGCCCAGAAAGAGATCTGGTTGTCATAATCATATACAGTAAATGCACATGCAGCACAGAAGCATCACTTCCAGAAAATGAGGGGAAACACACCTATAACCAGTTCTTCTTTCTTCCTTAATCCATCTTTAAAGCTATTATGCAAAACCAATGGGAAATAGAGGGACTGACTGACAGGATGCAATAATATAAAGTGATTTGATTACTCTGAAGCAGAGCCTTTTCATTAAGTTTTTAGCTTTACAACACAGGATCTATTACAAAGGTCATTATACTTCTTTGTACCAAATAGATCTGATGTGTCTTTGTATTTACAAATCTGATGTAATTCCCCTTTTTTTTTGCATACACACATATAGAAGCCCCTGAACATCTGGTTATTCAGTAGAACTCTATGTTGATCCCGGTCTTTTTACAGTATGTATCCCTCTATGCAGTATCTCAAAGAGATACCATATTCTTCAATATTAGTCATTCATATTCATATAATTGAAAAGGCATGAGTACCTAGCAATTGCACTTGGAGAAAGAAGCATCTTTGAAATGTATTTACAGATGGTTTGCTTACCTCCTTGGGAATGCTAAGTACTATCAGTGCAGCAATAAAAAAAAAAGCTCAACTACAAGAGCTCTGATTCTATTGCAGTGCAATGGTATTTTATTTCTGTTATTTAATGGCATGTTGGGAAAGGCTACAACAGTCATACTGTTACAGTAGAAACTGTATTGGTGGAAGGGGGTGCAAGGGGAGGCAAAGTGCCAGGCTTAAATACTGAGTAGCACCAGATCAATACAACTGATAGATCTCCAGAAATTCTGGAGTGCAATGAACCATACTGGATGAAGCATTTACTTTGGTCACCTGAGTGCTTAGTAGCACCCCCATCCCAAAAATTAATGGCCCACAGAAACCCATTTGTGATTGGCACTTTATACCAGAAGAGTTATTATTGTTTGTCCTACATATTGCATAAACTCTGTAGCCAAAAAAAAAAAATGAAAGCAGCATTCAAAAGGTTAATGAGAAGCAAACAGATGAACTTTCTGTAAGTGGATGCACAAATCTACAAATTTTTATTTTGCTACCTTCTCCTTTGGCTAACAGCAGCAGAAACAGCTTTTTACTTACATATTCATCATTTTAGAGCTGACTGAAATGCAGAGGAAAAAAAAACCTAGACAAGATTTATGAAAATATGGAGGCTTCTACTGAAGATACTGTACAAGCTATATTTCTTGCCCATTTGAGATACTTCCCAAATATTTTAGCTCGTTAATAAAAAGATTTCTTTTCCTAGAAATTCTAATACCTTTGAAATAAAAGGACCTTTCTAGTGCTATTTAGCTAACATTTTCCAGGAACCCTATAGATTATTATTTTCCAAGCATTTTTACTGTGCAAATGGCAGGAGAAGGAGGGGAAAAAAAACCAAAACAGAAAAGGAGGTACAAAGGGGATGCAAATTACAAGTACAGACTTTACAAACACCACACTCCGTATGCACCCAGTTCTAATGTTTTAGCATTTTTCCCCTACTTTAAGCAAGCAAGCAGGAAACAAACAAAGAAACAGAAGGGGTAGACAATCCCCCAGACTTACCTTTAGTACAGTCCCTCTATAAACTTCTCAGAGAGAAATTTAAATTCCTCCAAGTGGATATGAGTCTTAAAGCATTTTTCTTTCTCGAGTCACACAGAAGCAAAACAATTAGTTTTCAGAGGTTCCATTTACTGCTCTTCCATCCCCAGCAAAATGCGTCCAGGAGACTATGCCAAAAGTAAGCCCAGAACTCAAAGGCAATTGGAAAGGGAGCATAGGGGGCTGCTGAAGGACCAGATTGTGAAATTCAGTAGCATGAGCACAGAAATATCCTACTGTACAATATACCTGGCTTCTTGCTCACCAAAAAACTGTAGTGCAAACTGTCAGTAGTAGCCTCCAATAGCTGCTGTGTGTGCTGCAGATGGTATGTCTCACTGTTACCTTCCCAGATGGGTAGAGGATTCAGAGAGCAGCAAAACCAGGGGGTCGCCTCCAAACCAGGTGGATTGCCAGCCACTCATTCACTCAGTCCAATTAATCAAGACAAGAACAGCTCAGTCACCGGAGGTGTCTCCTTCCAGGGTGCACAGGATTATGGCAAGGTTATTAATCTTGCTTTGCTGCATCCCCCCACCCCCTACATTCAGCAGCCTGCACCGAGATGATTGCCAGCTCTGTCTCTGTCCCTGTTCTACTGCATTTTGCTCAGCCCTCTGTTGCTGCAAGTGAAACACAGAGGAGGGAGGAATACTAATAAGGTGGTTAGCTACAGTTTCTTTAAGGCATTCTACATACTGCGTGCGCCTGTGTATATGTGTGTGTGCATTTTCTATGGGGCTATCTGGATTTCTTGGCAGCTGAAATAGGACTTGTTTCTACATCAAAGTCTAAATTAATCTGGATTATCACCTAATGAATGTCGTAGCCAGCAATTGTATTTTACTTAGGATAAGAGGAGGACACTAAATGGTCTAGAAGATTAGGGTGGCAGCAGTAGTTACAGGGGGAGGGAGTGGGGGGTTGGTAGTGTAGAAACCACACAGTCAGAAGAGCATAATCAGTTAGAATATTTGTTCCAAACAGATCATTTTAGCAATGTTTTAAAAGTGATTATTATATCCTGAACCAGTTGGGATTTTAAAATCAGCACTTTATTATCCATCTTCAGATTATGCAGCAATATGCAGAGTCAAGTAAATATTTTTAGAAAAGAAAAGACTTCTGTCAGGAAAAGAAAAAATTAGAATGTCAGTGGAGGCAGACATCCAGCACTGCATTTATGAAGATGCCTGAAATTCCCTCCTTTAGTGAGAATTACTTTGCCAAAACCTTTCACTTATGAAATGAGTTTAGAGTTCTCAGTCCAAGAACCAAAACAGATTTTCCATATATTGCCTAAATAAGTGACCGGCATTGGTTCACGAACCTGAGTATTCTGCTGTGATAAGTACAAGTCCTAGCAGTAATTCACTCATGAAATATGAAAACAGTCATATTGCCTTTGCTTTCCCACAGGTAATTCAGACCCTCTGCATCAGGTTCAGGACGCAAATGCTGATGTCTCACTTGTCATCCATAATTTCAGCTTTTTGCAGCAGATGACACTTCAGACTCCTTCAGGAGACTGACGATTGAGACCCCTTCAGAAACATGAAAGCAAAAATAAACCATTCCTCAGAAGCTGCTCTGGGATTACTACAGTAAATTATGAGAAACTGTTAAGGAACCAGTTCATGGGTCTGAGCAGCCAAATACACTTG
The DNA here is from genome assembly GCF_031753505.1 of Anomalospiza imberbis. Taxonomy (NCBI): domain Eukaryota; kingdom Metazoa; phylum Chordata; class Aves; order Passeriformes; family Viduidae; genus Anomalospiza; species Anomalospiza imberbis. The sequence goes on along the minus strand of NC_089686.1, from coordinate 41,812,795 downwards.
ACAGAGCTCCCTAAAGAATGAGCTACATGAAATGAGTTTGGTGCATCATATCACAAAAAGACCTACCACCACAAGTTTTAGCTACCAAACTGTAATTGAACACAGTGGAAGTGCTTTGGGGAGTTTTAGGTACACCAACCATGGGATAGCTGGCAAAGCAGCCTGCAGGCACTGACCGTGGCAGTTGTTACTGCTACTGTAGCACAAAGGACTGCAATGCAACAGGGCACTATCCATAAGCACTGTGGCCACAATATTTAGTACTAACACGGAGTAAAATCTTCTACTGTTAAGTAAATCCTGCAGTTTTAACAGCCAGTGAACTTGCAAAGCCACACAGCATGAGAAGGAGGCTGTGGTGCCTGGAAAGAGAAATGTAGGACACAGTTTCAGAAGACAGAAGACCTGCACTGTTTCACAAATGACACATAACCACTTGGGCTTTCATTCACTTTTTCAGCTTAAATTTCTGTATAATTTAAATCTAAAATTATTTATTTATATAAAAGCCGACCGAACCAACAGGAGAATTTGTAAATTGTAACTGTTTTTTCTTTGCTGCAATTATTTTGCTTCTCCACCCTATCCTTTCTTCACACTCCATTCTATTCCCAAACACTGCATGACATCTTATGTTGCTGTTTTCTTGACTTGTGGATCTTGAAGAGAATTCTTACTCACCCACAAACTTAGACACACCTATCCACATAGGAACATGAGCAGCCACAGCATCTTGGACTGAAGATCCATCTAGTCTAAGTTTTGCCTGCATTGGTCACTGTCACTGATCATAAGATCAAGGGAAGCAAATGGTGGCATTTCCCACATACACTGTGCCAACCTTCTGTGCCACAAGGAGTTGCAAAGCCAGAGACAGGAGTGCTCTGCACATTTTAGTATGCCACTCACAGATTCATAGTCTTCTATCATAAGCAGCCTGGACTCATTTCTTCATGCTGAGAAGCCCTGATGCATTTACCTGCTCTTCATATTGAATTTGCTCTATTCAGGCAAACACTCATCACTAACCTTTTCCACATCATGCAATGACCAAAATGCCAGAGGAGTATAGCACTTCAGCGACACTTTCTACTTTGAGAGCATATCATTCCAGAGTACATACTAATGAAGCTAATGGAATGTTCTGTTGTCTAAGACTGTGGTATGAGTAATTTTGGTACTCTCAGATTAACAACTTCATCAGGGATATAACATTTATAGTTCTAACTAGTCAGCTAAGGTTTCATAAGGAAGAGCTCATGTCTAGACCAAAGTCCATTGTGGACAGCTTTTTCCATGACCTTTTTCTAGGTGTAGTCAGAATTGCTTGAGTATATTAAAAAAGCTCCAGAGCTAATTAAATCTATTCATAAATCTAATATTTACAATCCATGGGACTGGAACAACAGCAAAAGTAATTAAACTGACTTGCATTCTAATTTCCATGACACAGAATACATGTTAAAGAAGAAGGGAAAAAAAGATTAAATTTTGCACAAGAAAAAGTTGGTATTTTTGAAATATTCTTCATCATAATCCCAAAGGTTCAGGCAAGGACTTTTGTCCTACCTCACCTGTCCTTAGGTCATTTTTAAAGCCATACTACTGGCTAATTACTTTCATATTAATCAAAAGGAAAAAAACATTCTTTGCACTTCAAGGGGTTTCTTTTGCTTTTTGATTTTGCTTTTTTTTTTCCCCCAAAAACAGGCTGCACTTGGGACATCTCAGCACTCCCCTGATTACTACAGTCTTATAAGCATCTTTGTTTTTGTTCCCCAATTATGGGTAAAACAAAGGCAGTTACACAATGCAATACAAACCAGGTAGATATACCACTCCCTTCCCCCAGCCCACCTCCCAAGGGAAAAAAAAAAAAAAAAAAAAAAAGAGAAACTTGACTTCAGCTCCCTCTCACTCTAGCCCTCACCTCATTCAGCTGAATTTGATGACCTGTCAGTTAATATCAATATCACTCCTCTGAAAACTTCTGAAATTCAGCACAAGTGAAGCACACAAGCTTATTGCTCAGCAAAGCCCTCCACAGAGAAAGTACTGACCCAGCACACATGCTCCCACACAAAAAACCTCCAAAAGCCCCTCAAATATTTTTCCAATATTTCACTTTTTCATAATATTGGCATCATTTGATTTAGTGAGCCCCAGATTCCATATGCTATTTGCAACCAGTTCCCTTGTTTCCTCTGAATTTTCAGTTCCTTTATGAAGTAATAGTCATATTTATGAGTCTGATTTCCACACTGAGAAAGCAGTAGCAAGACCTAGCAGGAGTGAAAGATAACCCAAGAGGCCCCTGGAGATGGGCTGACGCTGGCACCCAGTACAACCAGGCACCTCTGGCTGATGAAGTTTGAAGAGTTACAGCTGCCAGAGGGCACACAACCCGGGATGAGCACCCTAGTGACAATCAGCAGAGAAGAACATAAACCAGTTTCTCATCCACCACTTAGTTTGGTACAGTCCTAACTTAAAGCCAGAATCAATGGGTGCTGTAAATTTATACACCGGCCTCAAAGCTACAGGGACTGTGAAGCTGCACATGCAGCTTCTCCTGACTCTGCTAGAGGGCAGTGGCAGCTGTTCCTAAGGAAGCCCAGCATCCTCTGCCACTGCTGGAGTTCAGACAACTTCAGAGCTGAACTGCACAATACTGAGGTTTTTGGAAAAGTGATCACAAAGATCTTTCTCCTGGGAGTTGAGAAGCCTATTATTAACCACAAAGATTCTCAGGAGAAAATGGTGAATAAAAGTGTAAAAGCAAACAAGAGAATGTATTATCTGGAGAAGAGAAAAATAAATTGCCAGCTAACTTGTGAAATATTTGCAAAGTTTATATTCAAGACCAGTGGTAAACAAATTCCTGCTGTTACAAGAATCTTGCAGACAATACTCTATCAGGGTCTATGCATTACTGTTGCAATAGACATATGAGTAATAGTAAAAATGGTATCATACTAAACCTTTCCTTCAGGGAAAAGGTACAACAGCAAAACTTCAGCAAACAGATTCTTCATGTTCTTTTTATCTTAAAACTCACAGTCACAATCTAGTGAGCAACTCAAGTGAGTTCCTCGGAACTTGAGAAACACACTAAGTACTACATTTCATTATTTACTGCCCTAAAATAAAAACAGGCTTTTTATATAGCGGCAGTTTGCTTTTTTCTAACCAACTACTTTGAAAAATTGCATAGCTTACATTGTGGGTATTTTTACTTCCAACAGACTTATCAGATTCCAACCTTCTGCCTAAAAACTTTAATTCAGTGTCTCAAGCCTGTAATTTCAGATTAATTTTGCAATGCTGAAATACAAATCATGATCACCTTGGTTTTGTGCTATTTGGATTCTATTATTTAAAGACAGATTTTCCAACTCTAATATCTTAGGCAAAAAAAACCCAATTTGATGAAGAGTTAGAAGTAAAAAAATAAGTACATGTTTCTTTACCTTTCTTCCTTCAAAGAAAAGAAGTTTAAAGCCTTGTTTGAAAGCATGAAAAACAAAGGTTGTTTCAGAAGTTCAGCTCATGAGAATATATATATCTCAAAAACCTATGCCCACAGACTCCAAAGCCTAAAATCCTACACAGCTGTTAATATTCTGATATATACCTGTTCCCTCACAACACATCTACTCCCTTTCCAAAGGAAACTATATTTTTTCCTTTCTGCTCAACAGAGCAGATAAAATACTTCTTTTTCTTCCTTCTTCCTGTCCTTCAGCAGCTACTGCTGCAAGGAGAATACTCCAATACACAGACCCTCAGCATGAGTTAATATGACCATTCTTTTCACATTTGCTTACATTTCTCTGTGACCATTTCTTCCTCCCTCTAGAGAGATGTGTTGCAAGAAGTGTGCAGTATGTCTTTTAGTGAAAAGAGACTTAAAGTAATAGTCTAGACTTTCTTCTCACATCATTGAGCACTTGGTAAAAACATCTGGATTGCTGCATATACAAGTAGCTGTAAATACTGATCAATGTTTACAAAACAAGATGAAAGTTACTAAACTAAAGCTAAACACCTTGAATTTATTTATCCTGTACTAAAGAAATACTGATACCAAAAAGATAACAGTATTACACTAAAGCATTTAAGTTCCCTAGAAGATTCTTCTTTTCTAAACAGCAAGAATATTTTGATTTTTTGATTTGGTCATAAATTTTTTCATGAGTTTTAACTTAGCAGACATTCAGGTTAAAAAAAAAAAAAAAAAAGAAAAAGAAAAACTGGAAGCTGCAATTACCACATATATCTTGAACCAGTATTTCAATTCTCAAATGCTTTAATTGTCCAGGAGCTTTGACTAACCTCTCCATACCACTTGTTTCCATCAGCAGTTTTTTATTTACATTGACTCAAGTTTTCTGACTTCAATTAGAAATGCCTGAGGCTTCATCAATATTCCTGCTCTCCAGAGACTATAATTTTCTCTCTAGCCCCAAATCCAGGTTTCTTTTCAAGTCTCACTTGTCTGCACAGGAATTCAGCAAACCAGCTTGAGCAATAGTGGGACTAACATTGCTAAACAAGACAAATATCAGGATGAGTGTAAAATTAGTTCTCCTTTGTCACAAAGGTGTTCTTTCTGTGTTTATCAGAACACTAGCAGATTACCAAGATTTTTGGAAGAATTCAAAATGTCTTCTGGTAGGTTTCTGACTGTGCAGCATTTCAGAAAGTTGCTTTAGAATCTGTACAAACTTGCAAGCAGACACTTCAGTCATTAAACTTTGTTGGCATGCAGAAACAAATTATAGTGAATCAAAACAAAAAAAACAATTTCAGGATTCAAAGGACAAAGATCTCAGCCTTTGTGAGTTTTACTTATATTCAGAAGAGTTTTGTGACAAGCCTGGTCTTTCACTCAAAGTAATTTCAAAAATGGTCCTTTAGTCCTTTCTAGTTTAATCCAAGCTGAGTCTCAAATAAGAGATTTCACTTCACAATGGAAATAAAGGCTTGTGAGCAATCAAGATATCAACATCTACTGCAAAATTTGCAAAATAAAAGCTACTTCCACTTCAAAACAGAGATGCTTAAACTATTAAACTAAACATTAATAAAACACAATTATAGTGTTACGACCTTAAGGGTTAGTCCTGCGCTCCATGACAAATGAAGCTGGCACATTTAAAGTGGAAAGCCTGAAGAAGAAAATAGTAACATGCTTAGGCTGATCAAGGAATGAGATCTACAATGACCATCTCTCTCAACCAAGTAAACCTCTGAGTTGCTGCACTCTAATGTACATTCACCAGCTTGCAGTCTAATTTTAAAGTTTAGACAATGGGGTCACCATTACTTTTCAAGTGAGACTGATCCAGAGCCCAATAGATCTTAGAGTTAATGGTGTAAAGAGCTGCTGCATGAGCACTGAGTTCTATTCCCACAAAAACATATGCTGATAGAAGCTGTTATCCTTAGATGACTCACTTTCCCATTAATCAATTTTCATCAGCCATTATAGCCATGTCCCTCACGTGCAGTGAAACATTTTTTGCACAAGATTTTCCTTTCCTCTTTATACTAATACCTACATATCACCATGGGCAACAGACAGCAAAAGACAGCTTTACTCATGCTAAATTTTAAGCTTACAGATAAGAGATCATTCTGAACTTAAGGCCAGCTTGCTTTTTTCTTTCTTTTTCGTCTCAGAAAAAAAGAGCATTTAACTACCCTTAAAGACAGGAGTCCCTTCTCTTGTGGTCTTATACCTATACGCAAGTTTTTGCTCTCAGACTCCCTTCATAGTCATGGTTTGCAAGACTACATACCTCAGGGCACTATAATTTCTTTTAGGTACCTCTATTTGGGAGTAGAAGACCAAATTCTCCCAGGCCCAGAAGTGCTTGAGTGAGTAGTTCAGACAGATTCATTTCATGCAGGTGTTTGTATTTGTTATAGAAGATTGTTGAGAACGATTAATCTGCAATCACATCACAGAAAGTACCCTGCCATATATATTGTCATGCAAATAGAAAAGCTCCATATAAAACCTAAAGGGTTCAATGTCCCGTTGGTGACAACCACGAGGAAAAAAAAAAAATCTTTGAAGTTTAGCCCTAGAGAAAGTTACTTTAAAAAGGTAATTGGCTGTTTTTGTTAAAGCTACCTCCATACTTTTTGTCAGTCTTAGAGCAGGGACATGATGTGCTCTGCTCGATAACTTGTTCTGGACCTACTCGATCTGGATGATACAGAGATTAAGGTTACCCTGTACTGCAGTCAATACAAAGACTTGTATCCCAGTTTGACCTTGATCCCCTGTGATAGGAAAGGTGTGTGCTAATGTCTTTCCAAACAATTTGATGGAAGAAGGTGGGAAATGGGTCCCAAAGTCTCTCCTAACTTTGGGCAGCAGGCTTGTTGCAGAGGCCAGGCAGCTTGGTTGCTGAAACAGAAAAGGCTCTGTACAAGCCCGAGTTTCTGAATTTTGGGATAAAATGGTAGGTTCAAGGGAGGAATATGGGGTAGGGGTTTTGGGAAGGCTGTAACTTCCTGGTACCTCAGGAAGTGGGGAAAGGAAGAGGGCAACATGTGGCCAGTTTAGGATAAAAGGAGGCTGCACCATCCAAAACCCTGAGAGAAAGCCACATGGCTGTGCACCTCCGTGGACTCTGTCCCTTTATTCAAAAGAAGTTGCAGGACTCCTCTGGGTCCTTTTTGGACATAAACCTCTGATGTTTGTGGATTTTCCTGACACCTGCTTGCCCTGGAGTCAGCCGCAATTACTAAAAGTATAATTTAGAGAGCCTGAAAAGGTCCATCAAATATATTTTGGACAGGTAGTGAAAACTGATGGAAATGGGTATTAGCTACCTCCTACCTGGCATTTTGGCAAGCCTGTTCTCTCTGCCATGGGTGAGAGAGAAAACAAAAAAAGAGCAAGGAGTGGAAAGAAAGAAGCTGTTACAGAAAAACTTCTCCCCATATTCTGTAAAATTAATGATATCTTTGAATGAACATAAAAACACCAGAAGGCATTGACTGGAGTGGTAGTGTAGAACATAAAAACAAAAGGGGAAAATGTCGGGGCGGGGAGAGGGGCTAGTGTAGGGAGAGATGGGACAAGCCTGAAAATTTGTGACTGAAAATGAAACCTTTAAAAACTGAAACAAATACTGCTTTGATATGAAAAGAAGGCTGAAGGATTAAGCAAGAGACAAAGCACAATTAAAGGCTTCACAAGCTACAAAACAAGAGAGGAAGTAAGCGTCTTAGGGAAAACTTGTAGAAATATCCTTGTTTAGAATACCAGCAATCCAACCAAGACTCACTTCCTTCAATAGTGCATTACTCCATATAATAACGTTCATCAAAAACAACTCACATGCATTCAAAGACTTAGGAGGGTCCAGTTGCCAGTTGCTACCATTGGCAGTTTGTTACAGGATCTTGGCTCAAAAACAAATAAATACAAGTATTCATAATTTAACCTAAACTGCAAATAATTTGTGTGAGACAAAACATGTGCCAAGTTGCCTGAATTAATTCAAGAGTAAGAAGAGAAAAAATTCTTAAATAGTAACTTTATTTGGGTCATTTGGCTGGAAACAAAAGACTGGCAGGAAACATAACTCTTAGAAGCATATGTAAACATATAGAAACTAAATAAGCATACCCTGACTTCTAATCAGGAAAGTTATTTTACATAATAAAAAGGCTTTCACTAAGAAAGGTTAGATGAAATTAAAGTAAATAAAAGTTTAGATTGTAAAACAGAAAACTATGCATGAAAATCAGATCATTTTCAGCTTTGGAAATGTCATTCAGAAGAAATAGCATAAGTCCTAGAATAAGTCTCACTTGAAATGAAGCTGGACCTAATGAATGAGTTAATTCATTTTTGATTGCTAGCTTCCATGGGCCAATGGAGAGAACGCAAACAGCTAGTGGGGTTTTTCAAAAAGACATGAGTAAAGAAGAAAAACGAGGATTTTTTTGCCACTTGGAGTATTAGAAAGACTCGAGCAAGAAAGCATTACATTTTATCTTCCTTTTCAAAAGGACTATGCACCAAACTGTTAACAAAAGGTGTTGATTTTACCATGCATAATAAAGGTTATTTAATTTTAACATTCACTCTAAACAAAAAGTAAAAAACTTTATAAATACTTTCTCATTGACAGTTGAGAATTTTACAGAACTGTAGCACTTTTGGATTATACATATCCTGTCAAGTACCTCCTTCAGGCTAAACAGTTTAGAAAAATTAATTCCAAAACTTCAGAAAGCAAAAATTACAGTAAAATTACTTTGATTTGCTAAGCACAGTGTAACAGCTAATCCACTGAGTTTTTCTATCATACTTGGACTCTAGAATAAGATTTTTTAATTTAGCAAGCAGCTCTCCCCAGCTTCAGAAAATTTCTGTCCATATTTTGGAAGCATTACAAACTTGTAAGACAAACATGCAAAACCTAAATGTACCCCATTCAAGAGAACGTTATTTGAGCTGGCAGCCTCCACCAAAGGGTGGAGGCCAAAGTGGCTGGAATACAGGGAGGCAAGAAGGACCAAAATCTGCAGGAACATAAAGCTGAATTTGCACTAAGTGATAAAAAGGAAAACTGTAAACATCAGAGAAGTCCAAAGGACTAGAGTACTCTTCTAAAAATTAGAGGATGCAGACAACTCACAGCTAGTAAGAAACCAGGTTCCCCACTGCCCAAGTGAGCTGCACCTACCCCCATCCAGCTGACCACTGCTTGCCACAAGTACCCTCAAATATGCTCCTCCAGCCTGACACAGATCCTTCACAGCTGCTGGTAGTTAGGATGTACTAAAGAGCGTGACATCCAAAATCCTGGTCTCCTTATATCATGGTTCTGATTTTTTAATCTGAAATGTTTTGAACTTCTGTTCCATATGTAAAATGGGCATCATATTACCTCCTTATAAGACAAAGAGGGGAAAATAACAGTGGAATATTAAGTCATTAAGCTCTCAGATGGTCTAAGGATAAACCCCATGGATAAGCCTTTTGCTTTGTGATTCTGTTCCCAGGAAGCCACTTGAAACAGTTGCAGTGAATAAGGTGCAAGGTCAGGCACAGCAAAACCACAAGTTTAGCAGTATTTAGAATAAAAACGAGTCATGCTGTCGCCAGCATAAAAAACACTCAAAGGTTATTCCTACAGGTCCAGCTAAACCACGAGGAAATCTGTAAAGGCCTGGGGCACTAGAGCTACTTATCACTTGTGGCTTAGTGGGCAAGATTTTTGTGCCCTCTGCTTCCCCCATTATGTGGCATTAAGAAGTCATCACAACTTGTATGTGCTTCAGTTATGCAGTTGTTGCTTGGTACTAATGATGCATTCTTAGAACTTGCATTTCTGTTCTTTTAGGAGATCAGTGGTGAATGATTCACTAACGAGCTTAGGGAATTTCCCAGTGTAACTTGTGTCTGCTATTTGTGCACACACAAACCTGCACTGGTTCCCTGAATAGGACAAGTGCTTCTGTAAGGTACAGTCTACTGATAAGCTGGTATAAGCTTTTTTTTTTTTTTTTTGCCTCTAACACTTACTGATATAAAACTATATTTATCAGCTATTTCTGTGAACCTACATATGAACACATTCCACACACCTGGAGCCACATTAAATCAATCCTGTGACTACGCTGGTTTGATTGTTATCCCATAAATATGAGCAGCTGGACTGAGCTGCTCAGAGCAGGAAGACGCAGAGGCCTTAGACTTGTGGAGGTGTTGCCACATTTTAGCCAGTTACTCAGTACAGCTGAGCAGAAATATTTTAGCCCCGTGCAAATTAAAGGTAAAATACCTCAGCACAAATAACTTCTACAGGTAATTATGCTCAAAAATTTTTGCATCTACTACCTTCTGCTAAGGCACAATACAGTTGTGTATACCTGAGGTCAGTACAGAACTGAGGGCACATTGTCTTCAAAAAAAGTAGTTTTAGTTCAAGAATTCTCTTCAGAAGAAGTTTCATAATCAAAATGTCATTGTAGAAATCAGTGTAATATATAAAATCTTAGGACTGTTGGAGGATTTTATACAGATAATGAGGGAAGAAGTGTTCTTTTACACATCAAGGGATTTATTTCAAGAATATTCCTGAATGCAAAAGTACTGGTGTAACTTGTGTTGGTCTCTAATCCAAGTAAGGATATTTTTTCATTTTCACATGTTGCAAAATGAAAAGAAAATTGTTGTATAGTTGTCTGAAAGTAGGATAGCAACTGGGGGGAAGGGGAGGAAGGGGAACTCTCTACACCCAGTTGAAAAATTCAAGTTCAGAAAGATTTTGTTTCTCATTAACAAGGGAAATATACTTATTTCACAGAAGAAAAATATTGATTATATATGTTTCACCTCAGGCTTTTAAAACAGCCATTTCAGCAAGCTGTTGTCTTGTACATAGTGGCCTTGATCCTGATCCTAGTGTCTCCATTAGCATTTCAGGGTTTATATCCACCTTTTTTTTTTGTGGTGGACAGTGAAGCCCAAGTAGCAGTTCTGAAAAAGGAAGGAAAAAGAACTAAAAGGAACCAAATCTTCAGAGTAAACATTGGCACCTGAACTGCAGCTATGACATCCACCATTCTTACTCAAAAAAACTAAAATGAGGTCTTCCTGTCACAACCTATATCCATCCAGGAAGATGCACCTCCCATTGCACACCTAAACACATTTCCATGCACTGATGCAGAAAGAATCTCACTATTAGGAAGTTACTGAAACTTGTGTTTCAGCCCTTCTCAGTGTTTTTACTGTTGTTTATCTACCCTATGTAGCAGGGATTTAATTTCTTGATTAAGTTTTCTGAAATTCTAACAGATATCTGTTTAAAAAAAATCAAAACCACCTGCAAAAAAATAGGTCAGTTCCTGTTAAAGTCTAGAAGAGCATATTGCACCTGAACAGGTTTAAGTAGTAGGAGCTGCAGCACTGCCCAGAGGAGGACATGAACTGCCCCAAGCTACTCATAACCAATTCCAGATGGCTGCAGTGCTGGTGTAAGCAACTTACTGACCCCAAAACCTCAGTAATGGGTGGCCTGCCCTGGGTCAGAAACAACCTTGAGGGACCCCAGCTGTGGGTCACAAGAGGAGAAGCAGATAGGAATGGTTCTGTGCTAATCCTGGATCCTGTGCTTCCCATCTCCATTCCAAAGGAATTGAGGAGCTACAAGTGAACAAAACAGAGGAAAGTAGGGCATAGGAAGTGGAGTGGCACAGTGTTAGACTTCAGCTGAACCCAGGGAAAGCAAGGGACAAGTCTTTCCTCAGGGTCGGTTTGTTCTGCACGCTTTCCTTCTCTCTGAATACTAAAATGAACAGCTAGAAAATTGGTTTAGTTGGTAACAAGATACAGTAAAAATTCTTCAAGTTGATTCTGTTTTGCTCATGAGAGAATCCATAGCACTGTATCCACTTCACTATGAATTAAGCTAACCCATCTGCACCTTGCTGGTAGTTAGTCACTGGGATCACAGCTCACAGTGCATCAACTTTATGAATCATACAGACAATGTATTCTTTGAAAAAGAAACACAGAAGTAATTCTGAGAAAGCTCATGACTTGCATTTTTTAACCTGCATTTACTGGATTTTTACTGAATTTACTAAAATTAAGCAATCACTACCATTTCTGAAATTAGTGGACACCTACAATTCAGTGGCTTCATTGAGCTAGTCCAGGTTTAGAAGATGGAGCTGGTTTCTCATCTGTCACTCATCATCACCATTAAATTCTACTGGAGCACCTAGAATCTTGCATACTAAGTAAATTTTATTATACAATCAGGTTCTGCTCCCCAGTGTAACCATGAGAAAATTGCACCTAAGAGGCAAGGAAACCATTTTAGCTGTAGATTCACTTCAGCAATAAAACTGAAAGTCTCACAGCCTTCTTGGGGAATCCCTGTTTAGACCAAGCATGTTTTGGCAGACCTGCACATCTAAATACACCCAAAAGAACCAAAATCTCCATTCAAACACACTTCTCCTATCTGGAGCCAGAAATAGGAGACAAAAAGTAAGTTTCAAAGAGATTCATTTTCAGTCTGGACTTGTGGAATGCAGTATAGAGGGTATTTGTATTACTGAGATAATGACATTTAGATAGTCATGAAAACAGATATTTTTTTTAACCCAATAAAGTGTTTTGCTTCCCTTCCTAATCAAGAAGTGTATACATGCACTGTATAGAAATTAAATTGAAATGCATAAAATTCATTGCTATCTGCATTTATTTTTCACCTTTCTGTTAATTTGTAGTTATCAGGTCCTATATTTCCACAAACATCTTGAAAATGTTGCCTTGAATTGTGTCTTGAAAAGATACAGATGCTAGTAACTAACTGAAAGTGGCTAGAGAAGAACTGAGATCTGCTGAGCTTGGGTATCTTCACCAAGTTGCAGAGTACTTTGTAGGGCATTTAAAAAGAAAAAGTCTTGGTCTATCTAAGGTGCAATTCCTTGCATAAGTACAAAACCATTTGGTGTAACTTCACTCTGTTGCAGTACTATCAGCAGCATAGCATCTGCTTGCAGAAACAAAGATCTAACTTATCAAAGGATTTCAGGCATGTACCTTCTAATTAGTTGTCTAACTCTCAATGAAATTAATAGGATATAAACACCTAAAGAATACAAGGTACTTTACCTACAGCCCACTCCCTAAAGAACCCAAGTACAAAGAACAGTCATTATAATTACCAATTACATTACAATTACCAATGATGAACACCCAGGTAAGAGACACAGGGTAAACATATTTAAGTACACTTTATGTGAGAGAAGAAAATGCACATATGTTGCAGTAAAGTGTGGCCACAGCTATAAAAACTTCTCATTAACCTGTGATTGAAAGTAATCTGATTTAACACAGTAATAGCAAACAGAGTCTAGGCTCTTCTATATTTGTCAGCCACCTTGCCCCTATTTCCACTCATTAGGGTTACAGTATTAGAAGGATCCTTTGGCCTGAACAAGCACAGCTATTTTTGGGTTCTGTGTTTTTCTTTCAGTATTTGAAACTCCAATCTACATGGACATTCCTATCCCCTTCAGAGTCTATACCTAAGGTCCAACGGAGGGTTCGCTTAATGCAGATTTTAGCAGTGACAGGCATGAGATTTCCAGAGGAAGTTGACTGAAAGGATCTAAGGTGCATTGCCATGTTTATTATTATTATTATTACAGCTAAAACGGAACTGTTATGGTTCACTTTGATTAAGTTCCAAGTCATCTTAAAAATATCATCGCATTCAGCCTTACACTGCATTTTTTGCCAATGTTTTTCATGAATCTCTGTAACACCTGCCTTTGCAGACACCAAATTGTATTTTTGCCTCTATATTTCTCCCCTGTTGAAAGCTTCTCATTTACAAATGGCAAGCTCTCTACAAGGCAGCAGGCTCAAGCTTGGCAAATTGTCATTCTTCAGGTTATCCTCCACTCTCTGACACTAAGTTCTTACCTTCATCAGAGAGCTTTCAATTCCCTCCTTACTTACGGGAGATAAAAGCCCTTATTTTCCTCCCAACAACAGGTTTTCATCTTCTTTATGTGCACAATAGATTTCAGCTTTCTTCCCCCCAGCCCTGCCAATTTCCCTAATTATCTGTCAGTGGTGCCAAGAGCTCCCACATCTATCATTCCACAGTATCACTCCATAGTCACTGCCACAGCTCAGCACCACTGCATCAGCTATCTGCACTCCAAACAGTTTCACGGCACTGACATGGGGAACCGCCTCTCACAGCCAAGTGTATCACTAAATTGCCCTCTTTCTTCTCTTTCTAAGCAGCTCCTGCTTGTCACTTCCAGCTGTCCTCCTCTGTCGTCATAGTCCTGCTACTATAGAATTGATTTCAACATTCCTCATACTGTTGGTATGAGCTATCATTCACACAGTTTAACAAATCTTGACAACTTTAAGACATGTTTCTCCATTCTTTTCTTCAGTGTTGCTTTCTACTTGCTGCATGAATTCTATTGTGCCCTGTAATCCATACCTTTATGAAAGCTACAGGTGAATTTGAAACACCCTAGCCTTTTAATTTGATACATTATTCAGACAAGCATTTACCTGTGTGCCTTTAGTGTACACGCTCTGTGAATGATTAAGGGAGGAGGTGTAAAGAGTGCCTGCAAATCCCTGGAATAACTCTTGTACATAAAATTACTCATGGATGTAATGATTTGCAGAAAGAAGACCATATTTTATAGATTAGGACTGCTCCATAGAATGCCTGGAACTGTTTTGAACCATGGGATATTAAATTATGTCAATATGCTGTTGTTTTTTAAAGAGTTGAAAAGAGAAGAAAATTGCTGTAAATCAAATAAAATGTTTCTGAAAGCCATTATTTTAAACTCATTTGACCACTGAATCAAATAATTCTGCCAGGATATTGAGTAGAAAGCTCTCTTTTTTCAAGCTGTCCTTAATGTTTCACAGCTATTTCCAAGCAAATTGTTTTAAATAAGCAAATATTCGCCCATTTTTATGGTGGTGATTTTTATGCTTCAAGATGGTCAATAAAAAAATATGAGTTACATTTAATGGAAGAGTTGGAGTCTTTGCTATTTAGCTTACATTTTTCTGCAAACAGAAGTCCAACAGGCTAACTTTGTTCTATCCTACTGCATTTAGTACTTGCAGTACTCTTCTAATACTAGAAGTGTTTATTGGTTTCTGTGTAGTGCCTCATGGCCTTAAAATTAATGTGATTTATGACTGGCAACATATCTGAGGTATATGACATAAGACAGAAAATATTTTTCAGTTCTATTCACAGTAGTTTTATATCAGAGTCTGTAACTTAAGCATCACTTCTATTTTTGACTTTTCTGAGTAATATTTTACTTCACTGGGGTGCTAATAGGGTTAATTCTTTAAGCCTTGATCCAAAGCCCAGGGAATTCTGTGGAAAGACTCCATTCAACTTCAGTGTGTACTCAATGCATACAATGCTTTCTTTAAGCTGCTTTGTGAGCCTTAATTGACAAATTATATCTAAACAAAAATGCTTATTTTGTTTTCCCTTACTTTGTTATTGATGTTTCATGCTGTATATCAAAGAATGAACTCACATAACAAAGGAAAATATTTTATAAAAAGCAGGCACAAGACTAGAATCTATTGCTTTCTCTATACATGACAGCATTAAATCACAGAGGGAGTACAGCAATTATATTAGCAAAGGACAAATCCTGGCTTCTTGCACAACTATCCATGGACCATTCTAAATATTGAGTAAATAAGTAGCTAGCTTAGAATATTTTTTTTATTATATCAGAATCAGAAAATACTTAGAAAATATTTAGGCAGAACAATTCTATATTGTATGCTAAGCAGTAGCCTGAGATCAATAACTCCCAAAACAGTCATCATTCTTGGGACTTTTCATAATGCAGCATTTGCAATGGGGAAAATTGACTCATGGATCAATGTAACTAGGAATAAATTATATGTTTGAGTTTTTTAACATAATATCATCAAACACAGCCTAGTGCCAGAGATATGGTTAGGGGCAAGAGGCCAGGTTGCAACCTTCCCATGCATTTGGGTATTTCTTGAAATAGAGATAGCTGCACAGCTTCATAGCCATGCCCATCAGCATTTGAATTAGGACAACACTCCCTTCTGGATGCCATCCAGATGGGTCTCAGCAGACTTGAGAGCTGGGCCTGTGCAAATTTCAAGAAGTTCAACAAGGCCAAGTGCAAAGTCATGCTCCTGGGTCAGGGCAACTCTAAACATGAATGTATGAAAGAAGCCTTGAGAACAAAGATTGTCTTGGGGGGTAGTTGCCAGGATCCATCCCCATACAGACCACCAATTGTTGTTGGTGGTGCTCGGCACCAGTGGTGGATGGAAACTGACAGTCACTGTTAGTCTACTATCTTACTGCAAGACTTTCATACCTTCTCTCTGTGAGTTCCCAGGAGCATCTTCTCTCAACTCTGACTCCTTTTCTCCTTCTTCCATACAGCCAGCTGGCTTCTACCTGTCCCTATCACAACCACCCAACCCCATCTATCCCTGGAAGCACATACTGACCCTCACTGCACCCAGCACAACAACCAGACCCTTGCTCAACACAACCAACTAACTCCAGCTCAACTAGCTGACCCACTCTTTTATAACACCCATCCTTACTGGAAATCCTTATTGGACACAGCTGTGACCTATTAAAGGCAAGACTGTTCCTACTCTTTGGTAATTAGTTCAGCTGCAGCTCCTCAGGGGTAAGATTGCCTTCAGCACTATCTCTATTCTCTCACAATCCATCCTCCCACTAGTAGTGATTGATGTGAAGCTCAACATGACCCAGCAATGTCAGCCCAGAAACACCTGTGTCCTTGCCTGCATCAAAAGCAGCATGGCCAGAGGGCAGGGGGAGGGGTTGTTCTACTCCCCACTGCTCTCCTGATACCTCATCTGGAGTGATCCATCTAGCTCTGAGGTCCCCAGCATAAGAAGAATGGGGGCCTGCTGAAGTGAGCCCAAATGAGGCCACAAAGGTGATCAGAGGGCTGCAGCACCTCTGCTGCAAAGACAGGACAGGCTGACAGAGTTGGGGCTGTTCAGCCTGGACACAAACAAGCTCCAGGGAGACCGTAGAGTGCCTTCCAGTACCTAAAGGAGACCTAAAAGAGTCTCTTTAGGTACTGGTCTCCTTCCAGTACCTAAAGGAGACCTAAAAGAGCACTGGAGAGGGACTTTCCACAAAGGCATGTAGTGATAGGACAGAAGGGAATGGCTTTAAGCTGAAGGACGGTAGACTTAGATTAGATATTAGGAAGAAATTCTTCTTTGTGAGGATGGTGAGGCACTGGAACAGGTTGCCCAGAGATGTGGTGGAACAGTTCCAGTCCTGGAACTGTTGAAGGTCAGGCTGGATGGAAATTTGAGCAACCTAGTCTAGTGGAAGGTTCCCTGCCCGTGGCAACTGTGTTGGAACAGGGGATCTTTAATGTCCATTTCAACCCAAACCATTATATGATTCTGTGATTCCTTCCTGTAGTACAGCTTTCCAACTACCTTCAGACTTTTCTTTCTGGCTGTGAAATTTCTGCAGTTGAGAAATAATCTTTCTTTTTATTTCTGGAGAAACTGCTACTTTAGGTTTTATAAACTCCAAAGTCCCATATATTCTCTGTGGTGAATATTTCTTCTAAAGGCAGAAGCTTTTGACATGACAACTGCACTAAAAAAAAGTAACTTCATGAATTCTATTGCACACTGAGAAAAATAACATTACCGCTTGATAGACAAAACTGTAAAAATTCAGATTTTGTAGTTTTTTACCTTTGGAGAAAACACTGATTTACCATTGTATATTTCATTGATGCAGTCCTGTTTATTTGCAGAGGCCATGAACTTGATGATAGAAAGAAACAAACAGACAATATATTTGCTCATTCTTTCAAAACAAGAGCCTTCAGAAGTTCTTTTACTTTACCACTTGACCTTTTCTGGGCCAGATTACCATCCTTCTGTTACTCTGCCCATGGTTCTTTGCTGTGTTTTCTGTTTGCTTTACCCTATGACTGTTAGAGCATCACCAAAGGTCATTAAAAGTCTCCTTTTATATGCAGTTTATTATTCAGAAAAGAAGAACAGATAGCCTTGATATAAGCTTTTTTTTTTTTTTATGTCTGTGTGCAGATGCCACAAAACCCTTGGATTTTCAGTTTTCAAGAGCACTAAACTTGTGTTCAACTCAATTTCTTATTCATTAAATCTACCTAGAAGGCAGGCACTTTTCTAGCTCTTAAAGTATTCCACCTCTTATCTAGGCTCTTGATGGGGTTAGAAACCTGGACCTATTTCAAAAACCTATATGCTAAAGGAAAAAATAAGTTTCTACTATTACTTAGTTCTATCAACTAGAATTTCTACTCACTATTATTTATTTGCCTGATGTATCATTCCCAGTTATTCAGTGTCTTCTGATATTAGAGTATTTTTACAAAATGTTTCCTGATATGTTATTCAAGCCTTAACCATATACTGATTGGGGTTTTTTTAACCTTCTCTTAACATCACTTAACTTTTTTTATGCCTAGCATCTATTGTTTTCTCTGAAATTTCTTTTATTTGCCCTTCTGAAAAAATTGTGTTCTGTTGCCTGTTTCCTGAAAATGCGGTGTTAACATAATTTTTGCCATGTTTCTCTAGCCATGGAACAAATTCCATTTGAAGTCTTTTATTGTTTTGGATTTTTTTAACTATAATGTAAATTTTTAAGATCAGCTTCAAATAACTATACCTGCAGTGCTACAGAAATAGGCAAAGGCAGACAGAAACATTTTTGGGATTTAACAGTAGTCTGAAATTTTTCTCAAAGTGATATTGTAAGTTTAAAATATTAAAAAAAACATTTTAGAAGTAGAAAAGGTATTAAGTTTGAATTTGGGGGTAGGTTTGTTTTTTCATAAGTTTGTCTCTGTCACTGAATTTCACAAGTCTACAATATGATCAGGGAATTCATGGAGCATTATTCACTGTCAAGACTCTGGATTAGAGCTCTGCTCCAATTTTCAGAAAAAAAGAAAATGACATTTCAACTTTAGTTTCACACAAGATTAAAATCTTTACTTCTAGACACAGGGAAGATAAAGTACTTTGAAAATTCAAGAATGAGGTAGACATTTTCAGCAAAACATCCACATAATAAAGAAGTTTTAAATTCATTTTGCATGTAAATGTTTCTCTTGTATTACATATAATTTTCTATTAAGGAATATGGGTCCTATAAAGGAAGATGTACAAAACTAAGAGGTATTATTGCAGTACTGCTTTGTATAATCTCAAGCTGAACAAATGTTTCTGATGTTTAGTCTACATCCTTATTCTTTAAAATCTTGATTGTCAAGAAGTAAGAACAGAAATTTCTCTACTCTTTTCTGGAACATCTTTAATCATTTGCAAATTTTAATTGGGTCTTATCACACTTCTCTTACCTCTTTGGGAAAACTTATAAAAGGAAAAAGTGTTTGCTGTGTTTTTGAAATTGATCCATATGTGCACTTTCTACAGCCAAATACACAAATTTCTACCAGTCTTTTTAAGGTAAAGGCAAGGGATATTATGTTATTCATGGAGTTGATAACGGAAACTTCTATTAAAACAATCTAAGAGTACATTCTTGCCTGTTCCTATGACTCATGAAACCATAAAACCTCTAGTTCATACCTGGCAAATTAGAGGAGAAAACATTCTTTATTGCTTTCCACAGGTCATTGGAATAACAACATAGAAATACAGCTCTTCTGTCATTGTTACATACTATAAGCTTTTTTCCTGGTGTCTCTTTTTTCAGACCAGCATTATAACACTAGGAATAAGGAAAAAGCACAGCTAGCACAAAACAAAATGCATGAAGCAAGGGCTCAGAAAAGGAACAAAAGAGTTCTTTTCCAAGGCTGCTGATCTGACCATTAGCTACAAAACCCTTTTGTACCGTTTGCAGTTCTGCTCATTCCCACCAGAGGGGGACCGAAGCTGCACTGTTTCAATAAATTTGCATGTAAAATCTTGTGTGATGTGCTGTGAAGGGGCAGGAGAGAGTTGGTTGGAATAAAAATTCAGGCCTGGGGCGTACAATTCTTGCATTTGCATTTTTCCATATAAAATTTGCCTTAGCTGAAAGGAAATTATTATAACTTTGGTCAAGTGGGCACAGAACTGAAGAGCTGGCATATATGTCCAGGAACATGAAATAAATATTTTAAAGCTACTAGCAGAAATTAATTGCTTATGAATACTGAACAGACATTGAGTTCTACTGATCTGTGCACCAGCACTTTATCCATGTATGTATTTTTGCTTGACAATATGGTTCCAAATATTTCTTTTCTCCTTTTCAAATTAAAATTCTCTTGCACCACACATATGAAGTCTTTAGTCTTAGACTAAAGTCTTTCTGTAGCCCAACTGAATAATAACATCCATTGCTTTCATTCTTTCTTCCTTTCAAATCCAATAGTCTTTCAACCACCCTCCTTTACTTCCTCCCAGGCCCAGGGTACGTTGAAATATTAATCACAAGATGTGTCAGGTTGGAAGCGACCACAGGGGTCATCTGGTCCAACCTCCGTGCTCAAACAAGGTCATCCTATGGCTCATTGCACTGGACTGTGTCCAGATGGTTCCTGAATATTTCCAATGAGGAAGACTCCATACCCTCTCTGGGGAATTTGTTCCAGTGCATGGTCACTCACACAGTAAAGAAGTTTTTCTTCATATTCAGATGGAATTTCCCCTGCATCAGTTCCTGCTTTTTGCCTCTTGTCCTATTGCTCAGCACCATGAAGAGGAGCCTGATCCATCCTCTTGATACCTTCCTTAGATACTTATGGGGACTTATAGATACTTATGGGGACCCTCTCAATCGTCTCTTCTGGAGGCCAAACAAGCACAGCTCCCTCAGTCTGTCCTCCTGAGCTCCAACCCCCTCATCATCTTCATAGCCCTCCATTAGACCCACACCAGGAGCTCCATGTCTCTCTTGTACTGAGGAGTCCAGAACTGGATAAAGATGAGGCCTCACCAGAGCTGAGTAGAGGGGCAGGATTACCTCCCATGACCTGCTGGCAAAGCTCTTCCTAATGCAGCTCAGGATCCCATTGTCCTTCTTGGCCACAAAGAGCACTGCTGGTCATGGACAGCTTGTTGCCACCGGGACCCCCAGGTCCTTTTCCACACAGCTGCTTTTCAGGAGATTCCCCCCAGCCTGTGCTGGTGCCTGGGGCCATTCCTCCCCAGGAAGGACCCTGCATTTATCTTTGTTGCATTTCAGAAGATTCCTCCCAGCCCATCTCTCCAGCCTGTCAGGTTCCCTCTGAAGGGCTGCACAGCCCTTCCTCCTGGCTTTGTGTTATTAGCAATATTCATTACGAGTGGGCTGACCCTGCTTTCACCTCCCATGTATTTCCTGCTTATGCTTGAATAATGACAGGAGTGAGGTGGATCTCATCTCTCCCTGTCAACTGCCAGCAGACAGGGTCCCATGGTTATGGAAACCAAGACCCTGTTGCCAACACCAGCAATGTAGCCTGTTATTTATTTCAGAAATCAGTTTCTCCCTCAACATTTACCATAACTGGCAGTATCAAGGAGAAAACTACCTCAGCACACAGAGCATTGTCTAGTGTCCCCAGAGCTCTGAAATCATGTATGACGATTTCAAATTTACCCTTGTTTTCATCAATGCCTACATGGAAGACTTACAGGGGATAATAGCCAGATGTGTTGGAGAAGCCTTGGCACTCCTTCTGTGATATCTCTGACTCAAGCCCCTGGCAGGCAACAAACTTCTCAGGACAGAGGTTAGGAGGGCAGGTGGGTGCCTCTGTCCCCTGCAGTAGGAAGTCACGGACTGCCATTGCTTCTTCCAGGTGATCCTGTGTGGCTCAGGGTGTGGTGACTCGCATCTCTCAGCTGCTTCTCAGCCTCTAGGAACTCCCTGCCCCACTCATACTAGTGTTCAGAACTTACTGTGGCCACTGTTGGAGTTGTTGTTGCCTTTGTCAACACTCGTCTTGCTGACCGACTCTAATTTTTCTAATCCTTTTACCAAGCATTGTTATTTAGGTTTTAAATTTCACAAGGCTATTCTCAGCACATAGTGGAACCTGTGCAAAAGCTTCCTGAATAATTATTCAGGGAGGTTCCCTGAGCTATATATAATTTTTGAATAGGTGAGGAAAAGTATGTCGCTGATTCCAGGTCTGTAATAACTGCATTACTTTAACGTTCAAGACAAATAAATTGCTCTTAAATCTTCATTGTTTATTTTTATTCAATCACAATTATATTCTGTGTTTCCTCTGTGTGATTTAATTCTAAATATGAAATACTGTGGCAAAATTTCCACTGTTTCATTCTCACTCCCTGAACAAGCACAAAAGGTTATTTCCAAACACAAGATGCAACATTTGTGTTTCGGTAACCAGAGTCTGGTAAGACTGTCTTTAGAGAGCTATGAACCATGTGTTGTCACATAAGGTCTCCTAAACACACCTTGGTTAATGCATTGAAATCTTGACCTGTGGCAAAGTCAATGCATTACATTCCTGACCTGTAACAAGATTAGAAATATCATATGCACATTCAATTTGAAGACTTAAAGTCAGATAACTAAACAGAAAATGTGCCATGATTTTTAATGTTTTTTAGGTATAGAGACATTCTGTATCCTCCAAACTAAGGAAAAGGTTTCATTTTTGTTAACCAGGTAATACACATCTGGGCACATAAAGAAATTCAAGTTTTTGTATCTGGTCTCCTGGCAAACCTTAAATGCATGCATGGACATGACACCACACAGCCTGAAAAGTCAGCCACTTTTAATGTTTTCAGCAGGGTTCCCTCCAGGAACCCTGAAAGGTAAATTGGCTGCCCATTCCCTTCCAGAACTCCTGCTATTCTTCAAGCAAGTTCAATGCCTCATACTGACAAAAGGCAATTGTCACATATGGTAACACCTATCTTTCCAACATCCATATGAGTATACTCACCTTTAAGAAGGTGAAGTAAGCATCTAAAATAGAATGAGAGAAAAACATAGACCCTCTTCTGAGTTAAAGAAAGATGAAAATATATGGGACAGAAACAGTTTATTCTTCAAAATACTGATCATTTAAACAGGCAACAGCTTTGTCTCCCTCTTAGTCTCTCTAACAAAATCTCTTCTATTTTTTTGATGGAGTCTTTTCCTTCAGAGTCTAATTAGTACTCATATCTGGGGGTTTAATCACAAGAGTCTTCCTTTCTTATCTGAGTCTTTGGGTTATAGTCCTGTGAAACCAGTTTGTACCAAGCTCAGCAGGTCTGATTTTATTTGTCCTCTGCAAACCTGCTCTGTTTAGGATGTCATGGTTTGACACTGGCACAATGCCAGCGCCCCCATGAAAATACACCTTCCTAAATAATTGCTGTGAGATGTGATCAGGAACAGAGCAGAGCAGGCCCAAGCTTGATAACAAAGAGGAAAACTTTATTAAACTACTACTACTATAAAAACCAGACACTAAATCCTGGATGAAAACCTTCCAAAACACCCCTCCTCCTCCCACCTAATTTCCAAACAAACCCAACAGTGAGACCCCACACAGGATCCTGATCAAGTTGCCACCCTTTAGATAATCAATACTCAGTCCATCAAGGGAGACAGGAGTATCTCCTCTGCCACAGACTCCCCAGGAAACACAATTGCCACCCTTGTGTCTCTATGTCACACATGGCAACCGCCTGGAGAAAATCTGCCATGGTGACACTCTCCTTTCCATGTCACTGTGCTCTCACCACCGTGCATGGACAGACTGCTCATAGGGCTCCTTTAAGGACGCTTTGCCAAGGACCAAGAAAAACAACAGTTCAGTTTCTCATTTTGGGACTACAGTCCCCCCCATTTCCCCCTGGGGCTGAGGGTCCAAGAACAGAGGTCTTCTTCTTCTCTTCTTCTCTGAAGACAGAGAGCCTCTCCACACCCTCTTCAACTCTCCTCTGTTCTCTCTACTCCTCTGTTGGTAATCACGGAAACAGGTCTCTTGGCCCATCAACGCACCCCCATAAGTGCAGCCTCTGTCAGGAGAATTTGGTTCAGTCTATGGCTAACAAGAAAAGTCCAGCCACAAGCCACTCCATCATCTCCTTCCAACTCAACAATTTCCTCTTCCATCATCTCGGATCCCAGACTGTCTCTCTTCTACTTCAAATCGAAGAGGAGTAATATTTTACAAAGCCTTCATTTCCCAGAAAAGGGTTAAGAGTTCAGACTCCCTGGACGGCTGAAATCTCTGCCCAGCAGCCGATTCCCAAGGCCAAGGCTGGGCACCTTCCCCTCCCTCCTTCTCCTCCGCGCCGGCAAAGCTACAGGTGCCGTCCGGACTCTCTGTCTCTTCCCTCTGAGGGGAGGACAACAAAGGCATCTCCGCTTCTCTCCACCCTTCCGTCCACAGGAGCTAGCTCGGTTCCAGTCCTTCAGCCCCCTTGGCTCACCTCGGCCAGGCCTCATGGCTTCCCCTCCCCCACCCAGCCCATGGGCTGGGCGGGGGAGATCTGCACAGCACCCTGACCGGAACCAAAGAGAGCGAGCTCTTGGGAGTTCCTGCTTTTAACCCCCTGTGTTCTCAGAGGCGTGTCCACACCTTCAGTGGTCACTCCAGGTGCCAATATCCAAACTTGACCACTCATTGGTCTGACCCAACTTCCTGAAAGAATTCACTTCCATGTCAAACCACAACACAGGACCACATAATAATAATCTGGCTAAATTGTCCCCACTCTAGGTAAAATATTTTTTGCTTAGAACAAAAGCATTTCTGGGGATCAAAGATACAATTCTCTACAACAGACTGTCTAGACTGTGAAGAGTACCATCCTTTGGATACAGAAGTCTGAAATTCTTTAGATTTGCCCCTACAAAATATGTTGCCACTGTGCCCACACTAAAGCCCCCCTGGCTTCGTCTGCCCAGCAGAGACGCGGTCAGCAGCGGGGGACATGCCCATGTTTGGCATGGCAGATTCTGGGAGCGGCTAAAACAGAGCGCTGAGCTATCTGCATTGTATGCAGGAGAGGCGGCGTCTGAGGAGGTAATGAGGGAGTCGACTCATGGCTGAGGGAAAAGTCACAGGTTTAATGCAAGCTCCAGGGAGCTCTGAATTCCATGTCCCAGCGGCCAAAAGTGGCCATGAGGCTTTCGCAATCACCTTAATACCAGGGGGGGGGGGGGGGGGGGAGACAAGAGGGAAGGATGACCACCAGCCAGTGGGGGAATTCAGGGGAGTGGAAGGCAGAAGGACAGACAGAAACACAAACCAATGGGGGAAGGTTAAGGGAGGGACCCCTGGCCTTCATCCACTCACTCGATGCCCAAGGTGGAAGATTTTGGGAGGGTGGGATTAGGAGCTGTGTGATGGACAAGGCACCAGGGAGGGGTGGCATTGGAGGAGCGGTAGGAAAGCTTAAGGTGGAACCATTGGGAGAAAATGGGGGGTGAAGGGGCAAACCATTTCAGAACTGTTACAAAGATATAAAAACACAATACAACAATATGTCTTGGTCAGCATGTTTTTCAGACAGCATCAATTGTCTCACTTCATTTCTTAAGGCTTGTGGCTCATTAGCATTCAGCAGAGAGCTGTTCTCAGGCTTGCAAAGCAAATCAGCAATGACATTTTCACTGAAGGTTGGAAGGGACAATTGTAACCATTCTGACTTCTCAAAGCCTCTCAAAATGATAGGTCAATAAAGAGTCACAGAATATGCAGTATACAGTAACTTCCTTCCCTGATGCAGTCACACAAAGACAAAAATGCTTAAAAAAAATGCTGCCTTTCAGTATTCTAATATTATTACATATATCTCTGAAAAGTGTATGTGTATATTCAATTGCCTTTAGGCAGAACCTTTGGTGTGCACCAGGTGGCTCCTTTAACTTCAGGTAGTTTGAATCACTCTGTAGAGCAGAGATCATATAAGGAAAAAATATTTATATATATTTTCAGTAATATCTAAAAAAGAAAGCAAACAGAAAAGCTTATGGGTTTTCTAATCTTGTAAGAGGTAAGTTTTCCTATCACTGTCCTTTTTAAGTAACTCATTTTACCATTTATTTTCATGTAAGGATATAGTGGGGTAAGTCTAGCATCCTACAGAATCACACTGGAAATCTCTCTAGGTTTGCATCCCTCTACACTTCCTCATATGCTTAAGTGCTAAGATATCTTATGCCAGTCTGCTCACTGAACATTTGGCATGTGAAATCATCCCAACTATTTCCTGGATAACTTCTCTGTCGTTAGGCTGGGTTACTTGAGAAAATAGTAATCCAAGCCCTTACTTGGTCTGAATTCATAATCTATCACAGATAAATGGAGTGCTGGTGAGCCCCAGCACTGTAGTAAAAGTTATATTTCCTTCCTAAAACCTATCTCCCTTATGAGAAATACTATATACACAGAGTTAATATGATCCCATCAGCAGCTTTTGTCTCTGTCCCAGAAACACAACACACTAGCAACTCTGTTCACTTTCCAGAGAGTCTTAAAATAAATATTATATTTAGGATGTATAACATGTCCCTCCTTAAGGCTGTATCTTTCCACCTCCTGCTATCTGTGATTTCATCACCGAAAGCCATGAAATGCCTCACTGATTGTGTTGCTGAGATTGTGCAGCCTGGTAGCAGGAACATCACCAAACAACATTGTACAAACACCCATGTGGATGCTCACGTAGTTATTTCTTCATGTAATGATGAAGGTCTTGGGAGACTGGTGAGGAAGGGCACAGTGTTTGTGCCAAAAATCTCCTTGCAATGGGGCCCAAAGGCAAGTCATAGAGTTTGTCAATATTTGTTTGTCATCAGGTGCAGTGCAGACATGCTAAAGGCAAAATAAAATCTGTAGTGTGGACACGCCTTACATACAACACTCTGTAAATTGAATTTGGAAATAATTTTCAGACAGGCAGCTGTATTGCTCAGATTTAGCTGCTTAACTTCAAACTCTCATGCCTGAGCATACTAAATGCTATCACCATTTTGTAATACTTTGATGAAACTAGAACTGGAGAGATAGGCAGAACCTGACCCAGTGGATGCACTGAATAGCTCTCAGGGAGACAATAACCAGACTTGGTCAATGACCGCTTAAAAATTCAAACAGCTTTCATTTTCATTGACATCTGACCTGTCTGTTTCCTGTTGGGAAGAGGTGATGAACTAATATGGATAAAACCTAGGTTCTTCCCTCTCAGTATTTCTAACATAAACCTTGTATATAGAGTTGCACTAAAAATTGTCACTTTTCACATAATCTTTAATAAAACAGGCTATTTCACAGTTTTTAATTTCAATAAAGTTACGATTTTGAAATGTGTTTCTGTTTATTACAGTTAAGTTACATTATTTAAATCCTTAAAAACAAAACCAAAACAAAACAAAAAAACCCAAACAAAAAACTAAACTCCCAATACTCCACTGAATTCCAGTAATAAAGGTGCTTTTCCCATTGGATCACTGCCCCTGGCTTTCAAGGTCAAGGATGGCTTTCACCTTTGGAGACAGTGCAACACCCTGCTGTATCAAGGTAAAGGTGATCTTAATAATCCAACATGGCTTTCTAGGGGTCCAAAGTCCACCAGTATGGAGGACAACGCATGTTTAACAAAAGCATGTAATCTCTAATGTCTTTAGAGATTTTCATCTCAGTCCTCAGAAAAATATGAAAAACAGTTTAACAGAAACATAATGAAACAGACTGGAACAGTTTGGAGTGTAAGCAATCTTTGCAATGAACCAGTGGTCCCTGTCTTTCAGCACATAATCTCTACTGTAAATGGGACCAGCTACAAACCAAGAGAAATTAGTGAAATACAGTATGCAAATATTGATAATACCTGTTTCTTGGTATAAAGCATCTAGCAAATGTACAATTTTTCTCTAGCCAAACCCTGCAAGCGAAACAAATGTTATTATGCCAGTGTTTATACAACAGTTCCAAATAGTATTAGCTTAGAATTGTAATAAAACACATTATCCTTCACAATAATCTTTAAAGAAATATGTTTTTAAATGAAAGTATTTAATAACAGAACATTAAATTTTGAAATTTGTTTTTGTTGATGAAATTAAGTAGAATGTTTTCATCCTTTAAAATTAAGTGCACAAAAAAAAATCTTAATTTTAGGACCACCAACAGTGATCATGCTAACAGCAATGGAAATTATGAAATAAGACACATAATTTTAATTCATGAGCCTATATCTTGTTCTACAATTTCCCTGTGCACTCTTAAGTGGGTAAAACCTTTTACAGATAGTGCCATGACATTTGTTTCCTGGATAACCAGCCTACAGTGTCCTTTTATGACACTTGTAGGTGCACCAATGCTGGAAAAAACCCTGCAAAGATATTTAATAAAATATGCAGCATAACTAGCTACTGGGGAGAATTTTAAATTGTATTTCTGTGCATTTTTAGAGTTGCTTATCAGGTTTATATAGATATAGAAAGACCAATTAACTTAGACACAATGAGTCCATGAGAATAACCTATGTAAATATAATGAATGAATTCTGTAAGCAAATGCCTCTGTGAAATAAATTATTCAACTGTTTTGGCAGACAGATTGTCCTTTATCTAATGCTTCAGTGGAAAGCAGAAGAAAATGCAACTGGAGTAGCCTTGTAACATAGCATATGTAAATCTTTCCTGAGCTATTCGGTGGCAATTTAAATGCCCTTAAGCATGGAGGCTGATGGTCTTGGTAATTGTTTTCCCAGTCATTTAGGAATCTTCTAATCATTCCTTAAATTTTGCATCAGTAACACCTGTACTCTTCCATCAGCTCGAACTTCTGTGCTGCTTTTGGGACTGTGGGCAGAACTAGCTGCTGATGTAACTCCAAATTTCACTGGAAAAACATGTGCGCAGACAGCTCTTGATTCAGTGGAGATGTTATCTATGTGTGAACAATGAATATTAACAAGTCTCCTCCTGCCGCGCAGATTTAGGTCGAGTTGCTTTGTACTGCTAAAGAAATGTCAGTATCTTCTGTCCCTCGTTTATATATTCATTGAATAAATCTGAATGGCACTTAGGGAATACACATTTGGATGAAAGGAACAATAGAAATTGAGCTAATTGAGTGAATTTAAATACAAATTAATTCATTTAGCATGATACAGGTATTTGAACAGGTATTTTCCTATATCCTACTCAGCCTCCTTTCACATATTGCTACTGTTATAAGAGACAAGATAAATCCCAGAAACTTTATCAGTTAGCAAACTTTCTTTTCTCCATGTGAGTGACAGAGAGAATCACTTGCTCTTTGTAAAGCTCTTATGAACAGTCTGAATCCCTCCAGCTGCTTTATTCATGTTTATGAGTATCAGCCAACTATGGCCCTTTTGTCATTAATAAAAAGTAATTAAATATCAATGTGTGTTTTCAATTTATACATCCAATAGTATAGAAATGACCACCACTATACAGATCCATTTCTTCACAGATTAGCCACACATACAACAAATATCTTCAACACTGTTATATCTGGAATTCACTTAAATGGAATGGCCCCGGTGTCTTGTTGACTCCAGCAAAGTTGTCATTGCCTACGAAGAAACAGATCCAACCTTCCAATAGGGAAAGTTTTACTGGCTTCTGTCTGGATAAGTGGCTGCAGCAGACCAGCACAAAAGTTCATCTAGCCCGGCATCCTGCTATGGGAGATGGCCATATGTGAGTGCCTGCCTAGAGGTCACACAATGGTGGCTCTCTGCTATGCTTTCCCAGCTGCAAGGGTTTGTGGCTTTGTGATTTCCTGAACCAAAAGTGTTATCTTTGTAGTTAATAACACCCTCATGGATCTATTTTCCATTCTAATTTGTCTAATTGCTTTTTGACACTATGTAAATGTTTAAGCATCCACAGTGCCCTGTTGCAAGCAATGCTTCAGCTTAATTACACATTGTGGGAACACAAAAAGCCTGATCTGCAAAGGGCACACATAGTTCCTGAGAGACTTTGAAGTTAGCCTGGCCTTTGGAAAGGATTTAGGATGAATTTACTGTAATGGGCTCTTAATGATTAGAAATGCCATCTTGTATGTTATCTGGGCTAGATATCTGCAAACTTTCTGAAGTGAGAGCTGTGGAACATATATAGGCTCCTGCACTGGATTTAGGCGCTTCCTTAATGGACAGGCTAGGTGAAGGGAAGAGACACCAAGAGCAAGGGGTGTCTGGGGCTGAACAGAGGGCAAAACATGGAAAGCAGAACCTGAGCTAGCAGTGTTATGTGAGAAAACTGAGACTGACCTTGGCTTCAGATTGTGGGCTAGTATTAACCATCTGTGAGATGAGGAAAAAGCTACCAGCATGCAAACTGTAATGGGAACAAACCTTGTATTTATTGTTATTCGCGGAAGTTTGTCATCTTTTTCTCTTCTTTTTCCTTTTTTTTTTTTTCCCCACTGAAAAGACTGTGTTAGGTAATGAATATCTGCCTCACAGAAGAGGCAGAAATAATGATCTCATATAAATGGATTAATGTAATGTATTTAAAAATGAAAAGGATTAAGCTCTTACTAAATTATTTAAGTCTGCTTATGAATATACAAGCAAGCATAGACAGAGTTTTTCCTTTTATTTTTTACTTGAAGATTGATTGCCTTTTAGGAAAAAAGGAAAGAAAAAAAGCCCATATCAAATAAGGATGAAATTGAAATCCTCTTTTATTTAACTAAACCTTCAATCTGTAAACAAATTTGACCCTTGTTTTGCATGGATATCATTAAAGATGCTGATTTCTGCATTCAGCCCCAGACATTTTTTCACCTGAGTTACAGGGAATGAGACTGGAACCTGAGCTCAGATAAAAATCTGAGGAGATTCAAACTTCAGCTCAAACACATTGTAAAGATGCCTGGATTTTCCCACAGATGCAGCTGTGGGACACTGTTATATCACCAGCATTTCTATAAAGGCCACTCACACTGAGACAATGACAGGTGCATATATTAACAATCTCATATTTAAGATCTGAGTCTTAAGAATTTCAGACTGAGTGATGCACAAATATATGACAAGAAGGATAGGAAGGCAGTGACAACCAAAAATTATATTTTGAAAGGGCTTCTTTCTAGCTCCATGTTTCGACCATTCAAACCCCTCCAATACTAACTCTAGAGATTGAAAAATTAATTTTAGTAGCTTTAACATGACAGTTGAAATATCCAAACAGGACCTGTTCAGCCTCTTAGGATATTGGCTGAATAGGAAAGTTAAAATTAATGAAACTTAGCCATCATAAAAAGATTATTTCAAGGTTCTTTTGACCTGTTTAAATGATGAAGCACCTGTATTTCTGAAGGCGAATTACAGAGAAATTATCTTCACTGAATATGCATTCATATGTGTTCTAATTCAAATCAATACAACAGAACACAGAGCAAAAATTGTCTTACATGGCACACACACAAAAAATCAATATGATACAACCTGACATCTTGTAACAAAAATGTTCAATTCTAACCAGCATCTTACATGTTGATTTATAACACTTTCTCTATTATAAGTTGCAACACATTTAGGCAATATTATTTTGGTACCAGATAAAGGTGTCAAAGAACCTCCTACACTGGAATTCCTATATATTATTTCAGAAATATAATTTACAACTCATACTACATCTGACACAAAGCAAGAGAAATTCTGAGGTGATATTTACTCTATACTCCAACAGAGAAGTGTTAGGTTCTCTTGCTACAACCAAACAACTCTCCATGCAGTCTTACCTGAAGACAGCTGAGCTAGACAGAAGACTTCAGTTTCATTCATTGACATGGAAAGCAAGTGGTCCAGAAACAAGTGATCCAAATATTCAGTGATTATTTTGACCCATAAATTGTGTACATTTTTTGATCAGACAATAAATTAAAATTACAAATATTGTCATGAAGTGACTGAAAATAAAAAGTAATTATCCTTGCATAATAAATACTATCTGAACTCTAGTAGGAAGAGTTTTAGAAACCCTATGTCTCGCAAGAAATTTTATGAAGTCTCAAAGCCTAAGGACTTTTCAGTTTTCCTAATCTCATTTTCCCTGTCAATTTGTGGAAGTATAAATTTCAAGTCTCTATAAAACCATCAAAGTTTGACCAGCTATTCTAGTCCAGCTCCAGTGTGTGGTATTTCTGCTCTAAATCCTGCTCCTCAGGATACCAACTTTATGATGAAATATTTTGGTTTACCATAGCATCATACTGTGGGTATGAAAAAAGGGAAAGCTTCAGCACATCAGCCAGCCAAGTAGAATTGATGTTCTCCTATATAACTGTTTCAGAAAAAAAAAAAAAAAAGAATCACTGTGACGATATAATGCAATTTCTGTCTTGGAGGTCTACCAGACATAAATGAACAAAACCTTAAGGAACATAGTTTATGCCCAGTGTTAAACTGCTCTGAACAGAAGGCTTGACTTGAGACCTCACCGATGTCCCTTCCAACCCAAAGGAGTGCCTGATTCTGAAAACTTGTTTGGTGCTCATAATTTTGAATATGGGTGGTGGGGGGAGAAGGGATTCTCTTAACTTTGTCCCTTAAATAGTACTAGAAATATACATAACAGTAGCTGATTTGAACTCAGAAATGAAATTTTTCTTTTCAACAGATGAAGAAAGCTGTGTCAAGACCAGCTCTCTTGAATTCAATGGCATGAATTCCTATGAGTAACATCAGAGTTAAGACTTCAGTTTATATGTGACTTTGATAAGCAATCACCATAGAAGCGCAAGCTGCTCCTATACAAATACTAAACATCACTGTGCGTCAAAAGATTGCCAGAACTAAGCTACCAAGCTGAAAAGGAAATTTTTTCTCATCCATAGCACTGACTTTGGAACTGTGGGGAAACCAAAGAACTCTGTTTAGTCACCATTTGATGCCTCATTTGGAAATAATTGTCCTATGCCGAGATTCAACTTACGGACCTGCAAAATAGCCATATTATGAAGGCTATAGAAATAATTTTCAGACACAGATGTTACGTAACATTGTAAGACTCATCTTTACAGCATTTCTAGTCGTCACATTGTATATGTGTGCCACTTCAGAGTGCCACTTCTTCATAAAGATAATGATGAAGAAAGAGAGGAGTATTGACCTTTTTCTAATTTCTCCTATCAGAGTTCACTATGAGCATAATTTTGGGTTTTTTCTGGAAAACTGAATACAGGAATTCAATCTGAAACTACTAAATACCTATCTGATTTTTGATAGTCACCTATTCTAAAATAAAATACCTTCAGATATTCTCTAGAACATATATCAGCAAGTTACCATCAGATTAGAAATTGACCTTCAAAATTTTCAAGCTGAAAGTAGGAATTTTTCTGCAATTATGTGTGTAGTTAACAGTATAAATTTCAGTTTGATTGCATTTGAAATTTCTTCAAATATTCTATGTGTTTCAGGTCCTTATGCTCTGCTATCAAAAATGTTATGAAAAGACATTTGAAGTCTGAATAATTATCTTATGTTTAAAAGAAAATAAAAATGAGATTTTCTTAAACTCATTTTAAAAGCAACAGTTCACATACATTTAATCAGTCTGACTCATTCAAGAAAGAGAAATAATGTCTTGTATGATTTTTTGAATGGGATACACTGAACAAGAGATTGGCCATCATTCATTTGGAATTCAGTTTAAAATTTTTGTTGATATGTTCAACATATATATTTCAAAATGATCTGGTGAATATTATTTGCAATTATGAGAACATTATTAAGGAAATTATTTTCTAGTATGAAAAATGTATAAAAACTTTTTTAGAAAAACATAGTTAAGCATTTTGCTATCTCTTAAAACAACCCATTGAAAGATGGCAACCATTCTTTATTTAGCTATTACATTATTGTTATTGTACAGATATTTTTAGGGAAATTAGATAGAGGCTACAAAAAGTAGTATCCTGTTTGGACAGCGCTGCTTCATGGAAAAAATTATTTCACAATAATTTGCACGTGCTGGAAACATTCCAAAACATTCTCTTAAAAAATTCAAAGTTACAATGCAGGATTGAATTTAGTATTGTTTCATCCTATGTTGACTCCTCATCTGTTTATATTGTTTGGTGTGTTTTGTCTACACAATTGAAACAAAGTACTTCAATTTTGGGATTTCTTTTTCCTCTGGAAAAACCCAAAAACCTGCCTGTTAAACATTCTGAAATGTCAGCTTTTCCACATTATTTACAAAATGTGAGAACTTCCAGACAAGTAGAATTCCTGGTTTCCTGCCAAAGCTACCTATGAAGTCCAGTATTCACAACAGTTTAAGGTGCGAATAGTGGGGTTTTTCCTGCTCATCCTTCCATGCTGTCATGACCAGGAACTGGTCAGTAATCACTTTAGCTGACAGTAAGTGTCTCCAAATGAGGAGAAACCATCAAAGGCTGGGCAGGTTTCTAGACATCATTTTCTTTACTGGTCAAAAGGGTTAGAACTTTCTTGAAAAAAATTTTGTATCATTAGGATTCTTTTCCCCCAGCATCTTTAGTTTTACCTCACCATAATCTTGTAAACATATTTTTTCCTCTTTGATTTTTTTTCCTGGAACTTCTCAGACCTCTAATCACTTTTCTAATGTATTCCATTCCTATTTCTGCCACCCGGTAACTACACATCAGCTGCCAAGTCTTTTTTCCTTGAAAGTATTTGCACTGTGTCATATTTGCAATGTGAGGAACATTATCTAAAAATAGAAGAAAGTAATAAATTCAGTGAAATAATTAATTTTTTGCTTTTTCTATCAGAAAATATTCCCTAACAGAACTTGATATATGAAATAACATCCCTTATTTTATTGGTTACTGTTATTGCTCACATACCTTATGGATGTTGTCGTTCTATAATCTTAATCCAATGATTGGTCCCTATTTGTTTGTATGCAATTTTCCATCCCATGTTATGCACAAGACATTAAAAAAGGGACTATGACTAACTTGTTTCTCAAGTTCTGGCAGCATTGCACAAAACAGAAAAAGTCAGTTTCTGCTGAAGGCAGTTTCTTGGAATCTATAAGTTTTTCTGTGAATTCTGTACTTGTCCTCCTGGTTACACTGAAAAGACAAGGTGCCAATGATTCCTGGCTCCATTCATGTTCAAAGGTCATACTTAGTATGAAGACGCATTATTTGGTGGAGTTCCGGCCTTTTGTGATATTTAGAGGGTGTTTCTTAGAACAGAAATTAATAATTTGGTTTGCAATGCTCAACAGTAACATTTATTCCTTGCTCATAAAAATAACACAGTTCCAGACAAAATTAATGGCACACAAAATTTTTTTTTTCACTTTCTTACTTCTCTTTTGTAAATTTCTTCCCTTTCTCCTAATTTCTAGGCACCAGTATAGTCCAAGCTCATTCTAAATTAAACAAATATCATATCCTTTTTCTCCAGACTATGGGTTATGTGTCCACTCTTGTTTCAGCAATGTTGCCTGTCTAATCATGAGTGAGTTTTTTAATGGAGTCAGACTGGCAAAACTCTGCAAAGAGAAAGCAGAAATGCTCCACTGTCTGAGACACAGAAGGATGGTGCTGCCAGGCCAATTTTAAAACTTTATCCCAATTAAAAGAGAAGATTTAATGTTGTACTTAATTTCAAACTCACATATTTCACTTGCACTTTTTTGGTTTTACTCACTATGAGTAAATAATCCACACAGAAGTTATAATAGAAAGTTCTGAGCAGCTTTTTGAAAAAAAACAGCTGCAATCTGTTGAATTAGCAAGAGCTTAAAGTGCTTACAAAACTGAGTAGACTGAGACTTTACTTAGAGAAGTTTACTCTTTTTCTGAGTTATCTCAGTAGCTACCCAATCTTGGTTATTGGCATGTTGTAGGTTGGGTTCGTTTAGTCAGGGGTTTTATTAATGTTAGTTAGGTATATTCCTTGTACCCCTATTTTCCCTCACAGTGGTTTGATCCAGGTTGTTTACTCCAAGATTTCCCGCCACACAGATCCTGTGTGGCGGGGATTGACAGTTACCTGTCAATCATCTCACTCCTCCCAGGGTTTCTCCTTACATGGTTCTGTCAATCAGAGGTTGTCACTCCTTGTTGGGGTGTCAACCTTGTAACCACTCCCTGCTTCTTCATGAAAGTTCTGTGTCAATCACCCTACCTTTATATTCCTATTTGTCCCAAAACAATGTACCCACCTCTGTTATGTCACCATTGGTTGTGAAACCCTATCTCGGCTTAACCCCATAGGGCGAGACAGATTTCCACCCCTGTCCACCCACTCCCTATTCTATCTGCTGCAATCTTTTGTCCTGGGCCATTTTGCCTTACAGCGATCTGAGAGCCATTCACTCAGACCACGCATGGGGGAATAAAGGTTCTCAGTTTCACAGGCAAAGTGTCCTTCTCTCCTCCCTTCGCTTCCTCTCAGCATGAAGCTACCAAAGCTCTAACCCACGCCAGGACACTGCAACCCTGGAGTGCCTGCTCACATGGTGGCTACGGCCTCACAAAGAAGTGCTAGCCGGCGCTTTAGCTGCTTGAGGTCGTAACAAGAGAATGCTGCAAGTGGTGCCCAAATTGGCATTCATGTGGGATTTGTATTTTGTCTTTTGATATTTTGATATTTTTGAAGGAAGAAAAAATCTAAATCTAACTTGGCATGTTGTCTAAACACAGAGCATTTATTCTACATGCTAACCATATAGCCATGATAAATGATTTTTTCCTCATTTAATATGGACCAATAACAGATATGGAGAACTCTTATAATGCAGTTAAAACTGAAGTTAGGTATTTTCTCTACCAAGCCAACAAAGCCAGCCCAAATACATAGAAGGAGGACTTCATTTAAGAATCAGATAAACATAAAAAGAGTCAGAGCAGTCTAGCAACTCAAGACAAGCATCTAATAAGCTGTTTTTTTTTTCAAATTGGAAATTAAGATCCTTGAATAAATGAACAGGTTGTAGTGGGCACAAGAAAAGTGTGTTTGCATGTGATAGATGATATTTCGTCTTCATTTTTCTAAAACCTGTCTGTAAATATGATGCATTTGTTTAGGAGATTTTACCTAGATTTTGCAAACACCATCTATCTCATATTCAGCTGGAAACATAATTTTGTGAAGTGTGTAGGCTAAATTTTCTGCTGGTTTTCCATTTGTAATTGCCCTCTATACTGATTATTTATGATTTTGCCAGAGGTAGAACAGCTGTATTTCATATCTACTTTTCACTTGCTCATTGTAAATAAAGATGTAAAGTAGTAGAGAACAAACTATATGTGAACCAAGTAAGAATCCTAATAGAATTAATTTCTGTAACTCACTGTTTCCTCCAGTACTCCTCCAAGATGTACTTTTGTGGTGAAAACTTACACAGCTGAAATGTTTCAAAGAATGGATCTGTTGTGATATCTTAGTATCTGGCTTGCCTGTGCTTTCATTGCAGTTATTCTGCAATTCTTTCATTGCAGCAATGAACTATTCATTTGCCTGGAACAGAGAAACCATGAGTGAAATGAATAAGTTATCCATGTAGTAAAAAGCTCTGACCCCAAGGTAAAGCATTTCCATGTTTCAGAGTAATGTTCAAGAGACCTTGGAAGAAGCAGATATGAAATTTCTGCTCATTCTTGTTGACTTATGCCCCAAAGTATTTAAAAAAACTATGAACATGTCAACATTTTATTCCAAATCTCTGCTTCTGTAATTT
The DNA here is from genome assembly GCF_031753505.1 of Anomalospiza imberbis. Lineage (NCBI taxonomy): Eukaryota > Metazoa > Chordata > Aves > Passeriformes > Viduidae > Anomalospiza > Anomalospiza imberbis. The sequence continues at coordinate 41,775,518 of NC_089686.1, read as the reverse complement.
TGGAACTTCTCATTTTTTTCAGCATAGGAAGAAAAATGGACATCACCCATAAGATCAGAGGAAATTACTGTAGCCTTTTAAAAATAAATGCAGAAGGTGCCTGTTGCATTCCAAATTCATTCAGCAATATGCAATCCACAAAATGTAAGCTTTCAATAAGATCTTTAGTACAAGACTGGGTAGAGATGGGCAGTAATAAGAAAGTAGCTCGCAAGTTGGTAGTGAAATCACCTCAGCAAAATGTAGGCCATGATGTGTTAAGCACCCTTTAGATATATTTTAAACAGGAGCTGGGTGAGACCCAAAAATGTCATGTGGAGGTTGTTTATGACTTGAATGAAAGTGCTTGCAGGAGAGAAATTAGTTTTCATCACATCAATAGACCCGAGCTTCACTTCTTCAGGATAAAAATATATTAAAGAAAAAAGGTACAAGCCCTCAAACTCCCACAGATTTGGACCATACTATTTTACATCATTTCATACACCTAATGTGCTTGAAGTAGAGGAGTTGTGTGGAGCACCAGTTAGGGATTTCACTGTTAGAGGTAGCCCCTTGTGAAAGAAGTAAGGCTGTTGGTACTTAGCCAGTGCATTCACTGGACTTGGGCAGCATTAGCAAAATTATAGAGGAACTGTCAACTGAAATGGTGTCAGTGGTGATAAGACAAAAAATGAAGGAAGCAAAAAAAAAAAATCCTGATACCAAAAAAGACATTTCAACAGCAATAATTAACAACTATTATTTTATTAGAAAAATATGGTAACAGTAAAATAACAATTATTCAAATCACTCTTAACAAAAGCTCCATTTAAATTTAAGGGTGAATCAACAATGAAAATAATCATGAGACAATCCACAACATCTTGATTTAGACAAGTATCTCAAATCGTGCCAGAATGTATCAGGAGCTTCATTAAATTGGCATGGGACTCTCATAACTGTAGGATTTCTCCTAAGTCATGTGTATTTGTCTGCTGTAGTATTCACAGCAGCCCTTCAGAGATAATTTTGATAGAGCTCTTGTACATGTTTTGAAAAGTAAAGATTCAATTCTTACTTCATACAGTGGGAAATGACAAGTAACCTGCTTGAGTCTCCATGACTTCTACTGATGTCAAACCTTCAGTAGAACAGATTGGACATCTGCAAAGAAAATTTAATACACAATCAAAAATAAGTGTCTAGCAACATCAGAATGTCCATTGCTGATCTAGAGTCAAATCAGATATAGTTCTCAAAGTACTTCTGTTAAATAAGTTTTTTATTGATGTTTAACTTTTAACAAGCAGATTATCTGTGAACTAATGCGGCTTTACAAATATTTATTTCTAAATGTATATTTTGATTTATTAAAAAAAAAGTCCCTTGAGGTGAATTTATTTTGCAATTAGATTCCACTCGACATCATACTGCCAGCAACTACCTGCAAAGGAAGGGAATGTAAATTTATAACTGCAAGTCTATGCTATAACATAAACACTAGGGAAACATCCAACCCATTATATTAGGAAGGCTATAAACAAAACCTCATCACAGCTAATGTGCAACTGTCAAAAGACAATGAACAGATTTGCTTTTCACAGCGCCACAGAGGTTAGCACAGTCTGAAGCTCTTGTTGGGATTTGGGAAGGCTGGACATTGGCAACACCTTATCTCCTGTGCAAGGCATTCAGGCAGAGGAGAGAAATGTCATTTGGCCCAAGATCACCTAAACACTGGTGTATAATAACTGAGGTGGTCATACCCAGAGCAGGCCTTGGTATGTAACTGGGCATCAAGGCTTGTTGCTGAAATATAGTTTCTGTTAAAACTATCCTCTGTTGTAACATTTCCTGTTTGTCCATCCAACACTTGCAATTCTGAAATGTGAAATCTAATATCAGTCATACCATAGTTTTTATTCACAAACTTTAGAGAACTCTCTCTTTAAGGGAGATGTCATCCCTTGGATTCCATTCATGAAGATGGGCACAATTGTAGTATTGATAATCAATTTTCTCTTTGCCAGCATTGCCCAGAACTGGATGAGGCACGGTATTTTCTGAAAAGTCTTCAGTATTATCACTAAATGGAGAGTTTTGACATTTGACGCCAAGTCATTACCCCATATGCCTGAATGCTCTAGTAGCAAGCTCCTAGAGTAGTTTTCATTTGAACTTGTTCATTAGGTATGTTTTCTACTGGGATTGATCCATACCTGAGTCAAATTACTTTAATACTATATGTCACGGGAGAATCAAGTGACACAAACACAAACCATAAAGCCTTTAGAGGTTAAAATGCAAATTCACTGCCAGAAATCCAGAAATTGCACGCATATATTCATATATATATACACACACATATGTGTCTATGTGTAAGTACGTACATACATATATATTAGTTAAGCCTTTCTGTGGTCTTAGGGACAGAAAACTGTCAGCTGGTTATTCCCCACTGAAGAATAGTATCCTGGTAATTTGGTTATAATGTAAGAGTGTGGAATCAAATTCAGAAAAAGAAAACAAACACATTACTATTTTTAAAAAATGAATTTGTCAAAGGAATTAATTCCCCAGCCTCCAAAAGATTACAGTCTGACCCTTTCATACTCTGGTCAAGTACTTCTGATGGATTATGACACTTTAATTAATAAGCAGCTTGCCTTAGGTAGAATTGTGAAACTGCATACTCTATTGTCTTTTGGCTTCTTACAGATTCCCAGCTAAAGCTGCAAGAAGACCCAGGACTGTGGTCCATTTTGCCCCTTATCAGTCATAAAGAAGACTCTCTGCAAAGTATTTTTCACTGGTCATGATGGGAATTATCAATTATTCAGTATGTTTGAGTGGACTAGATATCTAAACCTTGTCTCCTTTAGGAGAGTAACATCCCTGCCTCAGAGCTGAAAAATACCTTCTAGTAGCTTAAGCCAACAATAAACTCCATTTCCTTTAGTCTTCCCTTCTTTGTACTGCTGTGTCTATAGGAGTTTCCTTGCCAGGAAAGAGTCAAGTAAAAGAAACTCACCAAATGTCTAGAGCTCAATACTTGCACTCTCCTGACATTTCTCTTGATTCCATAGGAGGGAAGTGCTTAAAGACTAGTGGTTTTATCATGGAATTTATGACTACAATTCCTAAGGCTTTGGATTACACAAGGATCAATATGGTTATAGGGACAAAAAATCTTCAGTCTCCAAACTTGAAATTCCACACAGTTAATGGAAGATGCTTTTTAGAGGCAAAACAAAAGCAGGGAGGAAATCCATTTATATCGCACATATTCCCATACCATGGCTTTGAGTAAGGTGTCATATAGAAATATGGGGAGGAGGCAGGGAAAGACTGCAGTGTTTTAATGCTGCTTTTTAATTTATTTGTATTATATTATTATATTGAAATATTATATTGAAATATTTAAGCATATATAAATCACTCTAATATTTTTCAGCATTTTACAACAAGGTGTAAGGTTCAAAGACATAATGCTAAATATTAAAAATTAATTTTAACAAACTTTTAACTTCTCAGACTCATAAACAAAATAAAGATTCTAACCCAGCAAAAATATTCCATTGAGACAGTTGGACCAGGGAGAAGTGTAACTACTGTGCCCAAAACTAGCAGTTTACTGATCTGCATGAAGTCATAATAGATGTTTGACATTGATACTAAATTAGTCACTTCATGTATTCTGTATATCTTTGAGATATACTAATCATAATATGTTAGATTCTGATGTACCCACAAACTGAAAGCAGAGCATTTGAACAGTTCATACTTTTAAGAGAAGGACGTATTTGTTGCTTTACTTTCTTGTTTCTAAGAATGTAAAAAATTCATTTTTAGTACCTTTTTTTTTTGTTTAATGGCATGACACTCCTCTCAATATGCATAAAGGCAAAATAAATACCAAAAAATACAGAGCCCTAAACTCTTCACACCAATGATCTATTCAGGTATAAACTGATAGAAACACATCTCTTTTTAAAGCAACATTAAAAAATATTCCAGCTATAACATGTAAAAGATTTCAAATGAGTTTCAGGTTCTATACTGGCTCTGAGTCCCACTGAAAATCTCATTAACTATATTTTCAATGAATTTGATCCATGAAGTCTGTTATAAATAGGCCCAGCAAAGTCATTTTCAGATGAAAGTGTTTCTCTTGATGTGATTAATTTTTAAGATGGGTCTCTGTAAGTGCAAAGCTTTCAAGTTACCAGAATCTTCTACAGCACACAATCCACTCCACATCTCCAAAGGTTTATTTATTTTAAATTCTTTTCCTTTCTTCCTAGCTGGTTACATTTTCTTCACTAAAAGCTACTTTAAAGTCATTTTTAAAAGTGTCAAAGTCCTATCTTTTCAGTGACTCTTTTTCTTTCTGATATACTGTATTAAGCAGCACACTGGGAATATTTCAAATTGTTTTGGAACACAGAAATCATTTTGTCAGTGAGGAGTTAACACTGTTCAAGTTTTTACTAAAAATTAAAAAAGAGTCAAAATTCTTTACCTAACCCCAAAAATTTTCCTGAAGTGCTCAAAAGTATCTTTCTTATGTCTTTTCTAGTAATTGTTTATGTTAATTATATTGTAATCTATCAATTTTCTTCTTGTTTCTAGAATTACAACATGCAGAAATTAATTTAGAGTTTGACACACATAATCTAATCTTAATTACAATGTGTTTAGAGATGTGCTGACAGATATTTTGCATTTATAACTATTAGTAAATTTGTCTTTATTGAAGACCTCCCCAGAACAACTCTTTCATCCTCTGTTCACCCCTGAATCACATTTCTTCCTGAATTTCACCCTACTCTATTCAGTCCCACAGTGTCTCACAGCAACACCAAGCAGCTTTTCTCAGCCTAGACACACTCCCTTTCCACCCATCTGAATCTAAGGAAAAAGAGGGTTTTGATTCAGTAAAACCAACATCAGGTAGAACTACAGAAAAGTGGTGATATTTACATTCTGCCTCTATGCTTCACTTTTAATGATGAAATGCTCTCAGGAGCCTTTGTGGACACATACAGAATAGGAGTTAACTTGTCTCTTGTATGACAGATGAGAAGATGTTACTCCTTCCCATGGCAGGGCACTCACTGTTAATTGTCTAGCTTGTTAGGATGCAGTCAAAGGCTACATACAAAACTTCCTTTTCCTCAAGCCTCTCTTCTTCACCAAGTCTTTCCATAATGAAGCTGCCTCCCTCACTCCTGCCAGCTCTGGTGCTCAGCTACAGCCACCTCTGCACTGAATACAGGAGACCCTTGCTTTGCTGCACAAACAACTTTGGCACTTTTTCAACAATTGTTTTAAAACGTTTCTGTCTGTTCTGTCTGATATTTACATTCAGTCTTTATGAAATAGGAGTGAATCTGCACAGAAAATGTACAGAGAAATATCATCCTTCTCTGAAAAGTACATGGAAAACATGCATGTCTATAATCTCAGCAATATGTGCACTTAGTAAAACCAAGATCTGCTGTTGAGTGGAGGAAGTCTGCCTAGGAGTTGCATAAGTGCTCCCTATTCTTCTTCAGTACAGAAAGACCAGAATGGGAGAGAATTTCTCAACATTTTAATAAATACTGTCTCCACTGAACTTTTATACCTTCTCTGAGGGGGTTGAAGGGGATAGCTATGATCTCTCCTCTGGTGCCTGCTTTGCCATCCAACACCAATGTCTGCATGTGCCTAACCAAGAAACACGGATAAACAAAGGTACTTCAGGAAATGTGGTTTGCTGGAGGAAAAAAGAAACCATATGGCAGCCCCTTCCATGCCCTTACAGACTGTAAGACTATACAATAAATATTTCTGGGTAGCTGAATTCTTTCAAGATGTTTCCCATGTTTGAGAAAAGAATGATCAGAAAAATTTCATTTAGTGAGGTTGGGAAGCCTGCATTATTTGAAAGAAGGAAAAAGAGTTCCAGACCTTGAATAGAAAGCTTGAAAGGAAAATAGTAGAGAAAAACCTTCAATTTTTCTGTTACTACCTCAAGAGGTTTTTTGTTTATTTATGACAAACTAATAAACGGATCGGTTCCTTTTTTCCACAATTTTTGCACAGCGTATAATAGCCAGAGATCTATAATCTGAAGGTGTAAAAAATAGCTAGATGTTATTTGATCCACTCAGGTAAGACATTCTCTTCTTTGTCTCCTCAAGTAAATTCAATTTCTTCACCTGGGCTGCAGTCTCCAGCTTTGCCCCAGCAATTAAGGAGTTATAAAAATCAGAGTCTTTTCATTTTGGAGACAGGTTTCACTAAGTAGTTAGTCACTATGAGTCAAGTCAGAAATCTTTTTAGAGAGAGAGAAAGCAGACCTTTTGCTGCTAGGCTGACTGTCCACTTGCAGAGAAGAAAGAAGGGTCTCATCTCCTTATACTCCTCAGGTGGTAAGTTACCACTGAGATGATGTGAAGAGATGAAACTCTCCTTTCCTGATCTTTGGCTTTATTCAGGATACAGATGAAGAGCTACAGCAAAACTTCCACAAATCATACATAAGTCCTTTCAAAAAGGTCAAGTAACAAAATGTGAAGGAGGTAAAAATGAGAGGATGGAGTGGAGTTCTGATGATTCCTCAGAAGACTAAGTGGTGGCAAGCTTACGGCACAGCATGTAGTGTTGTACTTTTACGTTAAAAATAGAAGGAAGTCATTCTGTCTGTGTGAGGAAGGTCTGATATTAGTGATGTGTTTCTCTCCCATACCATCTCAGTTTAATTGTTGAACTCAGGTCTGAGAGTTTATTTTTTCACCATAACTACTTGTGTTCACATAGCTGATTTTTAAATAAAACTTATTATTAACTTTAAGAATCTGAAAGATTATTTAAGTCATTAAATTCTGTACAAAAGTTTAATCGATTTCTAAATAATAAATCAACTCTGGGTGCTCTTAATAATCTTGGTGTAACACATTTCAATCCAGAAGCACTACAAAGTATTTATCTTTAATGAATAATAAATGAGACATTGGTATTGACTGAACAAATGATTAAATATTCAATCAGTAAGAGAACATGGGAATAATTTTTAATTATTAATAAACTACAGATTTTGCTTGTTAAGTGCAATCATCTTTTTGCATGAATGACTTCTCTCAGCTGTCATCACGGGGCAGATGAATACAGGAGCTCATATTGGACACCATCTGTCTCTGAGAAAGAAGAGTTGTTTCACAAGGTACTGGAGGTCTAACAAACTCTTTTTTTCAGTGCAGTCTTTGGTTCTGAAATCCTGCTCTAGTACATATTCATATTTATTAGAAAAAGACAGTCACTGGGAGCCACGAAAACTGATGGTCAGCTGGCCAGCCTGACAGAAAGTTTGATCTGTTGTGTTTCTGCTGCAGCTTTTTCATTGGCTGCACTTCTTATGATTCCCTAGGGAGTTTTTCACAGTAAGATTTCATGAGAAGTTCTTAAATTGCCTGAAGCAAGGCTATAACCAAAAATATCCCTAAATAACGTTTTTTCCCTTCATTGGCTACCCTGAGGCCTATAAAGTTATCCATGAGCTACTTGAGTAGAGCACTGTGGTCTTTGTCTATATCTAAACCAATGGTCCTTCCAAAATAGCCCATCCTCTGTTCTCCCAAAGCCATACTGACACCACTAAGTCCAAAATCCACACTGGCACTAGTGCTACCCCTCCTCTTCTCTCAAAAAAAAGGGTTTTTTAATTTAGGCAAGGAAAAAACGCCTCTGCGTGCTCTAGCAAGGACCAACACCTTCAGCTGTGGATGAGCAAAGGCCCCTCACTATGAATTCTGCCATAATAAACAGCTGTCCCTCAATGCACACTGCTCCCCAGTGAGCCATGGCAAACCTCTGCTTACTGTAAAGAAAGAGTTTGTATGTGCCGGTTCATAACTTGCTGTTCCTAGCTTTCACTCAGAGCAAGTAATGGATACTTTACATTTATTCATTAATATAATGCTGCAGAATGTCATGTAGCACAATCTGAGAATTGTATAAAAATCACCATCTGAAACGAGATTGTTCTGACACCCCCAGCCTACAGCTACCTTTTTGCTCAGCTGAACTGATAAGAGTGCTTTAATTGGTAGCTGTCCTGGAGAGTAGTCTGAAAGTAGATTTATGTTCAAAAACAAGCCTGTCCAAAGCAGCTATTCCTTATCCATGTACATACTTGCTATAGTATGTTTGAATCACCTTACTTTGTGACTGAACAAGTTTCCTTCTGTTAGATTTGAAGGGCACAGCCACTAAGCTACAATTAACTGGGTCTTATTTTACTTCATTAATTATTGAGTTTTCTATCCATGTCTCAAACACAAAACCTTCATTAGACCTGGTGATTTTTTTTTCTTCTAGAAAGTACTTTCTTTGTTAAAACTCCCCAACCTTTAACATGAATATAGCAATTTGATTGGCATTTTCTTAAGGAAAAGTGAAAAAAAATTCTTCATAAGGGAAATTGTTTTGTTCTAATCTTTTTGGAACAAGAGTTTTCTTTTTTTTTTTTTTTAATATTGAAGTGACCTTTCATTTTAAAGTTTAGAGTTAAGAGAAGTAAAAAGAAAGCAAACTTTATAATGAAAAATGTCTTTCAAATTGATTTTTTTCCTCATTTCTTACAATTAGTAATGGAAGACAGATTACCAAAAGAGAAAATAACTGTATCACATACTTCTAACATTCTGTTATATTTATAATTACAGTCTGAAAGGTCTCACCCACTGTTTCTTGAAGACCAAGAGCCTGAGAACACTACAGAGCATGCAAGGAATGGCAATATTGCCACAGGGATCATATATGGGCCTATTCCCAGGCCCGTCATTGTCTCTGAGCCTGACTATTGGTAGGACAAATGACTTCCTACATTTCCACAAATCCAGCACAAAATTACTGATATTGCTCTACTTTTAAGAAATATTTTTACTTTATATATATATCAAGCTTCTAATAACTCTGATGTGAATTTTAGCAAGTTAGATGCATCAAAATTTGTATTATTTTATCAAATGTGATTTAGGTAAGCATCCACAATTAAGCATTGTACCATGAGGCATGATACTTAGTCTTTGAGGATTTGTGCTGAAATAATTATGATCTATGGGGCTGATGACATTCTAGAATTCACTTGTAGTTATACAGAACAAAGGTAAAAGGAAGGTCATCACATCTCAGAAACCTGAAGAATTGTTTGGGATTTTTATGTATTAGAGACTGCAGAGACTGGGAAAGCTACACAGAAGGATGCATTAAAAATGAACCTTCACCTCCATTTTCATTCTTCATGGAGTTTTCTTAAAACTCAGTTCATTGAACTTGTGCCAGAAAAATGGATTCATGAAACTTGAGTCTTATTTTAAATCCTCATTTTTAAGGATTTATTTTTCTATACTTGTGTAAATGTAGAACCGACAAGGGTGAAGAACTGAACTTAAACTCTTCTTTGAAGTGTCAGTCACAGAAGATGTGGTCTAGTGAGCTTCCAAGCTGATTCTTGCAACAGTTTTAGATCAATGGGACCAGTTCAAAAGTTAAGAGTTATTCATTTTGGAAGGCCACAAGAGCTACCTGTCCTTGCTTGTCTCTCTTTACCTGTCCAAATTTAGAGTACCCTAGAGACATTGGGGTAAACTTGACTGGGGAGAGGTATCATCCTGACAACACACTTCAAATCATTCAGCAAATCTGGTCTTTTTCCTTGGTAAAGTGAAATTCTACAAGCTGTTTTACAGAGTTCTGTTCTAGGAAGGAATTCAGTCAAACAAAATGGAACTTCCTTTATCTGCTCAGGGCAACTAAAGTAGAGCTTAATGTTTTTTGTGCAGCCATTTTGGATCAGCATGTCCCATTTATAATAAAAAATTTTCTGGTGTATCCACAGGAACTACATATGGCCTCAAAAAGCACAAGGGATGATTTTGTTGTTGACAATGTTTCAGTAGCCAATCTCCCAATAATCTATCACAATCTTTCTGCAATCATACCATGCCAGAATTAATACAAGAAAACTGAGTGGAAAAAATTTGAATGCATTCATCAGGCAAATTAAGTTCAATCATTAAATATGTCATAATGTTTTATTTGATAAGGCTTTTGAAAAATTAGAATTAGGAAACAGGGCTAGAAATCTAATAATACTTTGGCAGCATTGATTTCTCATATATACATTTCCAATATAAACTGAGTATATCAGTCAATGACTGCAAAAGACAGAAGGGTCTAGATATAGTTATATGTAACACTTAAAAAACTACAAAAGACATTACCTCTATAATGCTTATCTCTACAGATTTTGTCTTTGCTAATATTGTGTTTCTGTACTTGAAAAATATAACCTGAGAAATACATTTCCATGGCGCAACTAACTGTTTGTAGCAGTGGATTTCTTTGCTAGTAGCATCCATGGTCTCTTGCTTTGGTTAGCTTTTGAGAAACAAGGTGGTTCCGTTGTTATTTTATTCATGTTTTGCAGTTTCAGCTTAAAAAAACTTAATTAACATTATATCTATGCTAACAAACACAATAGTTTGAGTGAAGAGCTATTTTTTTCTACACAACGCATCTGATTCAGAAATTACATTTTATTCATTATAACTTTCTGGATTAGTTCTATTTATCAAATAAAATATTGGAAGATGTTCCATCAGATGATCCTGAGGGCAAAAAAAAATTTTGATATTGGCCTCAAATATTTTAATTCTTTCAGATATGCCTTATTTAAAATAATAAAAAATAGTAAAGTGTCAGACTTTTCTGTGCTTGAGAAAAAGAAAAAAAAAAAAAAAAAAAAAAAAAAAAAAACCCAGAGCTGGAGCTCAAGAAAGAATATTTCCAGGAAATTACATAAATTGTAATAGGGTCATAAAGAAAGGATGCTAAAAGAAAGATAAATATAAAGCTGATGAAAGGAGAAATTTTTTAAACATGATACGTCATTAACCTGTGGAACTTGCTGCCATGGTATATAATTGAGGTTAAGAGCTTAAATGGAATTAATAAAGAATTATACATTTACATGGATAATGAGAATCTAGACATGATAAAAATTTACTAGAATGTAAACCTTCGTACCTCAGGGCAGAAGTTAACTGCTAAAAGGTAGCAGCATGAATGATTCTTACAATGTCCTATGACAAATGTATTCTGATTAAAACCTAAGTTTTTATCTTGTTAATTCTACTGGTATACCATGATAACTCTGTATTTGTCTGCACTTGTATTTTGTTACTTGTGCCATTGATTTCCAGAGAGTGGTAAACCTTCAGTTATCCTAGTTTCTCCTAATATCCCTCTTGGTATGCAGGGAAAGAGAGAGCTCATTTTAATACACAATTTCAAATCTAATTTGTGGCACTTTTGGAGTCCCTGCTGCATCATTATAGTGATATCTAAATCTAACGCACACTTAAGAAAGGAGGTGTAAGGAGCTAATAACAGCAGTGGACAAAGAGGAACAGTGACATGGCCAGACAAAAGACAGATCTGGAAAGTGACAAAAATGTCACAGAAATGGACAAGGGGAACTAAAAAGTGGGGACAGCATTGAATGGATACTGACAAAAAAGGAAACCTATGTGACTTTCTGGAGTCATGGATGTCTCAAAAGCTGTCTCAGGCTAAATAGAAAGGAATAACTGTAGACAAAAATCTGAACAGTGAAAAGATAAAAAATTGTAAGCTGTTAGTCATCCTGTCCCCACCCTTTCCCCCCCCCCCCACCACCACATTTGTATGAAAGCATTAGTAAAGCTGCGCAGACCAAGTACTACCCTTGTTTTGTCAATGGATATAGCCTGCAAGATGCATTCACTAACAGGCTTTGGCCTGTTGCTATTGCTAAAGTAGCAAATCAATACATTTGTTTGCCCAGACAAAAATTGAGAACCTACATGACATAAAAATATGAGGTCCTTTGCCAAGTCAAGTCAGGCCCTGATGGATCTGGAGAACAAGATCCTAGAATATGTCTGTTCTGTGTGAAAGAAGAATGATTGTATGTAATGTAGTGATCGCTCCTGGAAGCCTGGCAGATGAAAATTTAGGTTAATGTTCCCTGGAGACATGGCAAATATTAGGTGCTACATTGTTAAAGTTCTCATTGCTAGCATTGCAACCACATGTGGTCATCTAGAAAACTAACTTTGTAGAGAATTTTCTAAATAAACTCCAATCTGTTTTATCTCTATACAACACATTTAAGGCAGTTCAATGAGAGGAGGATGAAGACCTCACTCATAAGCTGGTGACCAGAAATACTAAGTGATTATAAAGCAAAGGAGTTGGGATGAAAGGAGGCCTCTGAACATCTTGCTGGAGAATTAGGGACTGCAATCATGGTGAATCCAATTCAAATCAGCCATGGCTGCTGGGCAGTGGTATCTCCAGAAGAAGTTAGATGGTGCCTGAAACATCTGGCCAGGACAGACCTTCATTACAAAGGGGAAGACACCCTATGGAAGTATAGAAACTGAGGACTGAAAAAATGTCTGCAATGCAGAATATTAGTATTTAAAGATGTTATGTACATTTATCACATTTGTCACTTACCATTAATTTAAATTCCCTTTATGCATCTGTTCAGGAAATAATTAGAATTTTATGCTGCAGTAAATATGCTTGTTCATCCATTAGTGCAAAATAGAAGATTAATTGCAGTACAATGGGAATCAGGACTACCGTATTCGGAACTACAGCAACAAGGGTGACAGCTGTGCTGCCCACATACTTTGCCTCAGTAAGCTTCAAAGGTTCAAACCCAAGTATAGATGAGAAAATAATTAAACTCCTGACAAGGTAGGGCTATCCCTGTACATGTGTGTGTGACCAGACAGACAACCAGCAGAACAACAAAAGATCACATGGAAACTAACGAAATAACATTTTCCCAAAAGTTCTGTTTATTAGTTATTCACCTACTTTTATACACATAGCTTTATATACAGAGATTCATAGTTTGTATCAATCATTACATTTTACAGAAAAATAATCTGAGCTTTCTTTAAATACCTGTGGTAAAATTCCAATGTGTACTAAGATATCGTAAGGCTATATTAATTTGGCAATAAAACTCTAGAAGGCTGAAAAAAATCATAACTGCCGCTAGCTGAAAATGACACTGTAAAATCAGAGCCAAGACCAAAGATAATGAGTTGGAGAAAAGAGGTGTAGGCAGCAAAAAAACACTGTAAAACTTGTCCTGCCTCACTGCGTTTGGCTCAAGACAAAGGAACAGTGTGGTGATGGACCTACCCCCACACCACTCTTCAGTCCTAAGGTGTTTATGAACATGTCCTGGGTATACAAACCAAAGAAACATGAGATTAGTCCTTTCCCCAAAGAAAACATCAATCCAAAAGCATACCCTAAATGAGGATCTTTGTAATGGCATTTGTCTGTGGGGATTAACTAAAACCACTGATAAATGCTGGGAGAATGTTTAATCCCAACAAACCAATCATATATGATTAGCCAGGGTGGTTGTGCAATTAAAACCCAAGTTTTGTAACTGGATGATTCATATAATTCCTAGTTCATTATATCAAATAATCTACAAATGAGATGAGTTTTGGCTTATTAAACGTTAGAAATTTAGAGATATTTTGTGATATTCATGACAAGTAAAAATCAAATATAAATTGACAAGATTCTTACAGGGTTGGCAACTGGAAATCATCTATTAGATTCAAAGTATATTTAGTCTTTTGTGGCTGCTCAGTGGCCCCATTGCCCTGACTAAAGATAAAGCATTTTTACTGCCACAACTTACTTGAATAATTTTTTGCAGACAGTGCAAAATCCTCTTTATTTAAATTTGTTGGTTGACTCACTTTGTGGCATATAGCTGGGGACAAGGGAAAAGAAGGTACCGCTCAAATTCAGAAGTAGCCATTTGCCTTGCTTTTAAAGTGGATTAATGTTTCAGATGGGTGCAACTGTCAATAGGAGATTCAAGTAATTTCATGTCTAACATTTCTCTAGTTTATATTTTTTAAGGACACATTTGTCTATGCTACTAATTTAGTGCAATTATCAGAGACTAAAAAAATAAAATCATGCAGTCTGTAAAAAGGAGCACTGAAAACAACCTAATCCAATTGACTTTGATGTGGTAAATTTAAGTCTAAACAAGAATTTACTTTATGTGAATAAAATATATAGACCCAAGATACAGATTGGTGTGAAGAACCTGCACAACAGAATGTGAAAAATGTAATCCTAACAAAAGTATTTCATGCCTAGAATAGAGCAAAACAGTTTACAAAAGAAATCAAGGAAGAATTGGCTATCAGGGCACATAGGCTGGAAACCAAACTTGACTCTCATGATGAAGACTGGTATTACAGATACTCATTGAACTGATGGCTAACAAGATCTGCCCCAAAAGGACATCTGATCGTTCCAGATTGTATACTAAGGTATTTTTTATTACTGTGCTGTAGTTGCACATTCATTCTGCAAACTATGTTTTGCCATAGTTCAACTTCAATAACTGCTATCAGAAAAATGGATTTTCTTTTCCAGGGTGTGTTGCAGTGTTTATTTTCTTTGGTCAATCTCTGTATTATTATTCAGGGTGTTAATATTGGCTGATCTTTCTCTATTTGATTAACTTTATAAGTCACCTCTCTCCCCCTCTCCCAAGGAATGAAATTAAGAATGCATTTTTTCTCATTCTGTAACTATTTATGAGCATCACAGGTAGATTTCTGTGGGGCTTAAGCAGAAACAATCTTGTGTAACTTCTTATGCTGTTTCAAAAGTAGCCATGCAAAAAGAAGGGTGAGGAGAGAGTATACCCGTTAAAACAGAGTTCTTTTGTATTGCAAATAGAGTTATCTAACAGATCAGTTGGCATGAAAATGCACCACAATTCCATGTGCTTTGTGGGAAGATGCAGCCTGGAGGAATGTTATTAGAAGCAAATATTACTGTTTCACACATAAAGTGAAGTACTCAGCACTTTAAACTTCCGACAACTCCTTCCCCCGTAATGTTGCCAGAGTAAAGCTGTGAACTAATAAGGACCGCCCACAAATTGTGGGTCCAGTGACTGAAAACACTGCACTTAATTCCAGTACATTAGGTTTGGCTGCAAACAACTATTTCCAGGATCAATCCTGAACTGTAATGTGTAATGAAGAAATAGATGGCAAGTCCCAAGTTGTGACCATATGGAGACAGGCAGAAGAAACAGCAGAAGAGAATGTTCCTTTTGCACTACATCATTCTGACATTCTTTCTCACTATGAAGAATCCTTATAACACAGGCAAGTCAGATTTGCATGATTAGTTTTCTTTATGATAATTAGGGCTTAAAATTACAACCCTTTTATTGATTTTTAAGGTCAGCAAAATACAGTTTTATCATCTGAATTCTAACTTCTGTCTAACAAACCAGAGAATTCTATCCAATCATTCTTGATTTCAGGACAATAATTTGTGCCTTCTTTGAATAGAAAAAGAATGGACAATTTTCCAAAGTAATATTTTGCAATGGTTAATTACCCTTACAGCTAAAGATGCAGGCCATATCTCCAATTTTAATTTTTAAAATTATAGACATAATTTATTGCTATATATGTCTTCACTATACTGTAGACCTTCTTCAATATCTAATTTTTTTGTTAGTGAAGATGCTATATAATTATTTATCAACTCTGATTTTTTCTCTAATCAGTTAAGCAAATGAACACATTTAATCTCTCCATTCCTTTAATTCTTCAATTTCTGTATTTCCTTCACTCTAACTGCCTTTCTTTTAAAAATACATTTAATGAGTTATAAGCACTTATAAGTATAAATAATAAAATAATTAATTTTCCTTGATTAATTACTCTTTCTTACTTATCCAAAATTTATGTATTTCCTTTTGTGCAATAACCTTAAAGTAAGAAACATTCTAAGAGCCAAAACAAATCTAAATTGCTGATTTCTGTTACTGTTAGTATGAGCAGTTTTATATATTAAACATATTGTCACAACCTCCACCACATATTAAACTCTTTTGAGTGTGCAGAAAAGAACCAAAAATAATTAAAGAGAGAGTATTGGCTAAAATGCCATAATAGCACTAAACTGTTCTTTTTATCAGTAACCAGCAGGATATCTGGCACTGCTCAAAGCATCTTTGATGATTTCTACTGTAGAAATTGAGAAAAAAAAATTGAGATAAATGTACTGCATAACAGTATTTTTGTTGGAAATTATTCTTGTTCCACATATTTACATGTGATCCTGATAGGAATGTTCTCTCCAAAATTGCTTTCTGAAAAGCTAACTGATAAAGCTGATTTGTTTTCATTGACTTCATTTTCACCACAGGGAGTACTGCCTATTAATGGAAAGAAAATCTTTATGTCCAGTCACAGGCTGAGGTTCCCATGGAAAACAGTTGTGTGGAAGAATTGTTAGCATCCCTAAAACAAAATACATGCACACTGCTAGAAGAGTAGGTTGTGGTTTTATAATAGTGTTTTGCTCATTTGTTTGAGCAAAGTTATTAAAAGACATGACTCAGAATAAACTTGTGGGACTTCACTGTATTATGAAAGGGGGCCTGAGCTTGCTGGAAGTGTTCTGACCAACCCAGTACTCTGTAGTTCACAGATACGCCATCTGATGCTTAATTTATTTTTGTATGCTTTCCTCTACTCTTCTTTTTTCTTTATTTTCTGCTCCCTAGTTATTGTTCAGCGTTCCACCCACCTCAGCAATGTGGGTTTATTTGTCACTATGTATGGGAAATTCATCTTCCAAGTCCACTCCTGCCTCTGAACTACATGGAAAAATGCCTCCAGTCCCTCTTCTAGCCAGCTCTCTTGAATGAGTCATTCCTAGTTCCAATATAGTCTGAATTGACAAGAAGAAATTAGAATTTATCACTTTACTGATAGAATTAAAAAGCAGCATCTAGTCTTTGAGTCTTTCCTTGTCTCCATCTTCTATCCCATGACTTCCCTATGTATAGCTCAGCATCTTGTCTAATGGGACTACTTTTGCCTTGTTGAATTCAAGATCAGATTAAGATGACTGTATGTAGACAGATTAAGATTTCTCTATGTAGGAAAACACTGTTATATAAAGCCTTACTGCTCATGAAAGAGTTTTAGGATCTGCACAGCTCATGCACTAAATTCTGCTCAGGTATTCAGTTTTGATTAATATGATTCCACAGAGTTGCCATTCGCATCAGGTCTCAAAGTCCATAATTACAAATCCCACATTATGCCACTGTGTTTATCTAGTGCATTATATACACTACAGCAGGAAGGTCTACCATTAAATATCACAGTAACAGTTTTGAAAAGGAGTTCTGAGGTAGATGCAAAGTAATTTTTTTTAATTGACTGCTCACTAACATGGTGTTACAGTTAATGTGTGTGCAACCCTCCTTATTAAAGGCAGGAGTTCTCCCCTTTTATAGATTAGTGTTAAAACTTCTCTTTCAGAGGCTCTCGGTGCCAAGAAGAGAGAAGAATGGGACTAGGGAATATTTATCTCCTGCCTCCATTACCTTGTGTTCTGGCATGGCACTTCAGTCCTAGTCAAGGCCAAGACAGTTTGCAATCTCACATGTCATTCTAATGGACTGTAATGCTGCAGGAAACGTTACATTACCAATAATGGTTCCTGTAAACGGTTTTTGCTTTTTTTTGGTTTTTTTTTTTTTTTTTTGAGGATTTTTAGTTTCAAACGTCAAAAAGAATTACAATAAAGTTGTGTCATTTTCCATGCTATATTCAGAGCCACTAGATGGTGGTATGCACTAGACCTGAGGAAAAGTACACAAAGGGACTGATTAATGTGCTCTTCCACTGTCTGAACAGGAGATTTTTCATGCCTCACTTTCCAGTCTTCTTCCAGCCAACCCTTTCCCTATCAGTTATTTATTTAGAAGGGTGATTATGACAATTACAAATCTCAGTTGAAGTTTTTCCCCAGCTTATTGACTGAGTTTGCATGACAATAAGATCTCATTTTGAGATAAATCTAAAAAGCCAAGAAGATGATGAAAAATCAGAGACAACTCACATGCATGCAGTGAAAAGAATAGGAGATAATTATGTGCAGCTTGGCTTACAAAAACTTTACTAAGTGTCATTAGATATAAATGTTTTCTGCAGTTTTAATGATAAAAACTGTATATTAAATACAGATGATCCAGTGACCCACCTTTTTTAATTAATAGGATAGGACCAATATATTCAACATTTTAAGAATTTGTGTTTACAACTTTCTTCAAATTTAACTTGTATGTTTCTTCATACTGGATTATGATAGACTAAACTATCTATAGCTGGCTAACATAGCTTTCATCTGGGACATGGATTTTGGTCACCTCTCCTCGAGTCTGAATTGTAAGGGAGATGTGTAAAATTTCAATCTATTATTCTTTTCCACCACCACCCAGTTGGAGTTTGGGACATTAATACAGAAAATAAATGGTAGAATAAGAAATTTCAGGACTGAATTCCCAGGTACTACAGCTACATGGTGATGTCATGTTTCCTCAGCCCTTATTTGTATTTTCCTGCTACTTATTTCTCCTTGTTCCATCTTTGTTTCTGTCAGCCTCCATCTAGCTGTCTTGGATCTGCTATTCAGCTCTGCCAACCCATGTAACATTTCTATACAGCCTAATAAAAGACCCCAAGTTAGAAGTCTGAACTGCAGAGGAAAGTTGTGTGCTACCAAAGCAGTAGAAGAAAACACAGAGATCCACAGTATAATGCACTTTCAATTTCAGAGAGCCATAACACAAGACAGGATGATGACAAAAATGAATTAAATAATCACTCTATTTTTAGAAAATGCAATGATAGAAAATCAATAATACATTGAAGCCCATTAGACAAATGTCTTGTAATAGTAATCCTGTTAAAGAAGAGGTGTCATTTATACAACTATTTTTAATTCTTATTTTCAATCTCAGATGAATTATTTCAAATTAGCAGGATACAAATCAATTGCTGTAAATGACATTTGAAAAATGTGGAGCAAGTCTTAATGGGAAAAAAAGCTTTTATATTAATATAATGATGATTAAGATTCTTAACCTATTCGACACTATTTGTAGGAGAAAAAGCTTGTTTGGCATTCAGCCACAACACATAACTTGTGTGAGACATATTTTCCAGAAAATGGAAGATAGAAAAAAGCTCAGCACAGGGAGAAAGAAAACAGTTTTAGTGATGTTGTTGCAGCATAAGTGATGAACTTGCTTGAACCTTTGCTACTTGTATATTCTTTAATTCGATGGAATAGATTTCTTTGCCCATCTCTCCATTTTAATGATGAGCACTGCCTGGCTGTTTAACTGTATTTTGACAGCTATTGATTTGTGGCAAACTGATGGAGCGTTGTAGCAACAAGGTAGCAAAGTTCAAGAAGCAATATCATAGCAGGAGAGAATAATTTCATTTTTGTATCAAAACTGATTTCACTAACTACCATAGGCATATTTATACCTGCATACTTCCAGAACTACGTATGTGCATCCAAGTAGCATTACCAGCAATCATGAAAACAAGATTTTATCCAAGTGATCTTTACAGCTTTTCTTGTGGTTGAACAGGTGACAGTGGATGCCAACTAGTAAAACAATCTCTTCTTCTCTTTCTTTTAGGTAGATTGCTCCCTAATTAAGGGGTCATTAATCTCTCTGATGCTATGAGTCATCAGTGCTCCCCACCTGCCTTTCCCCATCCATCTTCTACCCCTCCCTGCACTGGCATCCTGATGACTGCTAATATTGGAACCATTAAGACCTGCCATTGTTTTCTTCAGCACCTTCCAAGGCCAGCTGTTCCATTCTCCCTTCATACTTACCCACTGCTTCTGTTATAGTTGTCCACAGAACAGCAGGCTGGGAAGCATCCAACTGCCAGGTTGACAGAAAGGAGTGGTAGTAACACAAATAGACATGTTAAGGCTGATAGTTCTTAATGGACATCAATCCATCCTGATCTTCATGGAGAACAACTGCTTCACTTAGGTGAATCAGAGGCATAGGAGTATTGTGGTACAGCTACAAGGCTTGATGCCACCTCTTGGAATATCAAGAGCGTAAACTCTCAGAAGTCTCAAAATGTGAGTTGACTGAACTCTTACTACTCATAGGTAAGAGTCAAGGGTATAATTAACAGTGGAATGGTGTATAAAAGCCAACTTCATAAAATAAATGTGTTTGTACAGTTTCAGTGTATAATCACTTCGACACAAACCTGTTGGAACCCTGGTTACTGAGAATTTTAGACTTGCTGTGCTAACAGGCACTGACCCCCAAAAGAGCACTATATTTGACCTGAGGCCATGGAGAAGGCTTCCAAAATTAAATGATAAAAGTAAGATTATGAATGTATAGTTTGAATAGAAGTGTGCAATATCACATGGCAGAAAACTTAGAGTTTAAGGTTTTAGACTATAGTAATATACATAAAACAAGATGAAAGTTTTAAGGCAGAGATTAGCCCTTCTTCTTCATCTCGTCTTCATGGGTTTGGGTGATATTGTGTAATTAAATAAAAAAGTCCCCATTACAAACCACAAGCAGTTAGTTATTGAGTCAAAAGTAAAAATAATTTAAGTGTCATTTCATAATTAAACAGTTTATCTTTAAAAAGCCTTGTAAAGAAAAAGATACAGCTCTATTTTTAGTTTAAGTACTGTAGAACTCACAGTTTGTGAGGCTGTAATATAAATAAAAACTAATAAACATCTGAGTTCAAATGAAAAATGCCGTCTCGCACATTTAATCACAACCTTAACAAAAAAAACCCCAAAAACTCTGCACAAATCCTCTTTAGTTTTCTATTGAATGCAGCATATAATGGTTCACATTTCTTTTCAGTATTCCTTAATGGGTAAAAGGAGTTGGAGTGTCATTGGACGACAATGAGAAGTCATAAAACCCTCACAATGCTGCTCTGTAAGAAACCTTATTCCACACAAAATATGACAAGCATTCACTGTTTTCCTTTCCTGTAAATCCCTACTGAATTCACAGTTTTTTCAAATGCCGTAAAAATATGTGTTTAGATTATGTTTTTTCCTTGAAGTGTCAGAATATGCCATGAGAAGCAAAAATTATTCTACCCTTCTTCTTCTCCTGCCTCTTGCTTAGCGTCACATAATTAACCCATTGTATAATGAGGAATTAAGGCTCTGCCAGAACATACCAATGAGCTCTATTTACATCACCAGAATAGTATACATGGTAGAGTAGTAATCTCAGACCTTTAACTGGCTACCATGCTTCCCTTGTTTAAAACAAGTTATGACACATCTGTAATGCTAGTTGGAGACACCCTGACACTGGGTATTTAATAGTAAAAGACAAATGGTGTTGTTCAGTAGTCAAAATAGGGAGTCTGGGACTGGGTTTAGCAAGATTTGTTACCTGAAAAATTTCTTGTGCACCAATGAAATAGAGGGAGAAGATATTTGAGGTATTATTATGGGAAAGTGTGGATAAATTAGTGTCTGTATTTTGCATATTGATGACAATTAGACTCAGATGAGTCCTTCTTTGTTTATATTAGCATAAAAATAAATAAAGGCTTAAGGGAAATAAAAAGGTCATTTTCTTCAACAGCACAAATTAAGGAGGAAATAATAAAATTTTGAAGTAGATAGTGGGGCAAATAATGGGGAAAATGAAGTTCTAATGAATTACAGCATTTGCAATTAGCATTTGCAATTAATGATAAGCAAATATTATCATTTACTAATATGATTAATAAATCAAATAATAATCACTAGGATGAGGATGCATTTCTCCTCAAGGAACTGGTTCTGTTGACCCATACAGAAAGCTGAAATATTCAGAAAGCTCAAAGTGTACATTTACAAGTCCTTTTTGAACACTTAGTCACCATCCCCACTTCCTCATCTCAACTAATGGCATGGAGGAATGGCATGAATTATTAAATTGGAATTTGGCTTGCTAAGTAATTGTGTTGTGCTTTTTTCATTTTTATCTTGTTTTGTAAATGTTTCCCTAGAGTCCTTATTTGGGGGATGCATTTTTGAAAGACTGTTATGCTCAGTCAAGCTGTGGAAGGCATTTTAATTAAACATAAATCACTTTTGCTCGTATGTATTTGTATCAGCTGTGTGGACAAAGATCTGTGTGTGTCAAAACAAGTATAGAAAAAGCATCATGAAGTACTAAGGCATGTCCACTTAGCACTGTCTGACAAGGTGCTACTCCACTACCTCTTCAGGGGAAAGCTGTAAAAGCCTGAATAGCTCCTCAAAATTGTTCACTGACTGCCAAGGTCACCAAGGCAGGAGGACAATTGCAGTAGTAAAAGGGCAGCAGTTGAAAATGGCACGACAACCATTCAGGAACAATAGGAAACAAATGAGCTCCTAGGGTCGGGATTAATATGAAATACTGACGTCAACCAGTGTGCTACATGTGCAGTACAGAGTGGATAGGACAAGATTTTTCTGTAAACTCAAGTACCAAGATACCTTGAAAGCACTTGTAGAAATGAGAAATCAATAATAATAGCAATCACATTATCTGATGGATAGAGAATTGGTTTGTATTGCTTTATAGCTGCTAATTTGTCCTGGCTATTTGTGAATGTCCAGCCCAGATCCATCAGTGCTCCCCTGGACTATTCCAGAGTCTAAGAAAACTAAGTGTGTAATTTTTCTATTAAATACATCCTATTTTTTCTTCTATTTATGTTCAAGCCATAGTCTAAGCTAATATTCCTGTGTTGATCTCTATTGATAGTCAGGGTTTATCTTTCCCTGTATCAAATTTCTGTATTCATTTTTATTCTTTTGCATTGAAAATTGTTCAGGAAGCTGACTGTTTCTGGTTTTATGAAGATATGGACACAAAAAGCTGCAATCTATCAGTGATCATCAGTCAGAAACAAACACCTTTGTAACACAGACTTATAGTAATTGTTCATATTTCACAGCAAAAAGATTTGCTCTCCTTGGGTGTGCACATTCTTTTCAGCCTATTAAATGCTACCTATTCTAGTTTAACAACATAACATCAGCTTTTAATTTTACCTTCCATTTTCACATAAAACACAGATTTTGCAACCACAGCATTTAATTCCTAATCCATGGATGGCTTACAGAAATTCTTGAGGTAAACACATTGAAACAAAATCAAACAAATTCTTGACATTAGGACTTTCAAACCTCTTTGTCCTTCCAAGAATTTGTGCAAAAGTTACACAACTCAGACATCTAATCTAGATTGCAATCACTAGTCCCAAACAACTGAGATTCAAAGAGATTTTAAAAAGGCATTGGTTAAATGTCACATATGTTTTCAAATTTTATCACCCTTTAAGAAAGATGCCGTATAATCACATCTGCCACCTACACCACAGCCCATAAAGAGCAGTTACTCAGAGAGCAGATTGACTGTATTTCAATTATTAATACATATTCATATCTCACCTGTAAATGGTAAAAGACTGCTTAACTAATTCATATTATTTTACTAATTTACATGAAAGAAAAAAATATTGTTTGCACCTCCTTCAGAGATTTGCTTTCTTCTGATTTTATTTCTCATCATTATATTTAGGCACAGTCCGGTCCCCTCTTCCATAAAATTTTGCTTATCTGTCTATGTGCTTTCTTTACTTGGGTCTATCCCATTTCTCACAAAAGATCTATACTATGACTCAGAATTTAGCAGGATTCATCTTCCGTTCTGCTTTTCAGGGAATAGAAAGCATTTGACAGTGGGACATGTTTCTATGTCTAAAGCACTACTCTTTAAACTTCACTTTCTCATTGTAAGTCTCAAATTCTGCTGATTTGAGATACACAGGAGAAATTTCAGAAGCATTAAAGATCTATTCCTACCATTAAAAAAAGTAATCTCTGCTGTTTCATTCTGTGATACAGAAAGGAAGAGTGAGAAAGGTTTCCATGAAAGACTGATGAGACGGGTGAAAATAAAAACAAACAAACAAAAAAAAAAAAAAAAAAAAATCTGTTAACAATTCATATATAAGATCTCCAGTAATCAAATTCAGTGAAGTCACCCTACATATAGATGCATGAAAATTTTCATTAAATAAAGATGATATTCATTATGTTTGGCTTCTTAAACAACATTTCCCTGTAATTTACTCTTACTTATATTAATTAAAGTGTAAACCTTTTATAAGGATACTTGAAAAATTGAGATCTAGCTGTGAACTACTCTGGTTTTCCAGCAAATTAGTTGGTGACTTTGTTTGGTCAAAGTTTTTTGATGCCTGTGAAGAAGGCCAGAGTTATCTCACTGAAAGAAAATTAAGAAAATAAAATGAGAAGGTGAGAGCCATTAGTTAGACAGTTTTTTTGATGACTGAAGCACAGATAAAGGGGTAAGGAGATCTGGTTTTATGCTTGGCTGAGCTAGCAGTTTCCCATAAGCCCTAGCAAATATTATTTAAAGAAGATTTCTATTTCTTGGGCATTATGAGATTAAGTTCATCAGGGATTGCAACGCCTTTTGAGATCATATGATTTATAACTTTATAAAAGCGAAAAGTATAATTAGAACTTCCAATGATTTTTGAAGTGAAAATAAAACACCTTTCCTCATGCTAAGCCTTTTCACTATGAATTTAAAATGCTCAGTGTTAATGATGCTGCCTCAGCAGGCACTTGCAGGATTAGATCCAACCTCATTGTACTTTGATGGGGATAGCTCTTTTCCATGGTTCCCATTTCTATAAGGTTCCATAAGCTGATATTTTTAACCAGTTAGCAGAGATTGCTTGAACTGAGGCTGTTCATCAAATGATTCCATTTTATCTAGTAAGCCATGAGAAAAATAGTGTTTGTTACAATTATGATAATATCCACATATCATGCTCTCAGACCAACAGTAGATGTGTCTCTCTGCTCTAAAATACTCGGCTCATACTTCTGTTTCCAAACAGAAGAGAAGATTTTAAACACAAATTTATATAGCATTTCTGTGGCTTCTGTAAATATACTGGGCTTCCATTAAAAGAAAAATCACCTTGAATTACAACTACAGGTCCAGTTCAGAAGCAGTCTTGCTTAAAGCATTCCACCCTGTGAAAAGCAGTGTGTTGAGTAATTATGCTGAGAAAAAATACTGGAAAGGTTTTTCTTAACCTTTTAATCATACAGTCAATTGCAGCCAAGTTCTCCAGTTTTTCTAATCCCTCCTGTTCTGCTTACATAGTGCATTCATATGCTGGGGATATTGCCTCTGTGATCTGAAAGTATGCCATCCTTGGTGTGTGCATGCATGCAAGCATATTCTGGCTTCTGTTCTAAACATTTTGGCAAGATCATAAATGTTAATATTGCATGAGCAGTAGCAGGTTTGGAGGGTGATGACTATAACAGGCAAATGCAGGTGGAGTAGGAAAAAGCCATTATGTACATAGCAGGTGATAAATAATAAAATACAACAAAAATCACAGGCATACTTTGTACAACATTAGTGCTTCTTTCTCTTCCTTCTGCCAAATCCCCAATCCCATATGGGCAAAACCAGTCAAGTAAGCTTAGAATTGCCACTGGAGTCCCCTCTGAACTCTCCCACAAGTAAAGAAGTATCCTTATTACAATAATTTTTATAACTGAAGAAAATCTCTGCTTTAATGTGTCATTCCCTAACTAGGTTTCCTCTTATGCTCCTTTAAGAAGTTTTAGGATACTGCAAAACATAATTGTAATAGTCAAGTTCTGAATGTTTCTACTTGTTTCAGCTTTACAAGAAAATTTATTTACAGTAATAAAAAATGTTTATTTTTGAAGAATTTTTATACAGCATGTACACCTCTCATAAAACGTTATCTCCATTTGAACTACTGAAAGGCAGGACAACTGAGGCTGTCCCAGAATCAAATGGACACTTCTTCTTAATCACCAAGTGATATATTAACTTTTTTATTTATAATTTTTTTTCAATTTTTTTCCTCCTATATATATGTTCGTATGTATGTTCCCTAAAAAAATAACCTAAACTTCCCTGGAAATCATGCTATTTGAAAATTTGGGTTTATATACATTAAAATAAAAGCACTGTTTAGTAATTGTTGACTGTTAATTTTGACTTTAAGAATCCTTTATGGTATTTGAATGTAGTGTAGAAAAGTTCCCACAAATAATTTCAGCAGCTAATTGCCCTAGAAGATGACTTCTGAGAGGAGGAATGGATTAAAATATTGCTTTGGGTTATTCACTTTGAGGTTTCACCTAGAGCCAAATGACCATTCAGAAACAGAGAGAAAATAACCTGAGGTAAACACTTTCCCAGAAATATCTGAACACCTTTATGCCTTGTGCTGCAGATCAAATGAATCATATGAAACACAGCTTTTAATAGAAACTGCAGGAGAGTCAGGGGGAGAGGAAGACAGACACCAGCACCAGAGAAGAGATTTAGGAAAGCACTGCAGTAAATGTGCTGTGTGACTGCTAGGAATCTGGCAAAAAGGCATTTTTGCTCAACACTGTTGCTTCTCTACCCAGATGACCATTAAAAAATATTTTATTTGCATAAAAATATACAACATCCAGATGATATCCAAGTGTCTGTGAATGCTTCTGGGTTTTTTGCAGAGCTTGGAGGGATCACCAAATTCAGGAGCTCAGGTCTAGGAGTTCTATAAAGTGAGCTGGGGTGACTCAGGGAGGTGTTGAACAGTTTATGACTAGAACAAAACACACAGAGGTGCAAGCCTATGCCAGTCCATGATGTGCAGGAGAAAATAGTCATCTCTTGTC
The DNA here is from genome assembly GCF_031753505.1 of Anomalospiza imberbis. NCBI lineage: Eukaryota > Metazoa > Chordata > Aves > Passeriformes > Viduidae > Anomalospiza > Anomalospiza imberbis. Next base: position 41,748,785 of record NC_089686.1, on the reverse strand, counting down.
TGCCTTTGGCTTCAGGATCATTCTTGGATTCTATGGGTGAGCTCCTCAGGAAGCCTGATAATAAATCTAGGACAGCTTCACTTTAGGGCTTTTTTCTCTGGATGCACTGACCTTTTACAGAGTGAACCTGCACATTAATTTCATCATTATGACACAGTGAGGAGAGTCATGAGGGAAATCAGTGCCAGTCAGGAAAAAAACACATTATTACTTAGCCGCAGTTCTATTCCTCTGTTGCTTCTTGCCAATTTCTGAAATGTAAATCCAATTTGACTGTTTTTCCAGTTAGAGAAAGAAACTAGTACTTTAACCTTTAAGTTAAATATTTTTTTCTTCAGACAATTCCAGACTAACAATATCATAAAGTGAACGTGCCTGAGCACCTAGAACACAGTCTCAAATTAAGAGAGTGACTGATCATCAAGAAGATTAGTACAGCAAATGTTACTTTTCCTATGATTGATTATACAATTTCCTCAGTAATGATATTCTAGTCATAGACCAGGTGCAGTCTGCCAGAGAACACACACATTTTATAAACTAAGTGGTCAGTCTTCAACAAATAAAAGCAAAGCATGATATTAAAAAAAATTAAAATTAGGGTAAGATGTAAGATTTATTTCTCATCACACACTGAAACCTGAATGTGTATTGAGAAATGCAATCCACTGTCCTGGTAGCACATAGAACAATGCAGACTGATAATTTCATTGTAGGTATCTATGATTTATAACTTATGGTTTTAAGGGTGGGCAACCACAAAATTGCAAATCACAATTTTTTTCCACCTCGGTCAGGAATACTAAGAAATTACATTTTTTCTCTCTACAAGTTTTAGTTAGGTCTGTAAGAAGCAGATAAGTGAACACAAAATAGAAAAAGATAAGATGGGCTGAAGGATTTCCCATCTCTTTAGCTCCTTCATTTCTTCTATTCTAGATGTGTTGTCAATGTGGGAATTCAAATCCTGAGACCTGTGGAAAGATGATTTTATGTTGAGTGTGTTCCTGACTGGGTTGTTGGTGGACTAATTGACCTCTAGAGGCCCCTTTTCCCTGATCCTGTGATGCAATTCTATCATTGACTTTCCAGGATATATCTTCTTATCAAAATTGCAAGTAAGCAGGCAAGGCTTACAATAAGTCCCATTTAATAGGACTAAATAACTACAGTTGTTCCATAACCAAAAACCTTTGGAATGTATTTTCTTTTCACACTTCTTGAAATAATTCATTTATTTTTTTCTGTTCTGTTTAAAGTTGTTTTGGATGGGAAGTCCTGGGCAAAAGAACTAAGAGAAATAGATCATCAATGTCAGTTAATCATTACCACATGACTGCCAGCAGAAAGAGTAATAGCAAGTGGCCACTTAGAATATGAAAAGAGGAAATAAGAGAACTTCAGCTGAGATGCAGAATTTCATCAGTGGAAAACTTGAAATACCAGTCGGGACTTAGTAGTTGCAAAACTTCTCAAAATATTTTTAAAAGAATACATATAGTCCAAATGCTTTCTAAAAGCTTTAGAAAGCTGGGGTAAAGGGCTTATTCTGGAGTCCAGAAAGAGCAGGGTGAATGCAGATGACTGTTTAGTTTACTCTACCACTGGGATCCTGATGATGGGCTCAATCACAGACCATCATTGATGGATCAGTTAACTGAAGATATCTCAGAGAAAAAATCATCACCTAATCTGCTGCAAAGCATGAAAATAGAGATTAGGAGGGATCACAGAGAGGGACCAGCAGTTTGTACAGAAGGTTGTGTAAGAAGGGCTGTGCATCTTGTAGGTCCACAGCCCAGGGAAGTGCTCTATTCTCTGCCAGGATGGTGGGCACTTGTGTCAGAGATAAAACAAGCGTTTCTACAGAGAAAGCCCCTGAGATGTCTGATGCTTCTGCCCACACTGGACTGGTAAGGAAGGTTACTTCAGTACAGATGGTAGGTTGCAATGAAACTTTGTCCCTTTTCCTGAATAAAATACCAGTACATGGAAAAGATCTGCACAGGTTGATGATGTATTTCAGGGCCTCTTTAAATGCTGCACAGCATTAGAGCAGCTGAGGAAATGGATCAGTGGTTACAGAACTTTGCTCCTGTGGCAGACACCACAGAGAACGAGGCACTTTAGACCCTGGTGAGCCACAAAATCAGGACTGTTCTTCAGTCTACCCTCCAACATCACAACCAAAGCCAGATCTGAAGCTTGAATAGAGACACCCACAAACAACGACTGCAACGACAAACTGTACCAGCAGCTCTCAGTGGATACAGCAGGAAGAAACGAGGAGTGCTGGCAGAGAGTGACTCTGTTAAGAGACACTGAAGTGCCCATGTGCCACCCTGATGGGGCTGAGAGAGGTGCTGTCCTTGGGAAGCTGAGGCTGCAGTGATGCTGACAGGGTGTTAACGCGTTGCCATGATCACAGTCTGCTCTCCACTGCTACTCTTTGCTGTGGGCAGGAATGACACTGCAAGCCAGAACCTGGGCAGAATGAAGGAACATAACAAAGTCCTGAGGGTTCAAGTGAAAAGTTCTGGTGCCCAAGTTATTTTTTCTTCCATTTTACCAGTCAGAGGAAAGGGTGCAGCCAGAAACTGATACATAATGCAAATCAGCTTCTGGCTTTGTGGCTTGTGCCATCATGAGAGTTTTGTTCTATGAAAATGACTGGGATTAGAATATTCCATTTTCTTGAATAATAGAGTTCTAAAGTCTTAAAGATGGGCATTAGACTAGGTCTGATTTTGTCATAAGCTGCTGTTTGAGCTCTTGTCATATCTGGCTAAGAAACATTTAGAATATCTTTAGTCCTCAGACAAAACAATTTATTTGTTCATTTAAGTGTATCCTTCATGTTTTGAACTTAATGATTCTGAGTTTAAAATATGATAGGCCCACTTATGAAGTTAAGCTGTCATGAGCACAGTCCATGTTTGTCCTCAGAATCATAACAGGTGGCTCCTGTATATATCAGTGCATTTGTCCTTTTAAATGGCATGTGAGGAAAAGTAATCCCTGTAGTCCATTCTATGTAAGTACTCTTTTTAAATTGCTGTTTTATTTTACTGATATAGAGGAACATAAGAAAGAAGAGTAAGATGACATTTCCTACTCATGTTTGGTTATTTAATGTGTTACTCTCAATCTGCTTTTAATATACTAATTCAGAATATACTGAGGAAGTTAAATGGGAAAAACCCACAAAAACTTAAAGTTGGAAAGGGAGCATGAATTGCATGCATACTACTAAAATTAATATCAATTTTTCTATTTATTTTGATACTTAATTTTCAGTTTCTTTCTGAGATTGCTTCTTTTGTTCACCAGATAACACCTGGAAAAAAGCTTTACGGCATTATCTTTTTGCTTAAAGAAGAAAATTAATGGTTATAGTACCTGATTTAAAAGAGTAAAATAATTATTAATACATTTTAAATGCTCTTGAAAACATCAGGTAGAAGAAAGAAATATTTTGAACAGCCATAAAGAGAACTCAACAATTTGCAGAGGTTTTCCTTGTTGCACCTTAAGTAACTCTGCGTTTGAGTGTAAGAGTGTGACACTGCAAGGGAGATATTCATTCTATTACTTCATTAAAGAATCAGGCAGGGGGAGAGGATTTCAGACACAGCAAGAGTTTCAGCATTTCAAATTTTAGTGGTTTTTTTTTTTTCAGATATCCTGTGCCCAGTTTTACCAGGATTCTAAATTTCCCATGATCCCTAATACTTTAAATATCCTCTTAGCTATTTCTTGCCATTTTTCTGTAAGCAAGGTTATGTGAACTGAAGTGAAGGAAAAATCTCCCAAGTACCTCTTCTAGGGGAAGGCTTATGCCAAATAATGATTTCACATATGAATCTCTGGGTCAGATCTCTTTTCACCCTTGTAAAATGCCCTTTGGTATTTTCCAAGATTTAGATTGTCCTTAGACTACAGCCTGTGGTCAGGATTTAGTGAGATGGAATCTCACAGTCACTTATTCTCAAAGATGCTAAAGAAAATGAAGATCAAGGTGAAGGTTAACTATGCTATTTTTAAAAAAAACATTACAAAGGATGCAGGGCAGTGGAGTCACCTATACATCTTTCCCTTCATTAGAAACAGTCTTTAATGTCCCTGAAGCAGACAAACACAGAATTCTTAGCTACAATGCAGTTCTATGTGCCATGAAAAGAAAGTACAAAATAAATTGAAAATATAAGAACATGCTGCAGTTTTAAAAGTTTTCTTGCACAGGCGTTTCTGGACTTACAAAACTCTTTTTATTCTACTACACAGAACAAAAAAGTGGAAAGCAGTTGAATTATCTATTAAGTTATTTACATTTATACAAGAAATTAAGAGTTCCCAAGTTAGCCTTTCATACCTTTTCCCCTGCTCTGTTAGGTAACTCACTGTGTTTGGTGCCTCGGGATCAGTCTCAGGAGATGATCTGAAACCCCTGCTGTGAGGTTGCCCAGAGAGCTACACAGTACTCTGTGGTGAAAGGAGTGCCACAGCTGTGTACAGCAGCAGTGAGGGAAGTGGTGAAAACTCTGTCCTGCTGCTTCCCTTTGAGAAGAGGTCTCTGCAAATTCATTATCTGACTGGAAATATTTCCATGTCTGTTTCATGTCAAGGAAGTGATGATGCTGTTGAATAAAGAGTAAGATGAGTCCTGAGCGTGTTGTTCTTAGGAGAAGAAAAGCTCAAATCTTTTGATAAACAGTAAACCCTCTGTCCCACAAGGTTTAGCTAGAAGGTTTTCATATGGCTTCACAAATATGGCTGAATTTTTTTCTGTATGAAAAATATCCAAACTGTGCAAAAAGCAAGCGGATAAAAATATCTTTTTTTAAACCATGCAGCAAATCTTGATCCTTATTTATGTATTTTTTGCAATCTTAGTTGCTGAGAATTTTAGACTTTCTGTGCTGAAAGGCACACACCCACAGGAGAACACTGCATTTGACCTGAGGCTGTGGAGAAGACTTTAAAAATTGATTGATAGTACTGGGATTACTGGGTACGTAGTTGGTTAGAAGTGTGTAATATCACAGGGTGGAAAACTTAGAGTTTGGGGTTTCAGAATATAGAAATAAATATGAAGCAAGATGGAGGTTTTAGGGTAGAGACATGTTGTTCTTCTTTACCTTCTTCTTCCTTCTTCTTCATGGGTTTGGGTGATGCTTTGTGATTGGACAGAAAGGTCCACATTGCGGGCTTTGGGGGACCAGTTATTGGGTTAAAAGGGAAAATAATCTAGGTGACCTTTCTTAATTGAATAGTTTAAATTTAAAAGACCTTGTAACAAGAGTCAGTTAGTCATGTCGTGCCTTGTTAGTGAAAAGCTGCCGAACTCATGCTTGTGAGACTGTTTCACTGATGAAATAGTAAATACCTGAGTCCAAACATGGAATGCCATCTCGAGTGCCTTCAATCCCAACCTCTAGAAACCGATTTGTATTCATGCATATATATACATATATATATATATATATACATGAAAAAAAAATCAAAATAGCCCTTGGTTTATTGATTAAATTTGGGAGGTTGAGTCCTCTAATCACTTGACTATTTGCTGTGCAACTGTACAAGATTTTTTTAATATATTAAGGAGTTAAACAAGAACTATAGGAGACTTGGAGACTTACATGGAAGCACAGACAACTCCATGGTTCAGAGCTTTAACTAAGTTTTAGAAATGCACATTCCAGTTTGGAAAAATAATTCTGTAACTTGGTTTGTAGCTGGACAAAGGCAAATTTGCATTTTTTCTCTATTTCCTTCCAAGCAGAGTTGTCAGCTGAGATCAAAGAGCTGCCAGATTAACACCAAGTTTCAGAGCTCTCTGAAAGTTTATTATCCAGGTTTGCAATTTTCCACCAAAGCTTGCTACACACAGGAATTTGTAGATGCTTATCCAACTCCACAGCATCCATCAGCTTATATAACAGTTATGAATGTTTTGGATGTCTTAAAAGTGGCAGACCAATCTTTTGCATAACCATATCTTGCATAAAATTAATTATATAATCTGGTTTGTGGCAATTTTTAAATTGCAAATTAATTAGCTCCATCTGGTCTGTAATTTTCCACTTAGCAGGTAATAACTTTTAAAGCATCTGTTGCTTCTGAAACAGATAAGACAGTATTGAGTATAGCAATTCTTATCTGTCAAAGTTATCTGGTTAGACAGTGGTGATCTTGATTTTTGAGAGGTTTTTTTATATGAGATCTTCACTGTACTGAATTCTAAATGTCTTCATTTGCCATAAGTGCTTCTGGCTCATTACTTGCTGCTCTACTTGCTGTTGATTAATGCAAGACATTTTTGAAGCTGGAAATATGTGATTATTACATCTTTAATCTAAAATAGACTGACTAATAAAACTGCTTTATATATATTTCCTGTTGATGGAAAATCACTACTACTGTACTTCATGTTGAGAAATAGTTGAGGAAGGGGAAAAGCCCTGTATTTCCTAATCATAAATTTATTCATTCACAAACAGGAAAGTTACATTTTACAGCAAGGTCTCATGAAGGACTTTGTAGACCTCCTGAAGATAAGACAAAGTTTTGTGGAAAAGGAAAGAAAGCAGATTTTTCCTTTGACTTTAGCAGTATACCTTATCTTCAAGACTCTGAGGCAAATTCAGATCTTCAGTAATCAAGTTTGTCAATTCTTTCCAAAATCACATCTTGATTTTCTGTGGTTTAGATATATCTTTTGTAACTGTATTTAAAACCAGGTCCTAGTAAAATGGTTACTGTTGTTATATATAACTGCCATGGTGTAGGAATGGTACTCCTCAGTATAGCGCTCCCACTGAGATGCTCCAAACCACACTCTTGCCCCCTCCATCCCCCTGTGAGTGGCCTAGGAGGAGAATTGGAGGCATGAAAGGTAAAGATCATGAGTTGAGATAAGAACAATTTACTGGAAACAGCAGTGAGATAAGAAAATAAAAACAGCAGGTAATAACAGGGTACAAGAGAGAGGTGGGCAAATCACAGGGAACCCCCCTGGCAATAGACAACACCTGACTGCTCCCTCCTTCTCTATGCTGAAGAGACCCCTTCCCTTTGGAGGAGAATCCCTCCCCCTGTCCTTTGCAGTGACATCAGGTGGTGCAAAATAACCTCTGGGTCCTGTCCATGCACCCTCCTGGCTACTGCAAAAATGAACTATGCCCTGGCCAAAACCAGGACGATGACAATGTATCCTTTGACTGGAAATTCTGCAAAATATTATGGCTCCATATTTGTGGTAGACAAATCTGGGTGCAGATTAGTTTTATAATTTTAGATGTAGATTTCTGAACAGATGTTTAGAAGTTCTTCTGAAGCATACTAAAACTTGAATTTTTGGAGGCATATTTTCTATAAATCTGGTGAATATCCCTATTTTCTGATTCTGTCATATGTATTTATTACCACTTATTTATCATGTTTTTAAATATACCACAAATTAGTTCATTCTAACAACTGTTCCTATTCACAAAGATGATTTATTTTCCTTGAGGTTTGTGACACTAGAGTTAAGTGGTTTACCTGATGGCTTCTCTCTTGCAAAGAAAATAACTTTCCCAGATTGACATTTGTACCAAGTTGAAAGCGTTCTTTCTGTTTTTTGAGTATCAGTGGCTGGTATTATCCTGGCCATAATGAAATGTATCATAAAACTCCAGTGCTTTGACATACAACAAAAGAAGGATTCATTTATGTCTGTGCTTCCTGTGTGATATTAAGAACCTTGGGAATCCAGACTGAAAACTTACGTGTCAGATAACCAAGTTTCCTATTTACACATATAATGACTGACTTAGAGGTGTACACTGGTGCACTGCAATAGAAGGTGCTACTAGGGAAACTAAGAAAATTTTCTCTGACAAATTATTTTACAGGTGCCTTGATTTTCCACCTTTACCATACAGTTCTTTTCTGATGTCTTATCAGAAGTTTAGTCAGAAGCAAAACTGTATTTAATCTCACATATTTGAACTGAATGCATGATAAAGAGCATGTTTTTGCCACAAGGAAAGTGATATTACCCACTGACCCTTGTGGCCACTCTTATCACTCATTTTTCATCTCATAAATCTAAACAAAAGTGTGGTAGATCCAAATACTTGGACTAGTGACACCTTTGTCTTAACTGGCATTACTTGGTTTTTCTAACATCATTCATCAGCATGATTTAGGATTAAATCACATTAGATTCCTTTCACATCTTGTGAAATAGTTTCTACCTCCACAGGACAAGGCATTTTGGAGAAGCTCACACTTTCATTTCTCACGCTATTTGCTTTGACCTTATTAATTCTCCTGGAGCAGTTACAGTTCAGCACAGCCAGAATGTAGCCCATGTCAGGTCTTCAGTTTAGCAGCATTTTAAAGCTGTTCTGGACATTTTTCTCTAATATGTGTCACTGCTCTTTCCATGAAAAACCTTTAGCTCCAGTAAAACTCCTAGAGCTAGTTTGTAGTGAGCTGGATGGTGTCTGTATCCAACACTGCCACCTTAAGCATGGATAAAGCTCTGCTTTGGTATTTGTGATTCTTTCTTAGAGCAGTCTGAGTCTTGCAAAGATGATGCAAAATTTTACCAGTAGTGAGAGCTGATGAAATTCTACTTTTTCCCATTTGGTGAAAACCTTGGAGCACAAAACCCGATAGTGTTTCCTGTCTTGTATGTATTTAATGAACTGTTGGTAAAAATGTCACACTTGTGATAAATCATGCTTTATGAAAAAGAAAAGACCACATAAGTGTCACAGAACTAATTATTTCCGTTAAGTAATACAATTTCTTTTGTCAAAACTATGGGCAGCTGAGCAACTGATTTTCAGAAAAAAGTACTTGTGAAATCAAAATCCAGACAGAATCATGATATAAGCAATGCAAGCAGAACTGTAAGAATGGGGTTTTCCACACTGGAAAAAAAAAAACAACCAAACCAAAACAAGAAAATCTCAACCCAACAAAACACACCTCACTTGAGTCTGACCAGGAAACATTAAATTAGGGGTTTGTATGCAAACATTTCAGGTAGGAACCTTACTGTCCAGGTAATTGCTCTGGATAGACAACATTCTCAGAGCTCAAAACTCAGACTGCATGCCTTGCCAAACTGCTGTAGGAATCCCTTAGTTTTGGTGAAAGCAAATTCACCAAATATCACTTGAGCAATATTCACTCAGGTAATTCAAAAATGCCCTCCAAACCACTTCTATTTCCATGCTGCCTGGGCCAGTAAAAGCAGATCTATTAAAGACCATTTGCTAACCATAAGAATTATGTACCTGAAATATGATAGAAGTGCCCACAGAACACATTTAAGCAATGCACTTAGACAAAATGTTTAGAGACTTGCTAAAAGACAAAAAAGAACTTAAAATAGTTGCAGAAGGACTTTTCTCAGTTCATCTACTTGTAACCAGAAAAGGAAGAATAACTTCAATTTGTGAATCATTTGAAGATAACAATAGGAAATGGGAAGAACAGCATTTTTGCTAAGGCAAGAAGTTTAGTTCCTTTAGAAATATTCATAAATCAGCCTTTGTCAGGGGAAAACCAATAAGCATAATTTCTATGGTAATGTAAATGTGGGAAGTACCTGAAATGAAAGGAAATTTGTGTTTTGCCTCTCAAGACACAACTAACAAATGTGTGTGGCAAAAAAAAAAAAAAAAAAAAAAAACCAAAAAACAAATCACTGCTTTTTTTTCTGGGGAATACTGTTTCTAAAGACAATGTGTCAGACATTCAGTTATTCTGTTGGGGTTTTCTTAATTTTTAAAGATGACTCTGTTTTTCACATATCTTCTTGGATAAATCATATTATCTGATGCTTATAAACCTTGCTCTTCCTCCTCCAATGGGCTGCTTTATTGACTTCCATTATTTTTGTTGTATGATGTGTGAAAACAGGCTTCAGCCTGTCCCTGGAAGCACAACCAGTTCCTTGGGATCCAGTTGGATTCACCCTTTAGGACAAAAAACAATCCTCCCAGCTGCACTTACAAACATGTGTTTTGTGTACTGTTCTGTTGACTAAAAGGATATAGTTTGCTCTAAAAAAATAAAGCATATAAGAGTGAATAAAGCAAGATTCCTTAAACAGCAACAACATTTAGTTTCTGTAGAAGCAAGAGGCCTGGCTTTTCACCAGACTGAATTAAGACAGTAGGAGTGTAGACTTCAGTTTCCACTGATGAAGTTAACTACCAGGAAGATACCGGTAAACCAGACAGCTGGATCTTCTTTTTATTCAATTTAAATTTCCCCTTCTATTCCCAGTTAATATTTTTACTGCCCTTACCAATGTTCTTATCCTTTACCTTTGGACCCTGCAAAGGCTTCAGCCTCTCCTTTGGAGAGTTTTCTTTGTAAATAGAGAGATAGCCTTAGCCACTCTAGGATTTTAGCTCCTTTTGAAGTACAATATCTTCAGCTCGCTTAATACCTCTGGCTGAATGACTGAGCAGTTTGTCATGTCTCATCTAATGATTTCTCACACTGAACATACGGTAATGCTGCACTGTGCTCTTAAACAAAAATTCAGCTAGCAGTCATATCCTGCATTTCAAGCTGTGATATTCAGCAGACCTTGAGGCTAATGTATTCATAGCTGATTATTTTCTGGCATATATTGGATGTCCAAAGTGTCCTGAGGAACCCTGGAGGCTGTCAGATTGGAAGATGAGGTAGCTGGGTGACATGTTCAGCATGCGCTCCTGAGATGAAGGCAAATTACTCCAGTTATTACACAAAGAATGCTGTTATCGCTGTGAACAAATATCTCTTCAAGCCACAAATAATGGCTAGAAACCTGAACTTTTACAATCAATCCATTAGGTCAGGATCACTGTAAAGAACAATTATATCTTAGATAGAACTGAGCGCCATAGCTGGTGTATTTTTTGCAATGAAGCAGTCCACAAAATGGTAAGATAGGTTAAAAGACTGAAGTCCATAAATACCAAAAAGGTTTATCATGTATGTTTTGGAGTTCAATAAAGTAACTGCAGTTCTTGTAGCTCTGCTTAAACACCAAATTGTTACAGAATCTGAGGGCATCTCAGCAGAGGCACGCTGTACTATGCAAATCTACTTTAAGCCCACGGCAAAATCCTGAGTTCCTTCTCTGAATGTATAAAAACTTTATAATCTGTCTCAAATCAGTTATCTTTTTGAAGACAAAAGCACCTCGAAACAGTCTGAGATGCTTATCCTTCCAAAGCATTACTCTGGGCACTGAAATGCTTTACTTCAGGAAAACTGGCAGAGGTGACAAAGCTTTCTCTTATGCCAGTTACCTCTCAGATTAGAAGAGATGGTGAGCAGAATGCTTCTGTACTTTGATTTTCTGCATGAAAAGGTCTTTTTTCCTCTGGAATTTAGGAGAACACAAATGTTGCCTGCCTGGCGCTCAAGGTGTTTGACTCTAGGATTAGCTCACAACAATTACCATTCCAACTCCTATCCAGTCAGAGCAAAGGCTCAAGGAACATTAGCTTCAATGGTCAATTCAGATGGGATAGGCAAGGGGCATGAGGTATAGGACTAAGCCATAGACATGAGAATCAGCTTTTTAAATATCATGGACAAAGTAGCTCAAAGAGGCAGAGTAGAAAAACAGGAAAAGATCTCGTGAGTGAAGTCAAAACAAAACCCACTCATAATGGGGGTGGGGGGGTGGAGGGAAAAGAAAGAAGAGTTTGATACAAAGCAGAAGGAGTTAAGGGAAGAATATAAAGAGACTAAAAAAAATAACTGTGCATTAGGAAGATTTTCTCTAGTATTTATGTCAAGGAAACAAGCAGGTGAGGAGTTGAAAGTAAGCTGGGATAAGAGATGAAGACAATCTGGCAAGACAGGAGAACTTCATCATCAAAAAAAATTAATCTATATGCACTCTTTCCGAGGTTATTCACACAAGAAGCATCTTAAAATTGCTTCATTTCTGAGGAAAATTATCTTTGCTGTCAACAAAGGCAGTTTTGCACTTCCCCTTAACAAATGTGGAAAAAATGTATTGACTGCCCAGTACACAACAGAACATGTCATTAAAAAGAAGCACCATTGTTTCGAAGGTGAAAGTTTCTTCCATTTAGTTAGTATACTTGAGATGGGGAAGGAGAGCACATTTCAGGAACTAAAGAAAACTGTAGGTTTCTTTGAAGTCTGCTTCTATTCCTCCAACATTAAGACTGTGTGCAAGTCAGTTGCAAATAAAAAGCTGCTCTGAAAATCCCCTGAACCCAAAGGTGACTTAAAGAAACCGACATTCAGCAAAAACAAAACTCAGTCGTCCCCTTTGATCACTCCAGCCAGCTGCCCTAGGCGAGTCTGGAGCTGTACAAAGCTGCCTGGAGACCTCAGCCAATACACCAGATGTCACCCAGAGACAGAAGAGAGAAGATAGATGGGGGAGGAGAGAAATTTTCAAGATGAATTTTTGAGGCTGACATTCTACAGAGGAACATCAGAGGGTATAAAACTCATCATCTTTGTCTATAGAAACAGAAAGTGAAGGAAGGAGAAAGGGACAAAGCATTCACAGAGACAGCTGAGAGCCTCAAGAGAAAGACAATTTCTGCAAATAGCCCCTTAATGTTTGGTTTATGTCTAGGTCAGGATAGTAACCATAAAATGTCACCTCATCACCATCTGCAGTCATCACAGAAGTTGTAAGGGAGTATTTGGACCCATTCACAATTGCCTTGCTCCCTTCCTGTGCAAGATTTACTGCTCTTTAACTCACATTTTATTTTGTCTTTCCTGCATTCATTTAATTTCAGTGTCACTGCATTTATTCTCTACCATCCACTCTCCTCAATAATTAATTCCTCATATCCACTGCCCTGTAGATACAGTGGTTTCAGTTGGGGAAAAAATTCAGGTAATTATGAAAACCACGACATTACTTATGAAAACTAAAAGAACAAATGCTTCTAATATGAATGCCTGGGAGACAGACTCAGAATTGAATTGTCATTTTCCCACTTTCTTCCTATATCTCCTTCTTCAGAAAAAGTTTTCATAGCATGTGTCATGATCCAAAAGCAAAAGCAAACTCAAATGTCATGGCTGAAAATGACATTTCAAAGAAGTAGCACCTGCAGCTGGAATAATTTCTACCATCTCTAATGTGTTTGATTCAAAGTTTAGGATACACTGTGGCTTTCTATGTTTTGTGGCTGAGATGATTTGAATCATATGGTGTCCTCCTTTCCTACCAAGACCAAACAGAAGGTCCAGAAATTGCTTTAGGTGGGTTAGAAAAGGACTAAAAGGGGCAAATCAGGGCAAGGAGCCTTTACAGTGAGAACAGTTTTCATGCAGGGAGTTCTATAATTCAGCAGTACAAAAATCTTCTGCCAATTTAGATGCTATCACATCATCAAACCAATCTTTGGAAGCCCTAAAATTGGAGGGAAGTAAGACTATCTGTTTATTTTCCTGGTCTTTACAACAGAATATACCCTTGATTCTTCCCGTATTCAGTCTTGAAACTGCCACAAACCTAGCCTCTTAAAGCTATTAGTTAGTTTTACAGTCAAAAAATTGAGAATTGTGAAAAACCTCTACTGCTTTAGAAATTCTTCAATCAAATAAAAAATATACTAAGTAGAATTCAGCTTTGGATAAGTCTCACTTAGATAGGTAGACATATATTAGATCTTCACCTGTTGTAAATGGTGTCTCTGTTATCTGATTAGCACAAATCTCATGTTCCTACCAGCTTGGATTGGCCAAGCCAAAGCTTCTGGTTTTTAATTTTAAGATATTTCTTAGAAGATTTATTTGTCCATCTGGATAAAGTCTTTACCAGTGAAGAAGTTTCAGAAAACTTTTGTTAAAGGTATAAACTTGTGTCCCACTTCATTGCATTTTGGATTACTTGATCTTGCTTGTCCTTGCATGGTATTTTAACTGGATAGCAGCCAGAAGCAGCCACAGCAATGCGATTTCAGGAGCAGACACTTGCTGGTATATTATGTCACCTCAGTCAGTGGGCTATTAGGCTGGCTGGTTGAGAAGGGCTGGTACTGCATACAAGTACATGTTACTTTCTAATTTCCCCGCATGGGACTCCAACAATGAGCAAGAACTCAGATTTCCCTCTCTGATCCCCAAAGGCACTGTGTGGATGATGCAGTTTTTAAAAGGACCCTGATGGTGCTAATTGCTAATCCTACTAGATTTTCTTATTGAACTTGCTACAAAGAATTTTATACTTATTCTTCATAATTAAAGAGAGAACAGGAGAAATAATCTTTTGTTTCTGGCCCCTGTCTGACTCTTTTCCATCCCCCAAATTGTCATTTTGGTTTAGTGGCTTTAGATGTGTGTTTCCATGCTAGCCTAAATCAGTGTTGCTTGGGTTACAATTTTTAAAAAGTGATGTGACCTATAAAACAGGTCCAATTTCTTATTACAAAGGATTACAATAGTCTGATGTGACTGGCAATTCATATTGCCAGCCTTATTGCTAAGTGGCTTGAGCAAAAATGAGTCTGCTGTTCCTGGAATTTCTGTTCCTGTTCAATGGAGTCTGCAAGAAGGGATTTAGAGAGGACAGATAATAAAAAGAGGGGCAGAAAATCTGAAAGGGAGAGTAAACTCCTCACTTCTGCAATATTATGAGTTTTCTTTAAAAAATTCAATTTTAACTGTGTTGATGGCTGCTTTGTCTCCTCCATGTCTCTGCCCCTAAGTTCCTTCTACTGGTCTCAGCTTTTTGCCTTTCTCTAACTTCTCACTCAGTGGTGCCTCCCTAGCCTCTTGAGTCTAAAGCACATGCAAGCTTCAGCAGAGCCTTTAATTTCTGATATGGAAAGCAGAGATTGCCGCAGACAATGTGTGCCCAATCAGGCCACCTTATTTGAGTACTGCTTTCAGGTCACAGACACAGTATTTCAACAGTCCTGTCGTATCTGAGTTCCCAAGTTACCAGCTCCTACCCACAGCAAAGGCATATAAGTCCTGAAAGTATTGATGACTGGGTAGAAAAAGAGAGAAAGTTAGAAATGTAGTCATAAGAGTTCTGTCCTGGAGCCATTGAATCTTGTTAAAATAGGCTTTCTGGGATTTGCTGTGTCAATTTGAATTGAGAAGTGCCCTCTTTCACTTCTTTATTATGCCATCCATCTTACAGGCAGTGATGTGTAGTCACATCTTGTAATAGATACTTCCAGCAGGATTTCACTGCTGTGAACATGGCTTTGCTTTTCCCCCAAAGAACCACAGTAGCTGTACCAGCCTGTCATTTGTAATATAATTTAACAGAATGACCTCCATGGAGGAAAATTCATTTTCATACAGAGGAAAGTTGACCTAGGCATGACCATAGAACAGGCAACATGTAACTGACAATTGTGGTGAGGGCACCCTGACTGGCCAAATTCACCCATCTTGGAATGAGCCACATTTGTGTTTGCTCTTTACTTTTAATTATCAAGAGGGGATGTGTGGACAGTAGAAGCCATTTGACTGTAGTTGCATGTAAGGAAGTTCACTGCAGTCTCTTGTCTTTGGAGGAATGGTGATGGAATACGCTTGGAGCTATAATCTTCATTAGAGGCAATCACATATAGAACAGAAGTGTCTAAATGCCATAGCTTCTGTGAAGCTCTTTTGTGTGAAATGGATGAAATGACAATGCACACAATAGCTTTCAGCTATTCTTTAATCTAAACTGTTCCTTACAGACTCTTCACATTTCTTAATTTTTCATTCTACCTAACTACCTTATATTGTTATTTCCTACCACTGTCAAAAACCAGGTGTTCTTAGCAAATTTAAGAGTGCCACAGCAGTATGTCTCCTTTTTCTCCCACTCTTTCTCAGCAATCACTCCCTTTGTGGTGGTTTTCCAGTGCCAGGCAGCAAATCAGCTGATCATTTTGGAGGAGTGAGGTATATGTGAAAGACTCTTCCAATGATACACTCCACCAAGCCAGCTCCATTTCATCACAATTGATGCATGAGCTCATAGAGGAAAACAAACACTCTGTTTAAACTTTTTTATTGAATGTGCAGTTTTCTTTCCAAAAAGTAATTTTAAACTAAGAGAAATGAAGAACTCCTCTGTATCTTACACTGACTCCTTTCAGCTGCCAGGACTATGTCCCGGACCATCTAAGAAATATTTTTTTTCTTGCTATAAGAAATGTGATACTAAATTAATCACTCACATTTATACACAATCTTCCATCTTGTTAGGAATCCAAAGTACACTGGAAAAAATATAGGGATATTTTGGGCTTGTGGGAGCCTGGCACTTCAGAATATTAACTTACACCTCTTCCTCTTGCTCTCAGAGAAAATTTCCCTGTAGCAGACAATGAGAAAGAGATCTGAAGAGAGTGAGTGGGCAAAACAAGACTGCATTCACTAATGCAATGCAGCCATTTAATATGGTAGGCAGCAAACAGCTGCTGTTTAATTTCTTGCAACTACTCTGAGTAGCTGATTAGAATGGGAAGTGATTAAGTCTCATGTATATGGCCAAATGAAGGTTTGTGTAAAAAGAACACAATTCCCCAATGTTTTGCCATGATATATGCATACAGAGATAACTAGGACATTGCTTAATTTACAAGGCTAATATTTAATAAGAAATTTATCTACTGGCAACTACTAGCATTTGTAATGGTTAGCATAGTATTAGGTGGCCCAGTTTCTTTTGAACTGTTCTACTTTTCTGTAAGAGGAATGGCATAAGAAAGGGTTTGAGCATTTTCTTGGAGAATTTTGTACAACTGGGATTTGCTGTTTGATGATTCAAGGCCATTTTTGATACAGAGCCAAGAGCACCAGTAACTAGACAACTATGTGAGTCTAAACTCTGAATTGAAATGATAGCTGCAAAAATTAAACTATCACCATCACTTATATAATTTCCCATTTAGCATCTTATCTTGGTTCTTTGCTAATGATGCAATTATCTGAATGCCCCTCCCAAACCCAAAAACCTAGTTTCTGACATATGTAAAAGTTTTTAAACTCCTTAGAGTCTTAAATTTACCAAGATTTCACATCCTATTTACCTGGCTCTTTGCAAGGTCTGCTTCTTTTATTGCTCATGTGTTCACACTCATACACTGTATAAATTGTTGAAAGTATAATGCCTTCTTTTGAAAGATATTGTTGACACTATGAAACCAATAAATTTAAGATGATTTTGTGCTATAGCTGGTAATTTAGATTTAGAATGATAATGAGCACTAAAAATAGGAAGAAAACACAAAATACACAGTTACAGCTAAATTACCCGAAAGTTTTAGTCACAGATCATTCATTTTCAATATTAATAAAATTCATGGTTGCAGTTAGAATTAAGAGAATTAAAATTTTCATACTTATCAACGGTGAGACTCAATGTCAGATCAGGGACATTAAAAGATTATTTTTACTTCTTCTGGTCTAGAGGAAGCTCCCAGCTCAGGAAATGGGGCTGGGAACTGTGTTTCAATGGATGGCTCATACAGCTATGCTGTGTGTTGCTTCCTAAATATTCAGAAACAAATGTTCTGCTGGTCTTCCTCTGAGATAGGATCCTGGTCTAACCCAGTATGAAAATCTCTGCTCTTCTGAAGGATTTGGCATTAGGAGGTGCAGAGAATGAAATAGCAGGAGTCATTAGGTTGTTTGACAATACCTTTATTATTACCATGGAGGATGCGAGAGCAAAACAAAAGAAACTGGTTTGTATAGAGGACACTCTAAGATACAGTTTACAACACTGTTGGTTAATAAAATACATCTTGAAATTACATATGGAAAACACTACTAAATAATTATATTTGTTATTCTACCAATATAGTGTTTTTCTCCAAAGTGCTTCCTCATTGAAATAACCTTATGGAATGCATCTGCCTTTCACAAAAAAAAAAAAAATATTTGTGAATATTTTTTCTGCTCTGGTGTGCTATTAAAGCCTCAAGGGGTGAGGCTTCTGCTTCTTCCCCTCACAGTAAAGAATGTTTCCCTTTTATGAAAATTCTGCAATTATTCAGCTTCAATTTTTCTTTTCTCAATCTAATATCTGCACTTAGACACCAAGACATTTATAACTAATTTTCTTTGCTGTTCTTTATACTATTGAAATACTTGCAGCTGGCTCCCTCCAGAAGGAACCTGAAAGCAGACTGGTGTATATGTCAAAGGGACAATACGGGCAACAGGGCTCTGGACTAAGGGAGCAGAAATGTATTGACAGCACAAACACATTTTCTGCTTAGCACTGGACTCATCACTGTACCATCAGAGATAAACATTAACTCTAAAGCTAAATAAAGGCCAACAGCCTGTTGCCTATACCCATCTTCTAGCTTCATTCATTCTGTTTATAAACTGTAGCCTCCTAGTTCACAAGCAGACTATGTATTAAATAAGCCTGATAGGGTTTCCATTTTTTTACCACTCAGAAAAACTTTTTATTAAAACAAAGAAGGAAACTACTCACTTCACTTTGGATTATATTTCCAAGTAAATGCAATAGTCATGCAGAAGCATCTTTAAAAGAAATTATTTAGCATCACTGTTGCCAGCTTGTAACTTAGCAGTTGTATGTTTGTGTTTCTCAGGATACAGAAGTTTACTACTAACCTGGTGTCTGATTGAATTTGTCATGAGACACTGAAGAAGAATCATTAATATTCAAGGCAGCAAAAAGGAAACAGTTTGTGGTGACAAAACAAAAACCTTTTTCTAATCAACTCAAAACCTGAACACCTCCAGAGTGCCCCAAGCAGTTCCTGGGAGAAATGAATGTCATCTGAAAAGCCAGGATATATGGCCACTTAGCTAGACTGAACTCTGAGACACTTCACCTGAGCAGTCTGAGAATATTTTGCTATCTTTTTTCACTACCTTGAGGCTTCTTTCAATAAACAATTGATTTCAGTTTTTAAGTCTGTCAGCACACAGTTCTTTTAGTTAGCAATGAAATGCACATAGTGATCTTTAAACTATTCTCATAAAGAGTTTGGAAGCTCACAGGCCTGTCTCCCTATTAAAGGAAAATAGCATCCAGAAGTTATGAATTATATTTTTACAGTGTCACATGGAATCTTTATTTTTACTAGAGAAAGTAATTATTACCAGTTGGAAATCACTTATCTCTGCAATTTACTGCTGGTAAGAAAGCAAACAAGCTGTTAATTTTTGTCTTGTAACTGTACGACATAAATATAGGGCATGTTTATATACTACATTTTTTTTCCTTGATGTAAGTATCTTTTTTCTTTTTTTAATCCATTGTTCCTCATTGCACAAAATAATTCCTCAGAAGGAAGGTTCCAATCTTTATGTGTATTTGGAGAGACAACGATTACAGTTAAATTAGGTTGATAGCAATGGCTGCAGGTAATACTTCTGAAGTGAGAAATTCAAAGAGGGCAATCCTGAAGCCAAGTATAGCTCTGCTAAAACCCTTTATGCTAAACAAGGTCATGCAGTATCTTACTTTATATTTCAACTTTATATTTCAACTACGATTAAACCTTGTGCTTTTCAGGTAAGGAATCCTCTGACTAAAATAACCATTCCAGGTATTAGAAGACTTTGATTTTCTTTCTTTTACTAATGCTCCATTAACCTCCAACATCTGTTCTCTTTGTGCAAAGTCAGGTCCACTAACATCTCCCTTCTCTTCTGTTCTAGCAGGAGCAGTCATTTTTAATAAAGTTGTTATCCTTTCTCTCTCCAATTCTCTCCTCTACAACACCATCCTGGTGTATGAGTGCATACTGTGCCACGGGGGATCAGTAGTGCTGCTAAGGCATTGCTTTTGCTTTGTTTCAGCACTTCTTGACACTGAATCAGTGCACTACAGGTCCATTGGAAGTTTTCAGTGTGAACTGATGCCTCCAGCACTGCATGTGAAAAGCTTTGGTACAGCCTAAGGCCATGGTCATGGATATTTGACTTAATTTGTCACTGAATGGTAGTAGAAGCCAGAGACTTAGAAGCTCTTAAAAGTACTTTGTCTCATAAGTTGCATATTTTTTTCCTGGTGATTCCTAGACTGCTGACAAAGTCATGTAAAAGTACTACCTCATCTGCTACCTAAGTAGTTTTCCCTTGAAGCTTAAGGCAACAGTTAACACTTCACAGCACCACAGTGCACTGCAAGAGAAATTGAAGGACATACTGCAGTCTGTGTGCTGGCAAATTCCAGATCTTTTGCATTCTGTGTGAGAAACTAGAGGCCTGGCTATGATATTTTGTATGCTATATTGTTGTTATTTCTAGATGGTATACTCTATTGATGGCTTTAATTGCCTGTACTACTGTAATGATGACTGTACTACTAACACAATGGATTACTTCAATTCATGAAACTTAATAGCATCCATGGAAAACATAAAAGTCGCATGTAACATGTAAACATGCAACATGTAAAAGTTGCATTTTCCTCAGTTCAGAAGAAGATCATTCCCCAGGGATAGAATTGCAAACCACTCAGAAGAACTTCATAATTTCTAGTAAAATTTAACTTCATGTTTTTGCTGTCCTGCCCTCATGAACTGTGATAAATCACAGTTCCTTAATGCCTATGAGAAGTTAGGGCTGTCTTTTGATGTCTCATCTAGTATCAACAAGGGGAATACAGACCTAAAAAGACTTTTCTGCAACTCTATTCTTTCAAGTATCCTTTCTCCTCACCATCTTATACATATTTAGTTATTTTTTGGGATGGTTGTCTATTAGCTATAAACTAGATTTTGGCAACTGTTGACCACAGGTATATCCAATTCCCTGTACTCTCTGGATGATTTAGAGAGAAGATGAGATACCAGTGTAGGATTTTCTGGAGAGGTAATAAAAGAGAAATTAATCTGCCAGATGAAAATTCTTTGTTGTCAGCATTTCTCTGAACTGAAGGATTAAATGTATGCTGCATTCTAAATGGAAAATATGTTTACACAGTTCTGTGATTAACGGCCACAGCAGTGCTCCGTGCTGTGTGCAGCTATGTGCAGCAGGTTATTTATAAAGGATTTCAATAACCCTAGGCAACCCAGAGTTCAAATCTGACATCCAAACTTTGGGGTCCTTTGAGATCCGTATATAAAACAAATCTATATTCTTGAAAGGTCTTCTCTTTTTGTAAGAGATCAAAAAATGCATGTGTGATCTTGTAGGGAAAGCACAGTACTCCAGTCAACTGGAATTTCTTTCTGTTTCCTTTACAAAATTTCTGGATTACCTAAGACAAATAATTTCTGTATTCCAGTTTGCTAATGGTTCAAATATGAAGATAACATCTCTGTTTAACAGATGCTTTCTGAGATACTCAATCGATACACAGGCTGTACACAGTTGTTATCCAGGGCAGCAGTGACTGCCCTTGGATTCAGCCATGCTCCAGGTGCACATGGAGAAGGCAGCTTTGGCCAGTCTGGCAGCACCCAGTTGTTGAGCAAGGCAGGCAGCTTGCTGGGCTACTGGAGACAGCAGTTCAGGGAGGGCTGTTGCCTGGAAACACCCAGGTGCCTGGAGTGCTGTGCGACATCAGCACGCTGATCCTGCTTAGGGCACACTGTGGAACGGCCTTAATTGCTACATGGATAATCCACCTAAAGCTAGCTTCTAACACAAAAACAAGGACCAGTTCCAAATACAACTTGTCGTTTTAATATTACCTAGCATCAAATAGGCAGATTCCCAAACCAAAGGTACATTCACTGCAAGACTTCATTAAGCAAAAGACAGGAAAGTGAACCACACCCATATATGTGAAGATTGGCAATGAGTCAGTAAGTGTTTAGCAGCTGATGAACCAGTTCAGGTGTAACCTCTGGCATGGATGAAAGATGATTTGGATTTTTGATGTGTCTTCAGTATTTGATGAAGTACTCCCACAAAAATTCAACTGTGTTTGAACTTGTTCCTTCTAAAGCCCTGGAAGTATTTCTCTGTGAAGAAGTTTCTGTGATATAAAACAGTCTTAATGGGGGGTGCTCTTTTGCCATATGGGGCACTGACACTATTCTGAGAGATACTGCTGAGGTCCTTAACAGATCTGCACTGCACCTAGCAAGAGGCCAGCAGCAACGTAAATCTAGATCATGCCTTCCACAATAAGTGTTGTTGTGGTTTTGTTGATTGCTGCAATCTTCATGCATCCTGCACTGAAGGATTTATTAAAGATTCTCCAGGGTGGGAAAAGTTCAGACAGAAAAGTACTGTTTGGTATGGCTTCTCAGGAGGAGCTGTGAAAATAATTGATTTTTTAATTCAGTAGCTAAACTTTAAAAACTCCACTTTTGATCTGAACCAAATGTGGCATGTTTTCTTGTACTTATTTTCATTTAGACAGCTCCTGCCCTCTCTGCTGTTAGGAATCCCAGTCTATTTAGAATAAAAATATTTTATCTTTACTGTTGGCAAAACAATCAAAATCCAAACACTTCCAATGTCATTACTATATCCTCCATTAGCATTACTCAGTAATCAGATCAAATGACACGGGGGAACTCATTTTGACATTGTAAATAGTCTAGGGATACTGAGTCCAGAAAGTTTACTATTTCCAAAAAAAAGAGAAAAAAAAAAGAAGATAAAACAAATCCCCAAATCACTTAGCTCTTTTTACAGCAGAATCTGTGAAATGCCTCTGCTGTACAGAGGAGGAAAAGAAAGAAGCTGTAAATAAGTCTCAGGGATGAGCCTATGCATCTGTCCTGTGTGCCCTTATCAAAATGCTGATTGTATGCTCCATATCTGCATCCTTTTCCTTCACAAGAATGCAAGTTCTGAAGACACAGAATAGATCTGAATCATCAGGGAATATGTGTGATGGGAAAACAGGAAATAAACCAACTTTTTAAAGTTTTAACTATCACAGTAGCATTTTTAAGTCAAAATAGTCAGAAGAAAATTTCACATTGTTTTTAATAAAGTTTCTCCCAGCAACCTGCTTGTTTTCAAGGAACTAAGCAAAGCAATAGCGGTGATGAAAATTGGCTCCAGCAGTCTGATATATCATAGCTCTTTGTGTTTGTTCAGGATGAAGAAATGGAAGAGGCACTAACAGGAATGTCTTGCTCTCCCTTCCCAATTCCTGGAAATGGTTCTGCTCTTCCACCTGTGACAGTAGGTATTTTCTGCTTGTTTCTTATGGAGAGGACCTCACATGAGTCACTTTGGAGCGATGCTAGGGGAATGGAGTTGATAAAGTGTCTTTGTAGCTGTTGAGGGATTGGAGTGTGCAATGCAGATCAGAGGCAATGGTGAGCTACAATCTAGCAAAATGACTGAGCACCAGAGGTCTAATTCTGCCTTTGCGCATCTTTTAGCCTTTTCTCCAATTTTGCCTGTGGTGTAAATTGTTAATTTGGAAAGCTGGGATCATAAGCCTGGCAAATTCATGTGCTAGATTCTTCAGATTCTTTTTTCCTTGAGAAAGAGGAGATTTCCAGAAAATGAAAATTAGGATTTTTCCAAGAAGTGAAATTTGTTGATCAGCAACCTTTACTTAAAAATGTACTTCTATTGTTAATTTACCACAAAACTCATTGATTACTCTGGTATTAAAAAAAAAAAAAAAAAAAAAAAAAACCAACAAAAATTATTTCCAGTAATGAAGATTTTCCTTATGCCCTGAAAAGAGCTATTATAACCAAGTAAGACACAAATGATAGATGAAGCAGCAGAATTCAGAACTAAAGGCGGTTTCATCATTTTACATAAGAGATTTCTGTTCTTTTTTTCTAAGTTTCTTAGATGGGAAGTGAGTGGTTGAACTTCAGGAAGTTATAAATACCTTTGAGGAGGAACTACTCATTCAAGTAAATAGTTAATATTCTTCAGAATAAACAGCTAAATTGGTTACTGAATGTTCATTTATTAGGAGAACAACATAGGAAACATTCATTGCCCAAATCAGAAACAATCTCTGGCACACAGCATGAAAAAGTACTGTCCTGCAAACATAGTGATCCAACATGATGTAACACATAAAGTAGATAATGAATGAGTCTGCAATTCAGCTATACATGGATCCAAAGGCAAATCACTTCAGTCACTTCACCTTCTTTTGTCACTGTGTGACAAATTACTTTTGCTTGTAAGAGGATTACCATTTGTAGACACTACTACTAGTAACCATTAAAAAAAAAACCACACTAAAACTTTTCTGGAACATTCTCCAAGTCAAGCAACACAGGGAAACAACATGTACAAGAGGTTTTTAAGGAAACTTCAAAACCCGAGGGATTAAAAATACATATAAAGATTAAAAGATGACAGAAGGGAGATATCTGTTCCCATTTTTATTGGTCATCTGATTTCAGGGCTTCACTGCCTTTACAGGGTATCTGAACTTTGTCACATAACTTTCTAGGAGCATGCTAATAGTATCATTCTTCTGCTGCTTGCAAAATATGGATTTTTTTGTGGTTTTTTTTAAAAAAAAACAATTACACACACACACACACACACACACATATATATGTACATATATATATATATATATATATATATATATATATATATATAATAGTAGCAGAAATTCCTCCTGGAAAGGCCCAAGTTGAATTTTGATTCAGTATAGTTGATACAATACTTCATGTTTCACTTTCATTCTGATTTAAAACTACCGAACTTAAGAGTTAGACACTGTTGGACACAAGGATCCTTGTGGGTCTGTTCCAACTCATAATATTCTGTTATTCTGTGGATTGGCCAAAACATAAGTTCATAAAAGGTTGCTTTAAAATATTTTTTTAAATATATAGAAATAATATAGATTTTTCCTAACACTTTTCCAATTGAAAGATCTCTTTATGGTTAATTAGTGTTTAGATAAATACTGTATTCATTTCCTTTCCCTAATCTTCAACTGGCAAAAGAGTATCTAATTAGAGTAAGGTCAGATTAAACTTTCAGAGGATGCTGCTCTCATCTGTAAACAGTCTAACCACCAGGTCTTTCCACAGTCCTGTTGGATGTGGGCACAAACATGCCTGTGATGCAAAGAGCAGGAGGGAGATACAGGCACTTCAGCTGCACAAAGCATGTGGAGAATTCTCAGAGTGTTCTGCACTGCTTTTAGAGAGAGAGGAGACACAGTGAAAAGAAAAAATGTTTAATTATTTCACATTTAATTAAAAATAATCTTATTTAATTTTGATTGACTATTCAGGCAAGTTTCTGTTTCCCAACCACTCTCACCCATTCACAGAAAATCAGTTCCTGACCCTGGCCCACACAAGGCTCCTCTGAAGCCAGTGTCAGTCTCTCTGTTGACTGTGGTGAGTTTTCTCATCTATACCTGTAAAAAGTTGGTTTGTTTGAATCTTTGAAGGTTGCCATTCTTTTCAAGACAAAATATGGATGTCGTCATGAGGACAACCTCTCTCATTTTTAAAATGAGAGACTGATAATATATGCTTATAGAGATGACTGCCGGTAAGGCATCTAAAATAGGAATAAAATCAGGGAAGATTTTGTTGGCATTCCTTTTATTTATTCTTGAGGGACAGAAAGAAATCCCTCAGCCTTTGAAAAGATCAGGGTAGAGTGATGGATCAGGATTGAGGTAATACTTCCTGAATATGAAAAACAATGTCTGAACTGTTCTCTGGTGGATCAATTGTAAATGCTTAAAAATTAAGCACTTTTTTGAAGAATGATCTTAAAAGTTTATCTTCATCTCTCTTGCTTCTCATAATCTGCTATTTTTCATGCTTAGACTGAATCCCAAGGGCTTACTATACATATTCAGCTCACAGGAAATCTTATTATCTTTCAGTGCTAGGCATCCCATCCCATTGTTGTGGCAGCAACACAGGCTACCTCTGTAAGATTCTGTATAGTATGTGATTTCCTACTGCTGTATAAGCATGAATCATTCAAACAGAAGAATACAGCAGTTCCTCCTGTGGCTCATTTATTTATACAAGTCAAAGTTTTGTATACCAGCAATACAGTGTATTATGTGCCTGGGAAAAAATCTTGGCAGAAGTGAATTACAAAAACCATCCAAACCAGGGAAGTTTCTGTTCAGCACTTTGAAATGTGAACTCTCTGTGATCTACTCAATTTGTTCCAAGACTGAAATGCTTTCAAATGAAAAAAACCCTGCAAATGGAGCTCCAATCACTGTAAGTGGCACCAGAGAATCATTAAGAATGACAAGTGGTGTATTTTTACAGTATATTTAGAGAATTCTTGAACATACACAATACTTCTCAGCCTCCTTTATCTCCTATATAACTGTCAAGTCTTGCTGATGAGATTGCATGCTTTGCTATTCCTCCCTAGTGTGGTACTTTGAATGAAACAGCTTTAAACTTTTTCATCTACTCTAAATGTTGCCTGGGTCATGAATGGAGCAGCAGCAGAGC
Source organism: Anomalospiza imberbis (assembly GCF_031753505.1). NCBI lineage: Eukaryota > Metazoa > Chordata > Aves > Passeriformes > Viduidae > Anomalospiza > Anomalospiza imberbis. Next base: position 41,722,428 of record NC_089686.1, on the reverse strand, counting down.
TGTGACTACTGAGCAAACACTAAAAGGCACTTACCTGTACACTGGAGTTTCTCATCTGCCCATACTGGTCACATATGTCAGCACAGTATTATCACAATTAAGCTATAGTGAGGTTCCTTGGGATCTTTGTGGAATAACAAACAGTGAGTGAGCTCCTGTGAACCCTGGGATTGTGCACTGAACTACAGTACTGGCAATAGGCCTAACAGACTATTTGGTAAGGTAGCACACTATCACAGGATGTCCGACAAGAAGACTGAGAGAGTTGCAGTGAAATGCACATCAGCCACCAAACAGACATTGATAAGATGAAATTATCTGTAGGACTGCTAGACAGTAACACTTGGAAAGGTGTTCACAGTACAACATGGTAGTTTACCATTGTAAATTCATGCAAAAAGCAAATATGTGAGCTAGCTATATGCGCTTATAAAAAAAAAAAAAAAAAGAAAAAGGCAGAATCCGTTAACATAACATCTCTCATAATTTGCTGATCTGTGCAACATTCTGTAGATGGCAGTGTGGGTAAACCATCGCTGAATTTGTAATATTGCAGTGCTTGGCTTTTGTTCATATATTGCTGTGTTAAACATCAATATCTAAGGTAGCGCAGACGGACTTTGTCAGTAAGAATACACAGGACATTTTTGGAAACAGGAATCAACTCAGTGTTCATATGGGAAAGACCTCCTGGGACACATCTGCTTTTTATACTCCAGCTAGTTTAGATCCCAGTTTTCACTTCCCTTTTTACGACTCATGGGAAACCTAATTTTGAGTTGTCTGGAATACAACTAAAATTAATACTTGTACTTCTATAATGGCTTACAGTGCTGAATCAAGCTGTAACAGTAGAATGGTTTCTGATTGCTGCTGCTCCCTTTCCATTGCTTGGGATCAAATTCAAGGCACAGTTTCTGAACTAAAAGTCTCTTTACATTTCTGATCTTGGGAATATTCAGTCCCAGTTCATGGCCAGAGATCAAGTCCTCTCTTAGCAGGTGATCTGGGATTTCCAGACACATCCATGGGTTTCATAGCCACACTGTTGGTGGGTCAGCCTAGATCTGGCCAGTTCCAGCACAAAAAACACAAGTGTTTTTTTGTTGAGTTTCTTTTCAGAAGAATTCAGAATTCTGAGATCCTAAAGTATTGCCTTACACCACTTACTGGGATTAAAACCGTCATGGCAAAATGAAGAAACCTGATGCACGCCACATATACAGACAGACATCGGGAGTCTGAAGTGAATGTTTTAAAGCCCTTCATGTAATGTACCTGTATGCTTCAATAAACACAAGCATTTTGAAAAGTCTAGAGACACTTAAACTCATCATCTAAATATATATCTGAGACAGAGAACAAGGGCTCATTCTTAATTTCTTTCATCTGCCAAGTAAGAATCCTCATATATTTGAGCAGCATTTTGGGCCTTAATCTTTAAAGATTATGAAAATCTCAGATATATTTGGAGTCCAGAGAAGGAGCCTAGGACCAGGCAGTGGCCTAGCTGTGAGGCAGTGGGAATGGGATCCTCAGTGGGCTTTAGCACTAGACCCTCATCCCAGGTGAGCTCCCATGGGGTGGGGGTCAGCTCTGTCCCAGGCCTCACCACAGTGGTGCTGTGGAGTGTCACCTGAAGACCTCCAGCAGGAGGGGACTAGCTTTGGGCTGTGGTGGCCTGGGCCCTGCTGTCAGACCCCCGGGAGAATGTGGATGTGCTCAGGGCCCTGCCCCTCAGGTGCACTTCCAGAAAACGTCAATCCTATATAAGGTGGTCCTTATTTTAAATTAATGCTGACCTGGTGTTGATTTATTAATGAGAGCAATTATTCTCATCCACCAAGCCATCATTGATGGAACTCAAACAGTGTAAAACATCTTCTTTTGCAATATAAACACAGACCGCGAAATCTTTTTAAAGGAGAACCCATTCATAACATGCAGCATGTGTGCCTGAAATGAATTGATCTATAATATTTAACAATGATGATTGATTTGAACACAGAGGCAGGAGACAATTCATCAGTTTTTGTATCACCTTATGTAGCATCTCCATCCTATACATGTCAAATTGTCAGAAGAATAAAAATGAGAACTTTTGGCACTTGAAAGGTAGAAATTGAACTTTTCGTTGCCAGGATGCTGTTTTATTTACAGATTCTTTATTTAAAATGGGCAAGTTCATATATTTATAATGAAAAGTGAGCTGAGGATATTGAACTTCAGCAAATGGAATAGCTATTAGGCATATCCTACCTTCAAAAGCAGGATTCAGGTTCCCCGGAAAGAGTCTTAACCTGAGACATAAGGCTTATGCTCTTATCTCATCTTGTGAAAAATATTAAGGTGACAGCACAATCTAGACTTGAACTTTCCATTTTGATGTAAAGTTAGCATATTCATCAACCCAATGTACCTTGTGCATTTATCCCTCACTGACATTCATTTCATTCTAAGGAAATTATACATTTCGCTAAATCCAAACCAGATCCATAGACACTTCACATAGCATTTGCTTTTACTACACAAAATCTGCATCCAAACTTGACCTCGGTTGTAATAGATTCTTGGCAGGTCAAACTTACTGTTCCATAGGGAATGACATGGCTTTCCCTTGTAGTAGTACTTTAATTGAATTTAGCTGCTATGTTTCTACTGTTTATTGAATTAAAACTCATGAATATCACAGACATTTTTTTATTGTTGGTGGTATATAATTTTTGTGGTAAATATTCATCTAATTAAAAAAAAACAACTCCAGAAAAAAATGAAGTGCAGAAGAGAAAAAGCTTAAAATTTTGTCTCAAGTTATTTATTAATATTTAATATCTAGTAGCAAAGGTTCTCAAGTATGTTTAAGTATAACGCAGAACACAAGCCTACTCAGTGGGATATTTTAGAATAAAGTGTGGACTTATATATGTAGCAACCCTTTCCTGCTAGTCATTCATTGTAGGAAATGTTTATCAGAACATCCATTCCTTATGTGATTTACCCATGATCCACCTATCTTCTCCTCTTCCTTCAGCAAACTTCCTAGCTCTATCCTAAAAAAATTTTGTAATTATTTTCTTAAAAAAATCTCTGGTTTATCTTGGTGTTTATTTGGTTACTAGGTATCTAGTCATCCCTTCATAGCTGCCTGAACACAGGGAGTTTTGCATAGGGGAAGTACCAGAGTGATGACTTATTGGAGAGAGGGTCTGATGCCCAGCTTTGATTGGCTATGTCATACCAAGATGTCCCCTCCTTGTCACACTACAACATGAAATAACTCGTGCATTCACTCAAGATGCAAAAGAAGGAAAAAGAAGGGAACTTTATTTCTGACCTCGCAATATATAGAATTCCAAAAGTGGCAGTGGATTGGAGGATGAAATTACCACCTCTCCAACCATACTAGTCAAACCAACAGTCCATCAATTCTCTCCTCCCACAAACAAGAATGCAAACAATCGTTATTTACATGAACATTTGTGAGAAACTCCAGTAGAAATATGTAAACATCAGAAGGCATAGGAAACTTTTAAAAGAACTTTAAAACTTTTAAAAGAACAAGGCGACACCTCCTCTCACTTCAGCTCATGTCAGATTTGTACTCTCCCTGCTTTAATTCCAGGTAGGGTTGCCTCAAACACCTAATGACAGTCCAAATTCAAAGTGGGCTTTCTCTTCAGCATATACCTGCTCAGAGGGCAAGTGTGATCACATGAATCCCTAACACCAGGAGAAGGCTTAAGTCAAATATGTTTGTGATGCCTCTGTTCATTTAAAAATAAGTAGAAATTAGAAATACAATTAATTTTGTTATGCTCAGAACTTACCTTAGCAGGAAAATATTGTAGATATTTTAGTAAATTCTCGTTGTCATTCCTTCTGACCATCAAGATCTGTATCTCCATACCTAGCACACCGTTTGTTCTTGCTTGGCTGTATCTGACACTCAGCTCACAGACCCTGGAGCTGGCTCCTGGTAAGCATTTTATTTTTTTTAATACGCTTTTTTATATTCAGATAAGATTTTAGTCTTGGTGTCTTTAATTTTCTAATAGCCATCTGCTCATATTATTTGTTGTTAAAATTGCTGGGTCAATTATAAATACAACAAACAGGTATTTTTTTCTTTTAAAGACATGTGCATAAAAAAATCTGTACATTGACAGTGGAATGAGATTTACACTATTCTCCGCCTCATTTCCTGTACAGAAAGGAATTTTAATGACATCTGCTAAGGCTCTATGCCAGAGTTAATATACAAGTAGAAAATAGAAGCAGGCCCTAAAATTTCCAGTTAACATCATGCAAAGTGAACAGAAGACTTACCTCTTTATTTTAAAGCTGAAAGTTAATGTCTGACTGACTTTAAGAAGGAGTGGGGATGTAGTCTCATCATCCTTTATTTGGTATAAATGTATTTAATAATAAATAAATGTATTTAATGTATTAATGTATACATATTAATGTATAATGTATAAATGTATTTAATGGTGTTTTTTTAGCACAATTACTGAAAGAGTGGTTGTAATTAAAATAATTATACACACACAGAATGTGTATAGTCTAAAAACAGGTTTTGTTTTTCTTTACAGTAGAGATTTTATTGGCTTTTGAAACATGGTGATGATATGATATATAAAACTGTTAATAATGAGTGCTTGAGATCACTTTAAAAAAGTCATAAGTGAGGGCATGAGTAAAAACCAGATGTAATATAAAGGAACAGCATGATGAATTTCATTGGCAAAGTTCACTCTACTGCTTACTATGTGGTTAAGGCACACCAAGGGAAAAAATGCTACCAAAAAAATCCAGTCAATCAATCCAACGTGAAATATGCCGAGAACTATGTTTGTGTGTGTGTGCTGAAATTAACCAAGAACTCTGTGTGTGTGTGTGTGTGTGTGTGTGTGTGTGTGCGCGTGTGTGTGTGTGTGTGTGTGTGACAAAAGGACAGGAATGGCAAGAATGAAAAAGGAATATGGCCTAAAGGTTTGACAGCACTCAACAGTCGTTAAACTTATATCTTAAGCTTAACAATTTAGCAAAGGATCAAGACTTACCAGCATTCACTTAGCTTATAACTTAGCTTATAACTTATATTAAATTTGTTTTCAGGCCTAACTCACTTAGTTATCCGAAGAACTCAAACCTCTAAGAGAGCAGCATTTCTCCCATATCTGCCATAGCACCTGCATCCTTGTATGCACACAGACACAGGGTCAGTGCAAGGTGCCTGTGACAAACTCCCCTGGAAGGCAGTGAAATGCTCACCTTGGATGCCCTTGTGTCTCCTGAAGGGGCAAAGGGCTGGGCCTCGAGGAGTGGGGGTTTCAGCCCAGGATCCATCGTCGTTCAGCAGCCTCTGAGTACAGCAAACAAGAGCTCGCCGGCTCAGGGGGAGGTGGCTCGTCACCCTCGCTGCGGCCCAGGAGAGCTCCAAGGATCTCCTTTTGGATCGCTCTCCACAGGCCGCAAGCGAGGACCTCGGTCACAACAACGTTTCTCCCGGGCCGTGGTTTGGGAAACTTTCTTTGAAAGTGCGAGAGCAAAGACGTTATGCCATTCAGGCAAGACAAGCAGTTTCCAAGGCTGTTCATAATAAAAAAGCAGGAGCTGGTGAGGCAGCAGCAGTTTCTGGGAGCAGACGAGGCTCCTGAGGCACTCGGGCGACGCTGAGCCCAGGTGCTGCTCGTCAAGGCTGAGGCCTAACGAGCGCTTCTGAGATCCTGGCGCGGCCTGGAAAGGGGGTGTGATGTACAACCTTAAAAACTAAACCTTCAGTAGCAAGTTGCAACTATGTCTGACTGAATCTTATTTCTAGCTATTTGCACTAAATTTTGTGTTAATTTAGCTGCTTTTTACTGTTTACTTTAGAAGAAAGCAAGTTTAGATTGTTTGTGGTGGGGTGGGTGTATGATTGAAAGAACCTGGAAAATTATATATTAATTTTTTATGACTGTAGTAAAACATTTGACTTCTACTCATATTTCTCCTTGATTTCAGGAAAAATAGTTTAGAGATGCATGTTATATCACTGCATGCTCTAAGTTTTAAAATTGATACATGAAAACTGTCCCCAGCAAGGTTCAAATCCATTCTAAACTGACTTCTATTAACAAATCGTTCCTCTTCTTTGTTCTCTGTAAATAGCTTTTTCATAATGGCAGAGACTATAAGATTGATTTTGATAAACCATTAGATCTAGAGCATACATAGAGGTAGCCCTGTGATAAAATCCATGGATTTATTCAGCAGGGCTTCAGACTTCTAATAGGGATGCAGGTTCTCTATAAACTTGTAAACAATTGAAAAATCAGTGCATCAGACTTGCATACCAAGTGGAAATTGGTTCTAAAACACTTAGTTCTCACTTGTCTTATAGTCATGCTCTTAAATCCATCTAAGTACTATTAGTGATCACAAAAGTCAAGGCTTAAGACCAGGCTGACCAAACTTTCACACATCAAAGAGGCGACAGATAATTAAGATTCAAAGATGCCAACAAATGACTGAATAACTTGCCCTTCTGTGATAAAGCTGGGATAAACTCCACAGTACTTCTCACATAGTAAACAATTTTTTTCTTTCAAGATTATATCATTATAATGTATGGCTATACAGAACAATTTAATTTTTCACTCACAGCAAGTTGTATTTGGTAAGTATTGTACAAGACATGTTCCATACACTCATTTCCACTTGTTCAATCTTCTGCTATCTTTTAGTCCAGAATGATAACAAGTTGTTTACATCAACTAGAAGAATTATACCTGTGCATATACAATATACATATTACCCATGGAGGGCTGGCCCTTCCTGAGTTAGTATTGCAATTTATATCATGTTCTGGTTTTGTTTCACAAATAACATCTTCCATCAAACTGACAAGTCCTTTTCTTTAACTTTCGTCCATAATAAATACCCCACCTCTTAAATCTGTTTTCATTAGCAAAGACATGGGTGAGAAAGAAAGGGCTGCTATGTGGGCAGAAGATACTTTCATTTTCTTTAGCTATTATTGAATGTTTTTATTTGTGTTTTTACATCACTTCAGCATAGTGCACCTTATTATGACTGACAGGTCTGCAATGGGATATTTTGCTGTTGCCATCAGGTTTCAGAAAAAAAGAGACAAGTTTTTCTTGTTTTGACCTGTAAGCATTTGTCAACATTGGACATAAATTATTGTGTATCTTTCAGCTACCAGTTTCTTGCCAGACATAAGTAACAATTGCCTACCTTGTAACTGATCCAGTCTGGATTGCTCAGTTTTCTGAAATTATTTTATCTGTTCAGATCTTTAGTGAAATTCCTGCTCATCTGCCTGGAAATTTCCACTCACACAAGTACGGTGTAAGGCTTGTTTTAACTAACTCCACGCTTTATTTTCTTTGAAATTACATGGAAATGTTCTGCCTTCTAGAATTTTATGTCTTCAAGCAGAAAACAGTGTATTAAGTATTAGAAAAAGGTATTTTAAAAATTTATATTGAATTAACATAGCTGGCAAAATAGTGAAAAAACAACAAGGCCTTTTGCTGTAAACAGTGTAATTAAAAGTTAATTACCTGACAAAGAGTAAGTGATATCAAAGAATACTAATACATTAAATGAGAAAGTACCATATCCAATTATTAGGAAGCTGTTACTGTCTTAGACAACAATCATAATCAAATAAACATACAAGTGATCAATCAAAAAATAAAAAAAAAAAAAAAAAAAGAAAAAGCCCCATTCAGAGGTTAATTTCTAACACTAGCTCAAAAGACTATTTTGCAGACTGGAGAGAAAAAGCCAGTTGACATACACTGCACTGAAAGGTGTCATGGTAAATACAGAAGCAGTAGGCTGTATTGCATACAGAACATTTCAAGTGAGTAAATGTGAAATCAGCTGGGAAAGAGCTGAGTATACAATGAATTGCCAAAAAGATAAAAATATCAGAATTCTTGCATTTTTGTCAAAAGTGACAAGAAAAAACAAACAAGCAGACAAACAAACAAACAACAAAAGTCCACAGCTACTGGAGAAAGATAAAGCAGAGAACAGGCACATTTAATGCTACTTTATTTACTTCTATGTGAGCTAAAACCCTTCAACTTGGTTTTGGATTAGATTTTGCTAGCAAAAGAAATAGGATGCCTTAGCATCCACTATTTGGTCAATGCTTTATAAATCAGGGCTACTCTAAAGCTCTGAAAAAAAGCAAATCTCTATCTGTCATCAAGACCTTATATCAGGCTGAGAAACTGCCCCGACCCTCTTAGAGAGCCACTGCTAACAGCAGTGGGATTACAACTGCGACCCGCTCCCCCTTTCTCTCCCTAGAGAGATATATTTACTGTTGTGTATCAATTTGCATGCTCATTTTCAAGCACTAATCACTTCTGAAACAAAGCTAAGATTTTGCATACAGTTGATATTTGTACTTTTGTTCGAGGGGAATAAAAACATTTTTAAAGAAACCTTGGCCCACCTCAAAGTTTATAAGGCGATTGCTTGGATGGGTAAATTTACCCAAGAATGGAAGGGTTTGAAAAATAAATTAATTTTTTAGGGATATGATATAACGTAAATGCTTTGTAATGTAAATGTTTTGTAAGGTAAATGGTTTGTATATGGTTGTGGTTATAAAAATATGCTCATATAAATGCTTCTTCCTTACTTTTGACAATGGTTGGTTACATAATCCCCACAAAGGCTTTTTTTAAGCAAGGTTTTTTATATGCACAGGAAAGACTTCAATGGGGCTGACATGCACAGTGGAAGACTCCTGCAGCTTAAAGGGAATAGTACACGTATAACCATAAGATTTAAAAGCTTTCTGTTATAGCCCTTTGATTAGAAAATATTTTAAATTAAACTGGAATATAAAGGTTGCTTTTTTCTACCAAAAAAAAAACCAAACCAAGTAACAAAACAAAAACCCTACCAATACATGTGTCTTTTCCATACCATCTCATTGCCAGTTCATTCTAGTAAAAAATTATTTATGGATAAACTCTCTGAACTGGTAGGTTCAGCTGACAGTAATAAAAAAAAAGATGAATACAGATGAATACATCAAAGATGAATACAGATGCTAGAAACTAATTTAATAAATTAAAAGAGAAGATAAAACCTTACTTCATGGTACATGTTTGGTATTTTGAAAATCACAGTTAAACAAGCAGAATGTGAGATTGTCTTGGGGGAGTAACAACTAACATTGTGCTAACACTGTTAAATGAGGAGTGTTTGTCTCCTTCATCTTTCCAACAACTCAAAAGCTTTTATAGCTCATGTAATATTCAATTAAACATCAAAACACATTTCAAGCTGTATTTAGAAATCACTTACTTCAAATACTTTGATAATGTATTAGGTCATATGATGGTCCAAAGGATCCGAAATTATTTGTTAGGAGCAAAGAATTTTAATTTTTTTTTTTTTAATTTCAGAAAATTTAAAAATTATTTAACTTTCTTGCATGTTCAAGTATGAATTCTTCTATGGAATGGAATTTCACCTCCTCATAGCTTTTATCCCCTGACTGATGAACCTAAGGTATGCTTTTTTAGCATGTGTTGTTCCGTCTGACTGCTTAGATTTTAACTAAGTTCAGAACTGTTTTTCTAATACCAGCTGTCTACCTATCACTGTTGAATAAATAAACACTAGAAAGACATATATAATCTGAAGGTAGCTGGCTGATTACCATTTTAAGCTCCTTGTTTAGTAAGGCAAACCCATTTCTACCTGGATGTGCTGATTGGCATTAATCTGCCTTCTGAAACATTTAACAAGCTAAATTATTATTTCTGATAAATGTTGCAGTTATGACCAAATCTTACAAGTATCTTACAGCTCAAGACAATACTCCATGAATTACAACTTAGACTTTAATCTAGAACTGCAAAACCAAACATATAAAATCATCTGTCAATACAGATTATTTTTCTTCATATTGCATAGAATCTTCCTTTTCCAGGGAATCATGTCAAACTAGGAATGTGAAAAACTATTTTGTACTGTTTCATTGTGGATTTGATCCTTCACTGAGTTAGTTCCTGTTATTCCTTAATTAAAATGGGGAAAAAAAAAGTCTTTATATAGGTTTCTGTAAAAGTGACATGAAGAGTTTGACAAAACTCAAGATAAATTTGTAAGCTATTTTAGAGTTGCTATAGCTCTCCTGAGGGAGTTGCCAGGAGCTGGCAGCTCATGTAACAGTGGCTGATGAGACCTGGGCAGGACCAGGAGTGATAGCAGCCATGTCTCCTCGCAGAGCTAAAAGAAGCCCGTAGGCAGCATTAGTTACGGGTATTAAATCCAGCTGGCAGACAGTCACAGCAGTGTTCCCTGGGGCTCAGTGCTGGGGACAGTCCTGTTTAATATCTTCATCAATTACCTGGACAAGAGGACTGTGTGCACCCTCAGTCATTTCCCAGATGACACCACGTGGGGCAGGAGTGTTGATCTGCTGGAGGGCAGGAATGCTCTGCAGAGGGATCTGGGCAGGCTGGATTGATGGGCTGAGGCCAATTGTGTCAGCTTCAACAAGGTGAAGTGCCAGGTCCTGCACTTGGGTCACAACAACCCCATGCAGAGCTCCAGGCTGAGGAAGAATGGCTGGAAAACTGCCCAGTGGAAAAGGACCTGGGCGTACTGGTCCACAGTCAGCTGAACATGAGCCAGCATGTGGCCAGGTGGCCAAGAAGGCCAGTGGCATCCTGGCCTGTATCAGCAATAGTGTGGCCAGCAGGACTAGGGTAGTGATTGTCCCCCTGTACTCAGCACTGGTGAGGCAACACCTCAAGTCTTGGGGCCAGTTTCGGACCCCTCATGACAAGAAGGACATTGAGGTGTTGGAACATGTCCAGAGAAGGGCAGTGGAGCTGGGGAAGGGTCTGGAGCACAAGACTTAGGAGAAGCAGCTGAAGCTGGGGGTGTTTAAATTGGGAAAAAGGAGGCTGAGGGGAGATCGCCCTGCCTCCTCAGATGCATCAGCTCGAGCTGTTTCTGTGTTATTGCACTGCGAATGAAATGCTCTAAGGAATACCTTAAGGAATATCTGAGACTCTATTATGGGAGCCCAAAAGTTGAGCTGGTAAGGAAATGTTTTCTGACTGTGTGAGTGTGGGGTGTGCAGGGAGGGAATCAAGCAGGGCTCCTGTCAGCTCACTGGAGCTACCTGTGCGAAGGGGCTTCAGTCCCAGCAGTGAATGTGTCTGGTGGTGGGACTGTGACTGCCAGACTGCCTGAATGGTCAGACAGGGAAAATTCCTCCACAGATTCTTTGATGTAGGCCCAATACCTCTGCTTAATTTTATTCTTGGGGTGATTCTCATGACATGCCCAAGGTGAGCGTATATAACTCATGCAACCTAGTACAGTTTTGATCTTATGAAACTGCCTGCTGTGTTGCAAAGCTGAGTGATATTTTAAATTCAGGAATGCTGCACACTCCTACAGGACTAACACTGGAGTGTTGTGCTTTCTCACAGAGATTTTACTTTCACCATCATCAATCTTGTAGTGCTTAAACTGAAATAATTATGATCTGTTTGAAAACACAGGTGGAAATCACAGCAATCTACCACTGTAGATTAGGATAAGACATATTAAAAAGGAGCTAGGAGCAGTACCTGTCATTCACTGGAGCACTGAACATTAAAACCCCCATTAAATTCACACTGCATCATGACAACAGGTGGCTGTTGTTGGTAAATCTTGGTCTTCCTTCTTTTCTCAGTTAACATACTTTTGTTTCTCCTACATCACTAAGTCATTCAGGATGATGGGAAGTAAAATTCTAACTGGTTTCATTCAAGATATACAAAACTCAATCAGAAGACTAAGAAATTTTTCTTAGTTTAAAAAAATTGTCATGTATATTTTTTCAGGAAGCCACTTTTTTTAGAAGTGACCTTTACCATTAATAGAGTGACCTTTACCATTAATAGAGCTTGGAAGTCTCTATCTTTTTTGTATTTAATCTGAGATATCTTTAAGTGAATTTTTTGGAACTTGCCTGAGTTTCCTTCCAGTTGCCAGTGTTCCCCTGCCTCCAAAATGAACAGCCACATAACCTCCACATAGGTTTTTTTTAACCATTGGTTTCTGGATTTGCACAGTTCTAAGAGTCAACAAATGAACATCCATAAAATCTTTACATGGGAGGTGTTCTATAAAAATGTAGCAATACATATCTATTTTCATCAGTGGCTACTGAAAGGCATAATCAAAAAATATTAACATTCATCTAATATGCAGATAAACTAAATAATATAAATAGAAAATCTTAATTCTGTACACAAAAATGGAACAGTTCTGGAAAATTTTCCTGGTATTGGGTTATTAACGTAATGTAGAAATCGTTCACACTTAAATAAGATGGTAATTATTTTCAAGCAGAAGCAGGTTGCTATGTAACAGTTCTTCACACAAACAATCTTACTTGCAAAAAAAAACCATTATTATTTCTGCCAACTCCTTTGCAGAACAAGGTTAGTAATTACTCTTTATCTATAGTGATCCACAGAAACATGAAAATTAACGACTTTTTATTTTGATATTTACTTTGAAATCTCTATAAAATTGCAAAGATTACAGGATTTTTTTTGGTCTGCATCAGAATCTGAAATCTGCTTTTCCCAAGGACCACTCACTGTTTTTGTTTAATATAGGATGGGAAGAACAACGCCTCACAAAGAATTTTTTGTTCTTTTTGTTTTTTTTTCCAAAAGACTTTGACTCATGTCCTTGATGTAAATTGACACTTTAAACTTGCTTCATGCTGCAATTATGTCAGCGCTTTTATCCTAACAAATGCTTACCAATGTATTGGAAACAGCTCTCCAAGTTTTAGCAACCAGCTGGCAGCTGCTGCATGTGTGGTTCTGACTGATAACGAGGTCCCTGCATTTCCCCAAGCCAGATGCAAGCAACATTAAACAGGTGGAGTAGGTGGTCACCAGAGAGGGGAAATATGGAACTTGTTTTGGTACTTCTGCTGGAATTCTGTGGTGAAATTCTTCTGGGTAACCTAACCGAAAGGCTCAGCTTTTTCAGCCTCCAAAAGTTGTGTGCACACGTGCGTGTACATACCTAAGGCGGAACAGTAAAGTGCAAGAAGGGAATTTGACTGACATTCCCCCTGAGAAAGCTAACATGTTCTATGATAACTGTCAGCTATGATAGCAGGCTTTGAGAACTCCAGGATGTCACTTACAGAGTGTCATTACTAGAATAATTGCAATTACTGGTACACAAAATAAAGTCTTCAGCAAAGAAGTGCAAAAATCTAAGTGCTTTGCTGAAAGATGATGATAGGTCTTGCACATCTGTGGAGAAATTTGCTACAGATGATCATGGTTACAACACCTTTTTTGTGTGTGTCTGTGTGTTTTCTAACACTGCTTGTTATTTACATAAATTCTTCATTAATAGATGAAAAAACAGTTAACAAATGTATAAGATGTACTATTGCATATTTACTTTTTCTGTTTTACAGACATGCAACTTGCGGCACAAGGGGTTAAAAATAAAATTCTCAAAGGTTCTAGCAGCAATGTCCTACAGCATGGACTGGGCTGAGGCTCTATATTGGTGCCAAATTAACTGGTTTGAGTACTCTGACTAGTAACAGAGGCCTCAAAAACTCCCTTCTAAGATACAGAGCTAGTTGACATGGGATATATTGCTTCAAGGCTGCAGGGCAGTTTCTCTCTATGGTCTCATGTTGTGGCTTGCTTCATGTTGACAGTCCCACAGATAACTCAGGTGACCATAGTACTGCTTTGTGTTATGTGGACATATTTTAACATACAAATTTTGAGACTAATTTAATCAACAACAGGAAAAAATAAATCAGGAACCTCTGTGCAAGAGGAAGTGAGGCTTTCAGTTCTCTACGAAAATTTGTGACTTTGACTTTTTTACAGTATGCCTTTAAATGTTTAAATGTTATTTAAAATGCACTAAATTTTAAGCCTAAAACCTTAAGGTACTTTAGATTATTTAACACTCATCAAAAGTTCTTATCCAGATGAAAAAAGAATCCCATAATGTTACTCTCTCAAAATGGAATGGCAAATAGAAAAAAATTTTAATATTCAGAAATAATGATCATTAGTACTTTGCTGACCAAACACTTACATGCAAACCTTTATACTTATGTACAGCTCCCTCAGTACACACTCACAGGTTCAGGCCAATGACTAAGTAGCCTCTGAAAAACATCAGTATTAAGCATGTAAACATTATATGGACATTCTGTCTGTGAAATTTTATTGGAGGTTTTGTTTTACTACACCTGCCTGTGGACATCTAGATGTACATACATTTGCCTCAACAGTATTTTCCTTAGAGCTTCCAAATGTATGAAAAAGATGTTTGACAAGCCGTGTGCAAAAAAGAATGGGAGGGAGCATATGTTTGCTTGCAAATAATTTGTGGTTTTTCTTCCTCCTGTTCTTCAGCTAATTTAGAGTTGTTTGGAGAATTTTCCCTCCTATTTAAAATGTATAAAAGCCTTGCAAATCATCTCAGATATTACAGTACCTGGAACCATGCCAGAGCATCACAAACTAAAGTTCATCTGCCTGCTGATTCAATAATCTTGGGATAAAGATGAAATCAAGGATTACACATAATAGTCTTTCAGCATCTTGACTTGCTCAGGAATATCAGCTAATGGGCTGAGATGCTTAATTCCACTGAGCAAGAAGTCTGTGATTGGTGGATAAAGTTAGAAATGGCTAATTGCTACAGAAGATCTTACTGAGAGCTCACAACCACTGATTATTCATGGCAAGAGCCCAAGGGATCTACCACATTGCTTCTTGCTCTTGCTTCTAAGTAGATGAACATATCAGTCCCTATCAAGTACTAAAAGCCTCAGTGCTATCAGAACTGTTTAGACAATGCTACAATAAGAGGCAGGATGCAAGTAGCTCTCCTGTTCGTTTTGAGTGTGGTAACAACAGTGGACACCTATGCCGTTTAGTTGTGGTTACCACCCTTTAGCACTGGAGTGTACAATGTTAAGCTCAGAAAAACGGAAAAGCACCCTAAGAACTTGCTGTTGAAATTCTAATTGCATGCTCAAGGTATTTACCTGAACACTTACAGCAGACCAACAGCTGGAACATCAGACTAGTTTTGAAACCTGGGGAAGTTTGATTACAAGGGATATTTGGAGGCCATGTGATCTCCAGTTAGCTCAGAAAACTGAAGAAGCTAATATAGATTCCCTAGACATTCTTGAAACCAAACACTACCTGGTATCCTTTCCCCTTGTTTTTCTTGAAAGGACACACTGCCAAATACCCCACTAAAGGATCTCAGCCTCAGTGGCAAGTGCCCCTTGTGATGGAACCTGGATTTTCATAAAGTGCATGGAATAGTAGATTTAGAAGGGAAAAGGCTGACTTGACTTAGTTTTGAAAATTTGGAACACTCAGTTTGGTGCACTGAGCTTTCAGTATCTTAGGGGCAAACTCAAAGCTTTTAAATCTATCCAGGAATTACTTGGTTTTAGGAGTGCTAATATGCATCAAGCTTCTCATCTTACATATTCCCCCAAGCAGTAAGTTAATACAGCATTACAGAAGTTGTGGTAGAACAAAAGCATTTTTACCCTGTAGCAATTAGTTGTGGTTTAGTTAACAACTACTTAATTGTTTAGATAGTAACATAGAAACCTTATATTCAGAATAGAAATTTGCAAAGGTAAATTATAATATTGCAGTCCCAAAATAAGTTTAATGTTTTTTTTTTTTTAATATACACATCATTTAGGATTTCAGAAGTGATAAATACAAATGATAGATATTCTCATTTTATCTCCTGCCAAAATCTCTTCTTTTCCAGGAACACCAATCAGCCATCTAGAAAATATAATACATAGGACCTCAAAAGTATACACCCTGGCTTATATCAGCAATAATGTTGCCAGCAGGACCAGGGCAGTGATCATTCCCCTGGATCTGGCACTGGTGAGGCCACAACTCAAATACTGTGTCCAGTTTTTGGCCTGACAAGAAGCATATTGAGGTGTTGGAGCAACAAGCTGATAAAGGATTTGGATCACAAGTCTTATGAGGAGTTTGTGAGGGAGCTGGGGCTATTTCACCTGAAGAAAAAGAGAGTGAAGACCTGAAAGGAAGTTGTACCCAGATGGGAGTTGGTCTTTCTCCCAAGTAACATGTGACAGGTGAGAGGAAATGCCCCCAAGTTGCACCAGGAAGGTTTAGATTGGATATTAGGAAAAAATGCTTCACTGGAAAGGTTATCAAGCATTGGAACAGGCTGCCCAGGGAAGTGTCTGAGTCCTCATTCCTGAAGGTATTTAAAAGACATGCAAGTGTGGCACTTTGGGGACATGGTTTAGTTGTGGACTTGGCAGTGCTGGGTTAACAGTTAACTTATTATGATCTTAGAGGTCTTTTCCAACCTAAACAATTCCATTATTTGCTGGATTTTTTCTTTATTTTAAGAAAAACTTGAGAGAAATGAAATTTTAATTAAAAAATGTGAACCAATAGAATTAGAAGAGATATCTACAGAGAAGTGAAAGGAATGAGAAAGCCTTGCATATTTTAATTGGGAAGAACAGGAGTGAAGCTGTTTGCTTCTATCTACCAGCAGCAAACAAATTGGTAGAGTCCCCAAAGCTCAAAAGGACATGTAAGGAAGAGCCTTCTCTTCCCAGCAAAGAAAATTTCAGGCCATGCAATTGAATTAAGCAAATAATAAGAAAGCAAATAAGTGTTCAGGAATTCAACAGAGCTCCAGCAGGAGGAAATGCTTAATTGAACAAAGGATGCCTCTGTGTCTCAGCTCCTGAAGTGGTTACTGTGCTCAGCCCACCGTCAGCATTGTCTGTGCTGGCCCCAGGGTGTGTGAAGGCACTGCAAACTGGGAAGCTGAGCTGCACTTGGTGTAGCAAAAAGACAGATCTTCAACAGACAGTGAAAAAATAGTGAGAGATAGAAAACCCAAAGTATAAATATTAATAGCACAACATTGGCTCTTTTTCTGCATACCCTGCAAGAATTTCACTATTAAACTTGGATCTGAAGTGTAGCTGCTGACCAAGTCTTTGTGAGACAGGAGCTAGAAAAAATTTGCATCCACTGGGAAAACAAGCAAGTTGTGTCCCTACTTGAATAGCATTGTCAGCACGGCGTCAATGTCACCATGGTGCTGTCATTTTACTACAGCACAAACAACACAAGATATATAGGTTATTATGAGTCACAATGGTAAGCTCGAACCCTGATCCCTTCAAAACACATAATGTGTTTTCTGCATAATCTGTATACTTTGGTTTTATCTATTTGATTAATGAGGAAACTAATACTCATTTGCTTGACACATAGGGCCGGTGAGACTAAAAGTTAGATTTGTGATACTTTATTTCAACATATTTTGCCTTTTAAAGTCAATCCCAAGGGGAGACTCCTTCAACTAATTAATCTTCCACTCCATGAACTCTGGTGAAAATAGGCCTGCCTTGTCTCATTGCCTCTGCTTCAGCCCTCAGAGGCACCTAAAGGTAGATTTCACAACTCCAGTGTACATTATAAGAAATGGTTCCCTGCCCTCACGGGGCTCTGAATGAAGGCGATAAAAGCCATGTTAGAACAGGCAGTCATGCATTGGGATGTCTAAGGTGGCTATCCCTGCTGTAACAAAAGGAGAGTGAAAAAGCAATAAATTAACAATTACCAGAGAGTTTTCTCTCTTTGATGTTCAGCAGCTTTAGGACACATTATTTGTTTCCTTTAGATTTCCCCAGATGCTGGCTTAGCATTCCAATTAATCTACTGCAATTTTTAATGATTGTGTCATATGACAGAATGTAACCTTTAGTTATGTGTTTTCAGCTGTCTCCAAACTTTGGGGGTAGGCACAAAAATTCAAGATTTTTTGTCCCTTTATGACTTTTTTCCTCTCTGTAGCAAGATGATTTGGATTACAGTCCATTATTTCATAAGCAGCACAGTCTCAGGGCTCAAATACCTTTCCTGGAGCACCAGTGAAAAAAGCTTGTGGCATTCAGAGTCATTCCTCTTTCAGATATTAGAAAGTGCACTGTTCTCTGGCTCCTCTTGGACTGAATGTCATTGATTTTGTTCAGTTCCTGTCTCTAATCTTTGTACATCCTATGTTTTAATGATATGCTAAAAAAGTTCCCAGTAGGATATGGAATTGTGCCTCCTTGTGGAGCTTTCAATAAACTTTTCATCTGTAAAGAAGCTCCAAGATAAATGTAGAAAGAGAAGACAGTAAGGACAAAATTTAGCCTCTATAAGATAAACACACAATAAAGCCGTTTATCTCTGGTATCCACTAGGCATCTTATCAACTCAATTGGCTTATATCCTTGCTAATCTTCTACTCTGAAATGATAGGATTTTTCAAAGCTAAATATTAAAAAAAAATCTGGCTTTTTCTGTCCTTGACATTTCTGGTCAAGGGCTTCCTTTATACATAGATGATCCTGTACTCCAGATAACTTCACTTATGCTCTGTGGAAGAGGGAAGAAAGAGGCCAGTTGTTTGTACACATTGCTGCATTCAATTTTACTGCGCATTCTGAATCAGAGTCTGTGCAGCAGGGAAGACACAAGCTGTTGTATTGGCACCTGTGCTCAGAAACTCTTTAGTGAGAACATAGAGGACAAGCTCTTCAAGTTATGCATAAATCCTATTAGCATGGTCAGTTGACCACACTGATGTTAAATCAGCAATTAAGCCGGACAAAACAGTGACAGTATCTGTATTGTCAAGGCTGTCCTTCTAATGGAAGAAAGATACTATTTTTTGTCAAAATGCAATGGCATTTGTTAAGGACAACCTGACATAAGACCAGAATATCCCAAAGTACTCTGTTACACTTCTGTTGGCTTCTTTTAAAGCCTGTAGAACTGGTTGCAAATTCACATAAGCCTTTAATTGATGTAAATAAAACATAGGGTATAATCAAAATAAATGTATAAGTGCCTAGAATTACTGCACATGTTAATCCATTCAGAGGAATTAACTTTGCATTTATAGAGCTAAATAAGAATTTATTATTCAGCCGGCAATTTCACACCCAGCTGATGCATATCCACTCCTGTGACCAAGGCAGCCCCCCATTTTCAGTAATTGTCATACACTCTGGCACAGAGCAGCACTGGAAATGGAGTTGTGAAAAGCTGCTAAAAGCACCTATTTGCACATCTTAATTTACCATACTCCCAAATTCTGGCCCAATCTGTAGTGGAATGGGGTTAACTTTTAGTGTAAGAAAAGTTCTCATGTTTTTTGAACTCCAAAAGCAATACTTTGAAAATGGCTGCAACTGAGAGGCTGATCTAGCAGTTTGTGAACTGTGCTGTGTTTTAACCATCCACATTTGGAAGCCTTCTTTTTGTCATGTATGCATAGACATGAAAGAATTTACAAAATCCATTTATATGCCATTTGTTCTGCAATGTGGTCTTTACACTTTGTTTTGACTGACAGTTCAAAAAAAAAAGTATATCATTGTGGAACAAAAGAGAAGGAAAATCTTTTCATGAAATGAATGAATAACATGACCTACTTTCTAAGTGTATAGAAATAGGGAGATTAACATTTTCCCACCTTCCTGAGGTGTTCTCAGGTTTTATAAATCTAGAACGTGTTATGGAAATATCACATATTATGTGGGATGCTGCAATCTAGATAAAGCTATCCTGTTAGTCATAGATATTTCCAGACTCTCCTGTTTTTCTGTCTGAGAGTTTCTGAGATTTTTTTATCTGAAGCAAAATCTGTCCACATATGACTTCTACAAACCAGTTAGACCCGTCAGAAGTGAATGAACTATTGCTGAAGATTTTTCTTGAACAAAGGCAAAGTTTTGTTACTTTAAAAATTACTGGTTTTTTTTAACCTCTGAAATTACATATGTGAGGTACAAACACTGTAAAGACAATACACTTGTTTTCCCAGAAAGTAAAATCACCAAGGTCCATCTATGAATGGGGGAAAAACAAATCTATATTAATAAAACAGATAAGCTCTAAGCCTTTTATTTGAGAAAATTTTACACTGGAGTGAAAGTGCCTTCATCATACTTTGGAGAGTCAATGTTTGTATTATTTAGAGATGTTGACTAAGTGTTCAGCTATGTACATCCAGAGGCTAATGCCCAGAAATCATGGGTGCATACCAAGTGTCTATTTAAAAATCAAGTACATTTGAGTTACAGAAAAGCAAGAAAGACCAACACAACTATTAGCTTTTAAAACATTCCCTTTAATGACTTGAGATCAACTTAGTTGTAATGAGACACAATTTGAGGAAAAAACTATGAGCTTATTACTGTTCTTATAATTAAATTTTCTGAAGAAATATTGATAGATTTGAGTAGTCTTCACATACATATCAAATGAGGTTCTTTACTTGCATGTGCTTTTTCCATGAAAGGGTTAACCTGGAAGTCCTGGAGAAAAGAAAATTAATCTTGCTACTTCCCAGTTCTTCAGTAGGGTGCTATTTACATTGGAGTGCAAGAAAAAAAATCTTATTTAAAAACTGCTAATTATCCCATTCATCCAACCATGTTTGTTAGTGATTAATGTTGGGGTCAAAGATAAGCACAAGAATGTTCTTCTGACTAGGAGTTCACACACAGAAATAGGGCCTCAGTCATACCAATTGCTGACCAGTTACTGTTGTGGCAAATATGCACATTCCATCTAATTGTGTACAAATGGATATTCTTACTCAATAAAATGAAAAAAAAACCATAACTCAGGTAGAAACTTTTAAGTTGTGCAACAGGAGTATTAGGCATATACTCAAATCTCAAACTGAAACAGCTCATTGAGGATATTCGATTGTTCTGTAAAAAAAGTCACTTTATTCACTTGGCTTGTTATTGAAATAGACTGACAGAATCTGTGTAGTCAATAGTTTCCCTTCCAGGTAATTGATTACTTGCATCCAGTCTCCTGAATTCCTCACAGACCAAAGGCCTTGGAGAATCCATTTAACTGTGTGCATATTTTAGTTTCTAATCTATTGACCAGCATAATAGCATTAATTTGTCTCTGCAGTTTTCTGTTGACATAATTCACACCTGCCTTGTAACCCCTGAAAAAACCTTTTTTTTTAATGAATATAGAACATCATAAATTTTCTAAAGAGCAGAGTTAAATTCTTCCAGGATTGACTTCTTTATTTTTTGTATCAACACCCATAAAGAATTATTTTAAACTCTTCTAGGATTGATCTATAGTAATCTCCTTAGTACACCTTAGTTCAGAGAACTTTCTGACTGTGTCCTAAAAAGCTAAATCAAAACCAAAAGCTTTCAGCTGTGCCTTGACATTATAAAAGTACAAATAAAACTCAAATCCTACCTTTAGTCTTCAGCCTGTTTAGACCATTTCCTTTGTCTTTCCTTTAAACCTTTTAGGCCTTGCAAAGTCCTCTAAGAATACTGATAGAAGAATAATGATAGAAGAAAAGGAAGCAAGGAGAAAAGCTTTGTTACCTCTCTCTTGGCCCAAAGACATATAATGAATGATTTGGGTTGGAAGGGACCTTAAAGATCATCTAGTTTCAACTCCCCTGCCATGGGCAGAGACACCTTCTACTAGAGTTTGATAATTTTAAAATAATAAATAATAAAATCTTCACTAATTCTTACTGTCACTCCTGCTACAGGCTCTGATGTTTCTTTCACCTATTACTGTAGTATTACTTATCAGGCTTTGGTGTTATCAGCCTGGAACCTCAAAGGGTGACTCTAATAGTTCCACTTTATAGCATCCTTTCAATGACTGAACGGGTAGAGATACAGGCTTTTTATGAAGAGTTATTAGGCAACCTACAACAGATAACAGCACTAGAACAATTAGCTGCATTCATCAAGATCACCTGAACAAGGAACAGCGTGTCAGACACATTTGTATCCACTTCAAAAGAGAATATAAATCTCAATATATAAGTTTAGAAGACTTATTAGACTTTCATGCCTTGACAAGTGTTTTATTTTAATTTTGTTCTACACCACAATGAGTTGCTGACATGCAGTTATTTCTTTCAGTCGTGGAATCAAGCCAGGTTTTTTTGCAGTCGTGTCTCCTGGCCTAGTGATAGAAAAGAGGATTTCTATAATAGTGTTCTAGAAAGGGGTAAAAAAGACAGATACAGTGAAGAGAAACAGTTGCATACAGGACCTGACAGAGATCAGTTAAGAATGTCTGTCATTCATTAATGTTGTGAGTCTCCAGACTTTCTTCCCTTTCTGAAAAACATGGTTAGGAAGAGAAGATTAGCATTAACATTTCCAAGCTTCAGTTCATCTTGTAGGATTAAAATAATTAACCACTTTTGAACTATACACAATTAAAGGCAAATTAATAAATTGGAATACACTTAATGCTAGAGGCAATTTTTAAGGACACCTATGGTTACTGAAGGGAGACAATGAGATAAAAAAGTATTATGCAATCTATGTTGAGGTCCTTGTTTATCACACATTACCTGTAAGACTGAGGAAATCACTTTGAACAGGCATTGTTTCCAAGAGTGATTATTCCATAAGGTAGCTATGCAAGCTTGAAGTAGGATGCTCAACAATTCCAGTGTGTTTAGTATGATTTGTACTAATAAATGCAAACATCTCAAAGCTCAGTTTCAGTAGTGTTTTTTAGCAATGTCCAAAGAAACCAATTCATGTAACAATTTCTTGTCACAGACTTGCTCAGATCACTTACCAAACTAGTGTCAGAAATTTTAAAACAACTCAAAGATCCCTGATCTCACTACAGTCTACAGTGATATTTCATAAAACAGGGTAAACATTACAAAGCTACACAAGTAAATGAAGGACACAGATATCTTCCTTATCAAAAGGGAGAAATAGGTGACAAGAAATATCAATCTGAAATAAGGAAAGCACCACAGAGACATTAATGTGTGCCATTTACTTTAATTAGTGAGTGGCTATCTGCTGTTCTAACAAAAAAGGCACTTCAACAAAATAGAATGAACCTGCATGACTCCCTTGGCAAATGCAGAGCAAAATAACTTTCTTATTAAAAGGATATAAATTTCAGCAGAAAAAAGACAAAGACAAAAAGGATAAGAAATGCACCCTCAAAAAATATTCAAGTAAATTACAAGATGAATACTGTACAAATGCAGTAATTTGAGAATACAAACACTTTCTCTACATCATCATCACAATCACAGCTGCAAAGCACTTGCTAATGTTGCGGCAGATGACATACCTTTCATTAAAAATTTTAAAATAGCTTTTAATATTTTAAACAGCAAAGAACTCTATTAAAAGGAAAAGTGTTTTGCTTGCTAAGAATTTCAGGTAATTGTACTGGACATCTAATTCAATTCTCTGAAAATTATTAATTGATCTTTATTCTCAGTATCTTTCCTTAGGATTTTCTTATATGGGAAACATCATAGTGCTGGGGGAAGCACTGCTCTACCTGTGTACTAAACAGCTCCAATTCCAGTGTAGCCACAGCTCACTGACTTCCTTTCAGTATGGAACTCGCCTGCCAGTGTAAGACACACCAATTTTAAGACTTTGTTCTTCCATTTTCTGCCTACAGCGCCACATCTAAAGTGCTTACTCACTTGCTTTTGAACTTCTCACTTACACATTCTGTTTTTAGTCTTTGCTTTTCTCAGTCTTGGAGTCAAGTAAGATCTCCAATGCTTCAATTTACAGTTCTGTAGGGAATGTTAACATCCTTTTACATTTTTTTCTTGATTGGTTATCTTTTAAACCATAAACATGTACTACAGTACAAATGACTCTCTTGCTACCAACAGTAGATTCTGTTTGTGCTTGGATAAAACAACAAAACAGGACTGTTATTTGCCTAGAGAATGTAGTCCAAATGTTCAAATTTCAATGAGATGTCTATATTCATCCGTTTGATGTAAGCCCTTGAACTTCATCCAGGAGTTACAAAGGGGAGAGATGAGCAGAGATTTTGAGGGGAGCAGTCACTAGGGATGCTCTTTACTGAGTTCCATGATTTACTTATATATGCATAGGTATCCCTGCCAGTAGGATCAGAGATCTCTGAGACTTGGGGAGAACCCGTCAGGAAAAATTGAAAAAAAAACAAGCCAACCACACAAAAAAAACCCCAAAACCAAGGGAAAAGTTGGCTCCAGATTGTCTAATGCAATGTTCCAAATTTTAGCAAGACTGAAGCACTGAGTAAATCTAATGAAACTGAAAACAAATGGTTACAATTGCATTCCTTCTTTTAGGATGAGGAAGAAGTCCCTGCCTCATTCCAGAAGAAATGAATGTAATAATGCCTTAGGTGGCAAAAGTCCTCCCAAAAGTCTTATTACAGCAGGGATGATGGGGGGAATCAATTGTCTTAATCTGACTTTAATTAATTTTATAACGAGCATATAATTTCACCCTCCTGCAGTACAAAACCTATTAATTATGAGTATAAGGACACAAACAATAAAATTGAAACAAAATTAGGACATAATTTCCTTTCCTTCAAGTGTTAAATAGAGAAGGAAAATAAGGCAGTAGCTCAGAGCTTTCTAACTGGTGCCTGGTTAAAAAGAAACCATACAAATATCCTGGCACAGTTAGCTAAGCATACAGCGCATTTATTTTTCTGATTTAAATATTTTCTAGTTCCTCAGGTTGTTTTTGGGTTTGTTTATTTTTTTTTTTTGGATACACATTTAATTATCTAAAAAAATATCCCATTTCAGCCCTTGCAGAAAATGTCAGTCTTTCTTCAAGGCAAGCAAAGTAATGATATGCAAAGGGCTGTATACATACAGAGAAATTTGAGATATTACAGGATTAAAATATTTTGCAAATGTTTATCAGTTTGCTACAGTTTGAAAGAAGAGAATAGACTTAGCTTGAATGAGTCTTGCAGATCTAAAGAAAAAAAACCTTCAAGCTTCTTATTCTTACTGAATTTCTTAAGCCCAGATTGCTAGCAAAGATCAAATATAGATACTTTATTCAGATGACTGGTATGACCAGTTACATCAGTCTCTTAAATTAACATCTGTCCAGGTGCTATAGTATACTTCCTTTTTCACCCCCCACCCTTGTCTGTGTCCAACAAAATACTGTTTTCCTCTGCCTCTTCCCCTTTGGATAGAAACAAGGATGCCTAACTTCTGGACAATGTAGTAAGCGTGGATTGTATTGGAATGGATCATTAATTGTCCTGTGCAGCTCTATGAATAATTTCCTACAGATAGTGTATATATATATATATATATATATATATATATATATATATAAATGCATTGTGTTATTACTAACTAATAAATGTCACCTGAAATATCACCTAGAAAGCAGAATACCTTTCTTGCACTAAGTCATTTGTCAGCCTGCACAATACTGTGACAAAGCTCTGGTCATCTAAGCAGCAACTCAAATCTCCGCAGTAACAACTGGAACAGAAATTAACCTTTCCCAGACCGGTTTACCCCTGGCAATGATAACACCTGTCACATCATAGCTATTTTTTGGCCACCATAATTCTCCTCCTTCACCATGATCCAGAAGCGAAGAGAATGTCCTAATTTTCAATGAAACAGATTTATAATGGTCAGCACTACACTTCAGCAAAAAAAAAGCAGAATACATAGACTTGCCAGTTTTTCCCAACTTGCTGTTTATTCTGGCAATAGTGCTGACAAATATTGAAAAAAACACTGACATAAGTTATATCAAAAGTTACATAAACATTCATCACAAGTTTTCATTTCCTGAAAGTGACAAATCTCTTTGGAACTTTCACTTTGACATTATGAAAGGGAGAAAAATACCCCCTTCCTCACAGTTACACTGCTTTACTTTTGACCTAGGGAAATTATACTGTCAAGAATTACAGAGGATGGCATGACAGCACTTTGCCTCTGTTGTATCTGGGGAGTGGAAAAGGGAAAGGGAGCAAAGAAGAGAAGGTATTCATGAAAGCAAAGATGCAGATCTAGCTAGAAA